>NC_044993.1:30519232-30838419 GCF_008728515.1 Papio anubis | reverse complement strand
TGCTACAGAATTCCTACTTTAAATTGGATAAGTGCCTAGTTTTTAAAAAATCCTGCTATTACTTTCAATGAAAATTCAGTAACTTAGTAAAATTAATTATTTTGAACTAACAAGCTGAATAAGGCTTCACTTATTTTTTATAGCATGTAGTGCTGCTTAAGTATGCAGGAAATTAATTTATTTTAAAATTGTTGGAAACACATGGTTAAGTGAGGCTTGCCAAAACAGAATATACTAAAATCTAAAACACTTCATTTCTTAATCAAATATAACATTTACTTTTTTTTATAGTTGTAAAGTTCTTTTCTCCTAATATCCTTATAACTGCTTTGAATTTTCTCTTAATGCACTGTGCTGCTTCCTTTCTGTTTGCTTTTGTATTTGATTAATTTTGTCCCCTGAAACATCACCTACTTTCTTGTCTCGCAGCTTGGTAATAGTAGCAGTTGTTGCTGTTATTTTCTTTCTTTCTTTGTTCTGTTAGAGGGGAAAAAGGAGAGCCCAGGAAATGTTACCTGAGAAAACCCTGTTTTGAGTCTATAATAGCATCTACCTGTTACTTCTTGAGATACTACACACAGGGTCATGGTGTCAGAAATGATGTCAAAAATCTCTATTAGCAAAAATCCCTTCTGCAACCATAATACACTGACTTGGAAGATTGTTATGCTGTTTCTCCCCCTTAGGCTTCATTTGGCATGTGAAATTTATAAACATTGCTGCTGTCTCAGGTCTGCATGTTAGAAAAATACATGTCTTTGAAGAATCTGACAGACTGGCCAAAGCCAAACTTTATTTCTATTATAAAACAAGTCTTGTCTGTTTGGATTTATTACATATAATTAGGAGCTTACTGGAGTCTAATGAAGGCTATCTGTACATCGCCACTGTTGCAAAAACGTATCTTTGACGATCAATATTTCGGGAGTAGAATAGAATTTAATTTTATGTGTTAGATATATTTTGGTATTCAGGGATTGTCAGACCTTTGGTTTAAGGAAGTTTGATGGGGTTACCTTGGACTCCATTGTTCAAATGAAAAGTTCAGAATAGAGAGTATAATGGAATTTGGAATCTATTCTATCTGCTTTTGAATACGGCCCAGCTATTATATTAATACCAAGACAGATAGGACAGAGCTGGCCCTATGTGCAATTTTTCTTACTTTGAAGCCAGCTACACGAAGAATTTTTATGTTTTGTTTTGGAAAAGCAGGTAGATTATATTCTTGGTTCATCTTTGTTTCACAGAGGTAAAATTAGAGGCTTCAGCCTCCTGCTGGCAGAACAAGCTCTCAATTTCTCGCTGTCGAAATTCAATCTGATTTCTATCTTTTTCACTAAAAAGCTGTCAACAGCAAATAAGCATTCCCCATCCAAGAGTCACATTCGTTTCTGAGGTATACAAATTCCTCTCATGGGAGAGGATTCAAGTAATTTAAATTGTTTTTGACTTTTAATTTCTTAGGAAATGGGAAATGATATTAGCATAGACTTTAACTACAGGCCCTAATGGAAGAAGAAAAGGCATGTGTGGTTACTCCCCAGTGTGACATCTCCAGGACCTTTAAGCTTGTTTACAATGCATAAAACAGGATTTCTAGCTGCATTCTCATTTGCAGCTAGTGATCTAATCAGAGCTATCGCTGCATGCTCTTAAAATGCATCAACATAGACTCATTTTTTCGTTGCAGACTTGGTATAGGAGTGTGTACTGCCAGCATAACAGGAGGAAGTGCTTTTGAAATTAATTATGTTTTTCTTTCTTAGAATTCTTAGAGTTTAGTTTGGGAAATGGCCTTTTCTGAAAAAAGATGAAATTCTAGGTAACATACTCTTGCCATACAAAGCCATTTAACACAGTGGCTCTTTCTTTCCTGTTTTCTTACTTTTGCTTTATGTATTTTTAAAAAAATTTATTTAAGGTAAGGGTTTAATAAAGTATATTGGTTTATAGCTGGGCCTTTATGATGAGCACATGTATTACTTTGGTTATAGAACCTCTGTAAATAGGCTTGTAAAAATGTGAGATTTTTGGATTTTAAACTGTAAATTTCATTATTTTCTTCTGCCAGTTCATGCAACCATTCATAATCTCAGAATCTCTTAATTGGGATAGCAAGTGGTAGGCACTGTGTACACGTGCAAAAGAATAAGCTACCAATCGCAGTTAGAGAAAATCTCCCCGTCTGTACAAATGCATTTGATAGTATTTAGAGAAGAAGCAGCATTTAAGATTTAGAGTGAACCAGAAGTCTACTGTAATAGTTATCAGATGACTTCCAGGACGTTTAAAGTCCTTACAGCCTTCTTAGGAGAGCTATGATTAGTCAAGGTACTGCTTAAAATGAAGATACCTAGACTGGAACAAAAATTGCAAATTGTGTTTTATCACACAGGATAAAATGCAATCTTTTTGTCTTATTTGATCCTGTGTAGGCGTGTGTGTGTGTGTGCACACAAACGTGTGGGTATGCTGGGTTCTTTTATTTATTCAGTGTAATTTTTGAAGACCTAGGAGGTTTCTGGCAGTGAGCTAAGCGTTTGATAGTATTGAACAAGCACGAACAAGACTGAATCTTATAGTACTGAGTAGGGAGGACATCATCATACATGTGATGCATTTTAACTGAGGAGAAGTGAGGGACATTAAAAGCAGCATGTAATAGGTATAACTAATCCCCAGCTGGGGTTAGATGTGCTAATAACCTATTGATGAGGAAGCCTCAGGTGGTTAACTGTGAGAGCATTTGTTAAACAGGTAACCTGCAGGAGAGGCTGAGTGGAGGGGCAGTGGGAGCAGTCCTGAGCCTCCCTTTCCTGTCCTGAGGAATTTAGCACTGGCTCTAACTTGCATGTTCCATTCAGTATAATGGAAGTCCTGCAGTTAACCAAACCTCATCTTCTTAAAAGGCAGGTTAGCTGCCGCCTGGTTTTCGGTGATCCCTAGTGTTGAATTTCACATATAACACCAGTACCATATTAGTATAGGAGTTATTAAGAAATTATTTTTAGGCAGCTAGAAAGGGTAAAAGATCTCGGTGGAATTTTCCTTTAATAAAAAGCAGCCCCATCACGCCTGTAATCCCAGCACTTTGGGAGGCTGATGGGAGGCCATCACGCCTGTAATCCCAGCACTTTGGGCGGATCACGAAGTCAGGAGATAGAAACCATCCTGGCTAATACGGTGAAACCCCGTCTCTACTAAAAATACAAAAAAAAAAAAAAAAAAAAAAAAAAAAAAAAAAAATTAGCCCGGCATGGTGGTGGGCGCCTGTCGTCCCAGCTACTTGGGAGGCTGAGGCAGGAGAATGGCGTGAACCCGGGAGGCGGAGCTTATAGTGAGCCGAGATGGCGCCACTGCACTTCAGCCTGGGCGACAGAGCGACAGTCTTGTCTCAAAAAAAAAAAAAAAAAAAAGCCCCAAACTATTTATTTTCTAAAGGAAAGCAGCCTGAAAAGTCAGGCATAGATATGCAAACGAGTAGCTTTTGTATGTAAATGCAGACAGCTGTACCAGGAAGCCAGGTGGATTCAATATGGCAGCTCCTGCCTGCTTTTCCTTTTCACCAAGTGTGCTGGCATCATGGCAGCCTCCGGGTAAAACCACGTGTACAGGTATCATGGCCCCCGCCAGGTGGAGGCTACATTTGCATAATAAAAGACTAGGATGGGAGGGCCAGTCTTTTCCCCGGCTGTGTAAATGGCACACCTAGTGAAACCAATCACCTGAGCCCTATGTAAATAAATCACCGCCTCCTCAAGTCTCTGCATAAAAATGGTTGTGTTTCGCCACTAACGGGAAACTTTCTTTAGCAATCCATTTTCTCGCCATGAGGAAGCCTTTTCTCTCTCTTCTTTTCCTCCCTCCCTCTTTTCTTTTCTTTTTTCTCTCTTCTCTTTTCTTCTTCTTCTTTTTTTTTTTGAGACAAAGTCTCGCTCTGTCACCCAGGCTAGAGTGCAGTGACAGATCTCCGCTCACTCCAACCTCCACCTCCCAGGTCACGCCATTCTCCTGCCTCAGCCTCCTGAGTAGCTGGGACTGCAGGCACCCACCACCACGCCCGGCTAATTTTTTTTTTTTTTTTTGTATTTTTAATAGAGACGGAGTTTCACCGTGTTAGCCAGGGTGGTCTCGACCTCCTGACCTCGTGATCTGCCCACCTTGACCTCCCAAAGTGCTAGAATTGCAGGCGTGAGCCACCATGCCCGGCCTCTCTTTTCTCTTATTTTTCTGTTAAACTTTCTGCTCCTAAACCCACTCCTCCTGTATGTTTGTGTCCTAAATTCTTTTTCAACCGTGACAAAGAAGCAGGGTATATCCCAGACAGTGGAGCCGTTTCAATATAACATACGCACAAGGACTTGGTAAATCCAAACTGTCTTCATCTCACTCTGTTTTGAGTGATGTATCATTACCCTTTATATATAAGGATTCTGAAATGTTAAGGTCTCCAGAATTCTCCCTGGGAAATGGTGTTTAGTGGGGCCTTAAAGGGGGAGAAGAAGCTATGCATATGAAGAGGGACTGGGAGAAAGAATTCAGGGAAGGTAGACCAGCATGTGCAAAGGCCCCTGAGGTAGGAAAGGACAGCTGCTTTATTCTTTTTTATTCTACTTATTTATTTTTCTATTATTATTATGTTATTTAGGTATTTTTAAAATTCTATTTATGCTGTATTCAAATAGGTCAAAGGAGGGACATAGAGAGAGGGGGAGGTTGGCTTGAGGTGGAGCTAGAAGAACGGGCAAACTTTACTTCTCTTTGTTCATTTGCACCCCAAGTTGTATTCATCCATTTCCGCCCTGCTCTGGGCTCTGCAAACTCGACCCTTGCAGACTGCAACACCCAGACTCCTTTGCCGGCTGGTGGATTGTTGGATTCGGCCGGTAAGATGCAATGGCGATACACTGAAGTTTGGAGGGAAAGTTATGTAGAAGTGTGTCTCTTCTGACTCCCTCCTCGGTGCCTCTTTAAAATTTTTATTTTAATTAAAAATGTAAAAAATGATTTCTATTTTAGATTCACGGGGTACATGGGTAAGTTTGTTACCTTGGGAATATTGTGTGATGCTGAGGTTTAGGGTATGGTTGATCCTGTCACCCAGGTACTGAGCATCGTACCCAATAGTTTTTCAACCCTTGTCCTTCCCCTCTTTTCTTCCTCTGGTAGTCCACAGAGTATATTTTTGCCACCTTTATGTCCATAAGTACCCATTGTTTAGCTCCCACTTACAAGTGAGAACATGCGATACTTGGTTTTCTGTTCCTGCAATAATTTGCTTAGGATAATGGCCTCTAGCTGCATCCATATTACTGCAAAGGACATGATTTCATGCTTGCTTATGGCTGTTTGGTATTCCATGGTATACGTACCACATTTTCTGTATTCAATCCACTTGGTCCCTGTTTTCAGGTAAGAACTGCATCCTACCTGTTCCCTCTGGAGACCTCTCCTTTATGGCTTCAGCTGTCATTGGGCTTCTGGAACATACTAGCTTTGGCTTTAGGGATATCAACATCTTGATATTATTGTAGTTTCTCATTGCCCCACCATCTTTAGTTTGTTCCCTAAACTATGCCTATAGTCCCTAAATCAAAATAACTTCATTTGAATAATATGTAATAAATTCTGTTTCATATGTGGAACCCAGTTCATTCAGATGGGTTTTTAAGGCTTTACACCTGAGGGTATATCTCTGATATTCAATAAAAGTACCACTTTTCTTAATGCACTCGAGATTTTTGACTCCCACCTGTTGTGGCCTATAAAGAGATGGAAGCTTAGACAGCCTCATAATTGCTCTTACTCTCCTTTCTGGTATGACTCATACATAAGGCTGGCTGAAGGCAAACTGCAAGGTTGGAGGAAGAGTTTCCATGCCTCCTGATCCCTCTTCTCCCTTCCTATCTGGAAGGCCATTTCTGACCTGTTACATTGCTATTGTGTGCTAAGCTAAGGTATTTTCAAAATTTATACTGAAAGTGACAGACATTTCCAGACTGGGAGCCA
The DNA here is from genome assembly GCF_008728515.1 of Papio anubis. Classification (NCBI taxonomy): domain Eukaryota; kingdom Metazoa; phylum Chordata; class Mammalia; order Primates; family Cercopithecidae; genus Papio; species Papio anubis. Next base: position 30,832,407 of record NC_044993.1, on the reverse strand, counting down.
ACACATATGATATACAGGTCCATAACAGAATATATATGGTTTATGATGAATTAGTAAGTGATTCGTTTCTTCAGGGCAGGAATCTTACAAGATTCTTGGTGCTAGTAACTAGGTCCAGGATATAGTATCTCAAATGTACCCCAGTTGTGAGGTGAGTCACAAAAAATTTGTTACCGTTTCTAGTTAAACTGTTGAAGCTTGCAAATAATTACCTACGGATTCATGGTTATGCTGTAATAATAGAACCTTTCTTGCATTCTGCAATGCTGTCTTGAGGCAGAGAGAAAACAATTAAGATACAGCTAATGTGCAGGGAATTGTACAGAACCCCAGTCTGCTTTGTCTGTGTCACAGCAGTGAATGGGAGTGGTGAGTCAGGTATTTAACACTTTGGAATAAAAAGACAAAGAACTACTGCCTACACATTTAACTATAACTACAGGCATAGTTTCTCATTTTGTGAAAAGTATGCAGAGATCTTACTGTATTTTTGTGGGTCAGGGTAGATGGTAAGGAATGAAAATCATCCATAAACCATTAATGTTTGCATTTAGAAGCTTCAGGAGGGTGGGGACCTTGTTTGTTTTCTTCACTGCTGTGACTCCACTGAGTAGGCTAATATCTGGCATATATCAGAAGCACAATAAGAATTTGTGGGAAGAAGGGAGATTTGGACAGCCTCCTTTTGCGGGACACACATAGTCTCTTCCTCCTCAGCCTCTCTGCCTGAGCTGTAAGATGTGGGCATAAGAGAATAGATTTTAGAGGCCAGTTAAACTGCTGGCTTCCAAATCTGCCCCTCATTCAATGTGCCATCTCCTGTGATTTAACTAATTTTGAGATCCTCAATTTTTTCATCGATTCTTCTGTGAAATAAGCTATCAATATTTACTTCACTGTGTTATGAGTCAAATAATATGAGGTATGTGGAAATACAAGTACGAAACATTATTTATGTCACCATATGAGATGATTTATGAGCAAACTGTGTATTTGTAACCTCTGTAGCAGGTGAAACTGAAAGATGTTTCCCAATACTGATAGGGTCATTGGGATGGCAGAACTAACTGTTTAGACCAGTCTTATGGGAAAGTAAAGATCTGAGAAATAGAGATTTATACCAAGGCCAGGGCCCTTTTTTCCCTCTTATATTTTACTAAATATGGGTTAAAGTTCGTTCTGATTAAAGGAAATAATGTGTTTTATTAGTTTGGTTCAAGTAACTCTTTATTTCAGGGAAAAAACTCAAATTATTTTCATGAAGATGCATAAGAAACTGGGGAGAGCCCTAAGAACTAGGAACTGTAAGTCTCAACTTCTTAAGTGCCTTGTTGAATCAATTTTTTCATCTGTAAAATGGGTATAAAAATTCCTGCCTGCAAAGGACATGAACTCATTCTTTTTTATGGCTGCATAGTATTCCATGGTGTATATGTGCCACATTTTCTTTATCCAATCTATCACTGATGGGCATTTGGGTTGGTTCCAGGTCTTTGCTATTGTGAACAAGGACATGGATGAAGCTGAAAACGATCAGTCTCAGCAAACTAACACAGGAACAGAACCAAACACCGCATGTTCTCACTCATAAGTGGGAGTCGAACAATGAGAACATACGGGCACAGGGAGGGGAACATCACACACTGGGGCATGTAGGGGGGTGGGGGCCAAGGGGAGGGATAGCATTAGGAGAACTACCTAATGTAGATGACAGGTTGATGGGTGCAGCAAACCACCATGGCACATGTATACCTATGTAACAAACCTGCACGTTCTGCACATGTGTCCCAGAACTTAAAGTACATGTATAAATAAAATTCCTGCCCTCTTCCCCACATAGGACTGATGAGAGGACAATATCAAAGAATGGACTGGAATACCCTATATTTACGTTTGGAACCCTGTACATATTTTAGAGGTTATCTTTCTCCCAACCCTGAATTTGATCTAGTGGATTAGTGAATCAGAATGGCTAATCCTGGTATAGTCTATAGCATGATGGTAGGTGAGGGTATGGGATTTGGCAAACATATAACGTCGTGCTTTCTTGCAGTATGGCCTTTCAGCTCGTGAATGGTGCTTTCCACTGCAGAGCCATGAGAACAAACACCCTCTGTCCAAAAGAAGGACAGATGCCTTACTCTGGGAAAATTCCTGGGGCTTCTGGAGCTCTTAGGCTGAAAGCACAAGAGTTAAACTCTGTTGTTCATGCAGAAATCAATACCCTGCCTTTGTTTTGTTCTAAGAGTGAGAAAGCTCTGTTCTGATTGGAGTGGGATGTGTGAAGCCTCTGATAGCCTGTGCCAGGCCTCGCCTGGCCAGCAGTTGTGAAGGAAGCAACTTGATAACCCTGCGTGACTGTAACAATGAAACCCACTGGGGACTTGAAAATGAGACTGTCAGTACCTTCCTTCTATTTATCTATTTCTTAAAGACAGAAGTGGGAAAGGTTTAGAGCAAATATTGTCTTGAAATGACAGAATATTTTCAAAATCCTTTCTTTTGCTGTTAGGCTAGCCCAAGATCTGGGTCTGCCTTACACAGAGTGGTTTCAAACACTTTTTGACATTTTTTGATTAGAAAATCTCAGTAAATGATACAGGTCAAAATGGCCCTGCTCCAGTTGAAGGGGAAGGGAGACCACTGGTTTGGTGTCTGACTACATTATTTTCCCAATGATTATCATCTCTAAGATGGAATCCTGTTAGCTTTGTCTACTCTGCTCAGGTTTTCCAGCCCACCTATCGGGGCATTCAAGTGATTTCCTTTCTTGATGGGACTCTCAGGTAGAGTCATGAGGGACTTGGAGGCTCAAGACTATGATGACCTCATTTCTTATCTCCACAGTACATAGCACATTGCCTGGCAGACAGGGAGGTCAGTGAGCACTTACTGAATTTACCTGGCTTTTCCATCCTGTTTACCATTTTATTGCCTGAGTTGTTTCCCATTCTTCTGTTCATCTCTAGAATGTGTCTGTTCCCTGAATTCTTGGCTCTTTTAGGTCTAGATTGTCCTGCTAATGTTGAGACTTGAAATAAAACACTAAGATATAATCTGGGTGGAGAGTTTGAAACCATTGGGGATAGATGGAGGCCCTGAATGCCAAGCAGAACATGACTAGGTCTTAAATAAGACCTCTCTCCGCAGATTATCATTCATGCTTGTCTGTGTCCACTCAGTGAATATTTATTGAGCACCTGCTACGTGTCTGGCACTCACTGTTCCAGCTGATGGAAATACAGCAGAAAATAACACAAATAACATCCCTACTCTTCAGAGCTTACTTTCTAGTTAAGGGAAACAAATACAAACAACACCAAAACATGAATGAAAAACAACAAATAGTAATACATGCCACAGTACTGCCTAATACGGGGTGACGTAACAGGGTATCTTGGAGCCTCTTTAGATTGTGTGGACAGGAAATGTCTCTCTGAGAGGCTAAAAGGCCGAGAACTGAGTGACAAGAAGGAGTAAGTCCTGCAGAGATCAGAGGAAGAGTATTTCAACAAGAGGAAGCAAGGACCTACTGATGCATAAGGAGAGTAAGAGTGTGGTAATTGATGAGATCAGAGAAATTTCAAGGGCCCTTCTCATGTAGGGCTCTATGAGCCAGGGCAAGCAATGCAGTGTTATTCTTAATGTGATGAGAAGCCTTTGGGTAATTTTTGAAAAATCAAACTTGGCTGGGCATGGTGGCTAACACCTACAATCCCAGCATTTTGGGAGGCTGAGGTGGGAGGATTGCTTGAGGCCAGGAGTTGGAGGCCAGCTTGGGCAACACAGTGAGACCCCTGTCTCTACAATTTTTTTTTTCTTTTTAAATTAACTGGGCATAGTGGTGCACACTTGTAGTACCAGCTACTTGTGAGGCTGAAGTGGTAAGCCTGGGAAGTTAAAGCTGCAGTGAGTTGAGATTATGCCACTGTACTCCAGCCTGGGTGACAGAGCCAAGCCCTGTCTCAAAAAAAAAAAAAAAAAAAAACACGAACTTGTTATTTTGAGATAATTGTAAATTCACAAGTGGTTGTAAGAAATAAAACAGATTCTGCATACCCCACACCCAATTTCCTCCAATGTTAGCATTTTACAATATTGCATTGTAGTATCACTACCACATGCATATTGAATTGACATTATATAATCCACCGATCTTACTTAGATTTCCTATTTTACTTGTATTCATTTGTGTGTTTTTGTGTATTCTATGCAATTTTATCATAAGTGGAGAGTCATGTATTCACCACCACAGTCAAGATACAGTTCTGTCACCCCAAGGAGTTCTTGTGTTGCCTTTTAATAGTGACATCTATGTCCCTCCCACCCTCTTCCCCATCCTCAACCCCTGGCAACCACTAACTTGTTCTTCATTTGTATAATTTTGTCATTTCAAAAATGTTATCTGTATGAAATTTTACAATATGTAACCTTTTTGGATTGGCTTTTTTCAACATCAAATTGTTGTGTGTATCAATAATTTGTTTCTTTTCATTGTTGAGTAATGTTACATGGTGTGGATGTACCACAGTTTATTTAATCATTCACCCACTGAGTTGTTTTCAGTTTTTGGTTATTACAAATAAAGCTACTTCGAATGCTTGTATGCAGGTTTATGTGTGAACATAGTTTTCATTTCTCTTGGATAAATGCTTGAGTGCAGTCACTGGATTATATGGTAGTTGCATGCTTAGTTTTTTCAGAAACTGACAGCTTAGTTTCCAGAGTCATTGGGAGATTTTAAGTAGGGGATGATTTGATGCATTATTGTTAGTTTTTGTTAAGACCATTCTAGATACTCTTCGGGATATAGAGTGTAAGGCTGTCAAATAGACGCAGAGCTTCTGAGACTGACCAGGAGGATAAAGATGATGGCTTGGACTGGGGAGGCATTAATGGAGATGAAGAGCAGTAGACTTGACTGCAGGCAAGCTGTTTACCTTCCCAGAGCCTTCACTGACTCTTAGCATCCACATCTGTGAAAGGATAACAGAACATCCACCTCACAGGATGTGGAGGGCTGAAAATCAAACTCACGGAGGGCTTGACACATATTAGGAGCCCAGAAATCAGAAGCTATCATCTCTGAATTCAGTTTCTATTTTAGTATGTGCAGGTTCCCTATTGCCTTTTTTTTTTTTTTTTTAAATACCTTATACCTGAATTGCTTAGGGTTTTCTTGTTTGTTTGTTTTCTGGCTAACTTATAAAAAAGAGGCCAAATATGTGCCTTTATTAACAGATGCTTCACCTTACAAAGTTCTCTGGACAATGAGACTTGAGAACGAAATTCTTTTTTTTTTTTTTTTTTTTTTTCCATCTTGCTGTGCTTCCAACTGCTTGCAACATCCTTTCTGCTACAGAACCCCCCACCCACAGTATTTTTTTACACTTATGCTGATAAAAGGATTCCAGGTTTTATGGAGAATAAAACAATAACTACAGCTGGTGGGAGACAGTAATCTAGTTAGTCACACTGAGATTGGAACTCAAGTGATTGGAAAACTGAACCTGGAACTCAGTGTGTGAGTTGACAACCTCAAGGGCACAATTATGAAAACCTTGTCTGATTCCCTCTCATTGCTGGGTTTCTGAGAGAAAATTGGCAATGTAGGAAGTAGTGTATGGAGCATCTACAATGTACAGCACTTCTTACATACTTCATTTTATTTAATTCTCCATCTAATTCTACCTGGTAGTTAGATGTCTCCCCATTTTACATGTACAAATTTAAGGCTGAGATAAATGAAATAATTTGCTTAACACTAGTTGTGTTAGTGACAGTGAATCTGTACAGGTCTACAGCAACCTCAATTCTTGCTTCCTCAGAAGAAAGAACTCCATTGAAGGTATAAGGCAGAGTGAGAGACCGAGGCAAGTTTTAGAGCAGGAGTGAAAGTTAATTAAAAAGCTTTACAGTAGGAATGAAAGTGATGCAGGATTTTTTTCTTGGTTACTTTGCAAGCTGGGGACTCCTGGCCAGCAGTGCCCCACCTGGTCCTTGCTCGGCCATGCTGTGTGCCTTAACTTGCCTATGTTATAGCTTGTACCTGCGTTTGGTGATTCCCAAGCTCTTGTACCATGCCCAAGAAGAATGAGGATATGCGGGACATTGGAGGGTGAGGAGGGCAGAGAAGAATTTTACTGAGTGATGAAAATAGCTTTCAGTGGAGAAGGGAGGATAGGGGGAAGGATGGTTCCCCAGTGTTTCTGGGTCTGAGGCTCTTTATGGACTCAGGATGGGGAGTGCATGCTGATTGGTTTGTGAGTATGCAAAAAAGGTTAAAGTGAAAACACCACTCAAAGGTGGGCATGACAGTGTAGAAAAACCAATTAGGAAAGGGGTAGGTATATGTAAAATAAGTGAAGGGTGGGGGCCAATTAGAGGACAGTGCACCAAATGGGAAAACAAGTTCTCAATCTGGTCTGAAGATTTAACTTGTAGCTTGGCTTTCAGGCTTTAAACTCTCTTCAGCTTGGAGGTGGGGTTTATTGGGGGCCCACCTGTATCTGTCTAGGCATTGTCTGCCTCTATCAAAAGGAAGTAAAGTACACTTGGAAGAAGGCCAAGTGGGCAACTTGAGAGATCAAGTGCATGGTTTGACCTTTGACTTGGGGTCTTATACATTGGCATTCCACATGCACAGTGGCCTGGCAGCACTTGGGAGGGGCTGCGTGTGTGGTGTGTTTACTGGAGTTGTTTGCATGCTTGGATTCTTCCCTTGCCAGTTGACGAGTATTGCTATACGGTCATATAGCAGTGAAACTTCACCATTTTGCCTCTTAGTGCACATGCTTTTGAACCCAGTTACTCAACTACTGAGATCTTATCAGGAAGCTGAGCACCAGTTTCAGGTTTTTCTGTCTATTGGGAGACTGCCTTTCTCTGGTACCGGCTGCAACCAATTATTATTTTAGAGAGACGGTTTAATAACTGCTTGAGCATTACCTGATGGTCATCTGAGAGTCCTGGTTAGCAGAGGAGGGCACTCTCCTGCCCTGCTCATGTCTGCATGACTCCCTACTGTAACAGTTGCAACACTAGTAATTTGTAGAGTCAAGATTTAAGTGAATTCTGTGTTCAGCATTTCTTCTTTCTTTTGTTATGTGCAACAGTAGGTGTGAAGTATCTGAGCCTATTTCCTACTTTCTGTAATCATGTTAATCAGTACTCTTTAGTCTTGGTGATAGAAACTCAACTCTAAATTGGCTTCAAATTAAAAGGGAATTTATGGGCTGACAATAAAAAATATTAGTTTCAGATATAGCTAGATCTAAATGCTCAGATAATGTTGTAAGAAGCTAGCTTTCTGCATTCCTAGATTCTGCAGATTTCATTTTGCTTTCATTTGCAGGCAGGCTCTCAACTCAGAATCGTCCCCAAACACTGATGACTCATTTCCCCCCCCCCCCCCCCTACTTTCCAAGTGTGTGGAGAAGGGTTCTTGCCCATTTCGTTTAGAAAAGTTCTGAGATTGACTTTGACTTGATGTGGGCCTTTGCCAATCCTGAAATAATTACTTTGGCAAAAAAGTGAAACCAAATGATTGCTGAGACCTGTGATCTGGACCCACCCCTGAATATAGGAAACGGATGAAACCATATAAACACAAAGTGGAAAAGAGGTGGCTTCTTGAGAAAAATGTTGAGGTGTGATAATCATAAACATGGCAGGTGAACATTCAGTAGATAGAAACAATGAAAGGCCACTATAATACTCTATTAATACCATCTTACCAAAAATTGTCCCCCTTCCCTCCCACCTCTTATTTTCCCCTTTCTTTTATTTTCTTATAAAGAAACATGTAATAGGGACTTGGGAACAAAAGCCTTATCTGTGTCTCAGGCAGCTAGAGACTAGGTGGTAGATTATGCACCATTACCTACCAGACCCAGGGATTACATGCTGTAAGGGAGAGGCACACTTGCTGCAGAGGGGATAGATAGGAATTTGTCCTAAGAGAAGTATTTAAGGTATGTATTAGGCCATTCTTGCATTGCTATAAAGGAATACTGGAGACTGGATAATTTATAAAGAAAAGAGGTTTAATTGGCTCGTGGTTTTGCAGGCTTTATAGGAAGCATGGTACTGGCGTCTGCTTGGCTTCTAGGGAGTATACAATCATGGTGAAGGTGAAGGGGGAGCAGGAATATCACATGGCACAAGCAAGTGCAATTGATGGGGGGTGGTGGCTGGGAGGTGCAGTACACATTTAAATGAACAGATTTTGAAAGAACTCAGTATTGCGAAGACAGTACCGAGCCATACGGGATCAGCTCCCGTGAGCCAATCACCTCCCAGCAGGCCCCACTGCTAGCCTTGGGGACTACTATTCAACATTCCAAACTCTATCAAGTTAAGTAACTGCCATTACACAGGGAACAACAGATAAACTGGACATTTCAGAGGCCTTCCTGGGACTGGGGTTAATCAGAAGCAAACATGGTGGATTAGTGTCCAAGATGGAGATGCTTCAGCCTCTACATTCCTTCCCCTAATCTGGCTCTTACAATCTCATGCACCCTCCTCTTCTCTGGTGGTCTTTGAAACTTTGGGGAGGGTGCTTGATATTGTACAGCTTTAGCAGCAATGCACTGGCAGTGGGGAACAGATCAGGCCCAGTGGGATTCCAAATGGGGTATATTCACAGGCTGTTGAATCATTTCTTGTCTTCAGTTTTCTTGGGAGAAGTAAAGCAATGAGAGATACATAACGTTAATAATTTGGTTAGTAGAAATATAATGCACACAAGGACTGTAATCAAAAGAGAATTTGTTGCAAGCACAACAACAGCAAGAAAGAACCCATTTCATTAAGGAGCCAACTAAAAGCATCATGAAGAAAAGTAAAACTTGGTTCTATTTAGAGATTTCTTGTAGTCAGGAAATAATTCAGAGTTAGCCCAAATTGTAGGCAAATAATAATAAATTCACACCATGGTCAGGGCTAGAATCTAAATTTTCTCTCTACCTAGTTTCCCTGTTTCTACTAAGAATAAATCATAGTAGGAACGATTTATTTGCAAGATAAATTTTGATTTCATTGTGCTTGGCCTGATTATTTGCATAAAGTGTAGCAGGAATAGTGATCAGCCCTATAGGCTGTTTTATTAAAGTTAGCTTTGCTGGAACTTTTACAAGAAATTTTGGATTCAACTTTTTAAAAGCCTCAAGGCCAGAAGCTAAGCTAAGGATTCACTGTTAGCCTATTCTTATAATACCTGTATGAGTTCCTTTCTTCAGGACGTCCTAAAATATCTCGAGGTTCCTGGGTCTGTTAGTAAGTGACATTCTTTATTTATTACAGGTCAGAAGCCTTGTAAGGGAACAAGTTAGATGAGATACTAGGCCAGACTTTCCAAGGGGCTTTTATTAGCTCTATACAGTCAACCTCACTTCCTCAGTCTGGTCATATCTGAAAGTATGTCATTCCAGTCAAAGCCTTGGTAAAAGAACCAGTGTCTGCAATTTTGTCCTTTAACGAAAGAAAGCAGATTCTTAATGGACTTATGTGAATAACTATATTGCCATAAAATAAGAATATTCACAAATAGTTTCCAACATTTGGAGAACTCTACAAAGTAAATTTTGCTCACGAAACTATACTTTATCCAGCTTCTCTAAGCTAGAAATAGCTAAAAAGAAAAAGGTTTTCTTGAATCTTCTTCAGTCAGAGAAGCAGCCTTCCAAACAGGATGTTGTCCATTCACCTTGGAACTGCCATCCACAAGCTAAGCAGCTCTGTCGGGTGAGAGCTATTTATCGGGCACTGTGAAAACCAGCAGTTCCTTACACAGTTCCAGAGTCAGTCCTAGGGGAAAAAATGCTCCCTGCTTGTTTAATATCTCCTCCTTGCACTCTCCAGGGAGTAAGTTCCTTTGTAAATGATTTCCACCTTACCATGGACTCTTTTCTTCCTTTCCTTCTATAATGCTAAGTGCACATAAATTATCTTTTGGATCCTTTTTTGTACATTACAAAACAGATGAGAAGTGTTTATTGGCCAGGTATAGTTTCTGATGTCTGTAATCCCAGCACTTTGGGAGGCCGAGGTGGGTGAATCACTTGAGGTCAGGAGTTTGAGACCAGCCTGGTCAACATGGCAAAACCCTGTCTCCACTAAAAATACAGAAATTAGCCAGGTGTGGTGGTGCATGCATAGTCACAGCTACTTGAGGGGCTGAGGTGGGAGGATAACTTGAACCCAGGAGATGGAGGTTGCAATGAGCCAAGATCACACCATTGCACTCCAGCTTGGGCGACAGAGTGAGACACTGTCTCAAAAAAATTGTTTATTATCTTTATTCTCATAGAGTAGGTCATTGAGACCTATATAACAAAATGATCTTCTTTTCCCTGCTAGAATTTGTCCATGGAGGAAATATAGTAAGAACTGGTAACATTCTGTGATATTTATATGTCTAAACAAGGAAGGGATAATCATTTTCGCCCATCAGAAATCAAACTTGGGACTTTGACATCATTATCACTGAGCTACTAGCTCTTTGGAAATATAAGGCAGTGAATGGTATTAGAGAATTAATACGCATCCCAAATGTCTAATGTGTTACTAGACTGAGAAGGCCCAGGGGCAAATGTGCCTCATTCCGTAACTACAATATGAGTTATATGTCATTAGGAGCCCTTAGAAAGGATTTATAAAGAAACACACACTATGTAGTTAGAAGGAAACCCTGTTTTTAAATACATTGTTGACTGTTTTTCACATTGAGGGAATTGATGCTTAGTCCAGAGAAGCTATAGATGTGTTTGGGACATAGTAATAGAATGGGATCTGTGGTTCTTCTGATAGGGCGATAAATTACAGGCACCATTAACCTGGCTCTCCTTGATCAAAAGGTGTGTCATGGTGAGCTTAGAAAATGAACCACCATTTGCTAGTGTGATTACGAATCTGGGGTCTGACAGGCTTTTTCCTGAATCATCTAAAGCTTTAAGAGAGGTATTTTTTTTCTGAGGCTTGTGCTATAAAACATGTAGAATCACATAAAATATCAGAAATGTTAGCTAATTTTTCTTCACTTTCTATTGTAATTAACCTATCAAAAGGCAGCATACTCCTTGTGAACAGTCCTTCATTTGAGATACACTTCAACTGTGTCTTAAATTAACTTCTTAAATCTAAATCGTACATTTACTTCAATAAATATTTGTTGTGTACCTTGTGTCTGTCAAGTACTTAAGTTAAAATGGTTAATAAGACACATGCGGCTTAGGCTGTCACAAAGTTTAATATCAGATTTCTTAGCACTGTTCCTACTTTCTACCATTCTGTATTTACAACCTGTCTTTCTCTTCTTCCTCCCTTTTCATTGATCAAAAACTGGAAGCAAAACTTGCTCTTTCAGTTGGGAGCAGTCACTCTGCTCAGATTCTTCTACAATCTCCCTGTACCAGGACTTACTGACTGAGTGCAAGATGCAGGGATGGAGCCACAGATATGCCCATCTTAGAGGAAATACATATTTTTCCTCAAAGGAAAAGAAGCATCTTAAATCTAGGGAACATTAATGCGCTAATTTTTTAAATCCAGGAGGAATCTTTATAATTATCTATTCCAGATATGTATCAGAGTCACCTTGAGGATCTGGTTAAAAAACACTTAAAATGTCTGATGCAGTAAATCTGGGTTGGGCTTTTCTCTGTAAAAAATGTTCAACACTGTGATATATCCACACAATGGAATATTGTTCAGTGTCAAAAAGAAACAAGTTACGAAGACTTGAAAAGACCTGGAGGAACTTTAAGTGCATTTTGCTAACTGAAAGAAGTCAATCTGAAAAGGCTACATACTGTATGTTTCCAACTATGTGACATTCTGGAAAAGGCAAAACAATGGAGACAATAAAAAGATCAGTGGTTTCCCAGGGTTTGGGTGGAGGCAGGAATGAATAGGTGGAGCCCAGGATTTTTAGGACAGTGAAAATACTCTGTATGCTACCATAATGATAGATTTGTGCCTTTGTACATTTCCCAAAACCCACAGAATGTACAACAGAAAGAGTGAACTCTAATATTAACTATGGACTTAGGTTGGTAGAAATATGTCAGTGTTGGTTCATCAGTGGTAACAAATGTACCACAGTAGTGCAGTGTGTTGATGGTAGGGGAGTGTCTGCAGGAGCTATGTGGGAACTCTCTGTACTTTCCACTAAACCTGACTGTGAACCTAAAATTGCTTTAAAAGATAAAAATCTATTCCTCAGTAAGATGACAGAATAGAATAGGTGGTCTCTAGCTTCACTCTCCACAACATAAATCCCACTAACAACTATCCGCTGGTAAGAATATCATTGTGAATATCCTAGAACTCGAGAGTGAGGCTGAGACAGCCTCTTGAACTATAAATCTGAGAGAAGCCATGTTAAATGGTAAGAGGAATGGCTCTCTTTGACTGCATCGCCCCTCCTTCAAGCTGGCACAGTGCCACACACAGAATTCCTCCAGACCCAAGGTTTTTACAGTGGAAATAGTGAGTTGGAGGCAGACATTCAGCTTTCCACTATTCTGAGACCTTTTATTGGAGGCTTATTCTTGTCTTATCCTACAGGAAACATTGGGAGTACCAGCCAGGCTGGACCACCTATGATCAGTGAGAAACAAAGAACAAGGGTAGGCTTCACAGTGGTCAGGGCGCAGATCTTGGCAGCTGCTTTCCATTTTGGCAGCTGAAGGTACCACACCAGACAAACTAGCCAACAAAAGCAGGCTGTAGGAAATATGCTCATTTGGTCTTCTGGGCTTGAATTCCTAGCCAGCTTCCCCATACGGCTCAGGTGCTCTTGTTACGGCTTCCCCAGGTCAAGAGGCAACTGCAGGTTAGAGATTACCCTCAGAGGGAGCACTTGGCCCTGCCCAGCCCTGGTAGCATAGAGGTAATCCAAATAAGTCGTGGTGCTCTCATTAAGTCTTCTCTAGACTGGGAGGCAACTTCAGGTCTGCAGAGGGAACATTTGGCCCTATCCAACCTCAGCTGTTGAGTGGTGACTTCATCAAACTTGGTGTTCTACTTAAGCTTATCCTAGGCTGGGATACAAGCCCAAGTCCACACGTACCTGTGGAGCATAGCCTCTGGGCTGCCCTCCCAAGTGGCTGAGCAGTAATCTGAGAAACCTCACTCAGTTTCAAAGCCCAGGACATAGCCCACTATGGATTCTAAACAATAATACCGCCTAGACAGAGAAGACAACCTGCCTGACTTGAGATGTTCACAGAGCCCCCTTAGCAGCTTTGCCTAAAGGCAGAGTCAAGTCGGTGATTCCACCAAACCATGAAGCACAACTAGAAGTTTATTTAAGCTCAGAATACAGACAGTGACCCAGCCCAACTAGAGAACCTGACATTGAAGTCTGACTGTTCAGGATTGCTACCAGTGGCTTATTTAGAATGTCAGGGCAGACTAAATAGTAAAAGTATGTCACCACTAAAGCACACCTGCAAAGGCCAAGAGGTGGTCATATCCTCAAATGTGCAGGCATTAATGTAAAGAAACAAGGATTATGAAAAATCAGGGAAATGTGACATCACCAAAAGAAACTAATAAGGCTACAATAAAAGACCCAGAATAAATGGAGATCTATGACATTACTGACAAAGAATTCAGAATAACCCTCTTAAAGAAGTTTCAAGGCCTCCAAGGAAATGTGAATAAAAAATTAAATAATAACTGAAAAGAAGTTCATGAACAAAATGAGAATTTTGATGAAGAAATAGAAACAGAAAACTCCTAACCATCTAGACATCCTAGACATAAAGAATACAATAAATGAACTGAAAAATTCAATAGAAGGCATCAACTGCAGACTTGATTGGGCAGAAGAATCAGCTCTAAAATAAGATACTTAAAATTATCCAGTCAGAGGAGCAAAAAGAAAAAAATGTTAAACAAAGGCTTGTGGTAATTATGGGACACCACCAAGTGGACTAATCTTTACTTAATAGAAATTCTTGAAGGAGAATAGAGAGAAAAAGGCCTAGAAAGCAGATTTAAGGAAACGCATATGCATGTATAAGGAAAGCATATTTAGGCACATCTAAGAAAAATGTTTCAAATCTGGGGAAAGATGACAACACTCAGGTATAAGACGTTCATAGGTCATCAGTGAAATTCAACCCAAAGAGGAGTTCAACAAGACACATTTTTGATAATCAAATTGTCAAAAATCAAAGACAAAAAAATACTGTGAAAGCAGTGAGAGATAAGAAACATGTCAAATTCAAGGGAGCCCAAATATGGCTTTCAGTAAACTCTTCAGCAGAAACTGCAGGCCAAGAGAGAGTGGGATGATAGATTCAAACTACTGAAGGAGGGGGGAAAAATCTCGGCTAACCAAGAAAACCTGCCAAAGGTGTCTTTCAGAAATGAGGGAGAAATGAAAACTTTCTCAGACAAACAAAAACAAAGGAAACATATAAAAGTGAAAAAGTAAATGGTATAAATAATACATATCCACACTCAGAATTCTCTAATACTGTTAAGGTGGTGTGTGAAACAGGGTTAAGAGACAAAACTATTAAAAACAACTGTAGCTACAGTACATTGTTAAAGGATATAAATTTTAAGTTTACATCAAAATCAGAAAATATGTGAAGGAAGGAATGAAAGTGCAGAGGTTTTGTATGTGATTAAAGGCAAGTTGTTACCAGTTTAAATCCTGTTTTAAGGATGAGATATTTTACATAAACTTCATGGTTACCACAAAGCAAAAACATACAGAAGTTAAACAAAATATAAAAAGGAAGGATTCAAAACATACCACCACAGAAAGCCATCAAAACACAAAGGAAGACAACAAAAGAGGAAGAAAAAACAAAGGGCCTACAAAATGATCAGTAACCAGATTATAAAATGGCAGTAGCAAATCTTTATCAATAATTACCTCGGATGCAAATGGATTAAATTGTCCAATAAAAAGACATAAAGTAGCTGAATGGATAACAAAACAAAATCCAGTTCATATGCTACCTACAAGAGATCATTTTATTTTACTAGTAAGAGATCATTTTATTTTACTAGTAAAATTTACCTTACTAGTAAAATAAAATTCAGTCCCTTACAGACTGAAATTGAAGGGATGGCAAAAGATGTTCCATGCAAATGGAAATCAAAAGAGAGCAGAGTTAGCTGTACTTATGTTTCACAAAATGGACTTTAGGTAAAAAAACCCTAAAAAGAAACAAAGAAGGTAATTACATAATGATAAAGGGGCTAATTTACCAGTTCACAACTGTTATTGTTATAGTTGTTACAATTGTAAATGTATATGTACCCAATATTGGAGCATCTAAATACATAAAATAATTACTAAGTGATCTGAAGGGAGAGGTAGACTACAATAGTATAGTATTAGGGGATTGCAATATCCCACTTCCGACAATTGAGAAATCATCTAGACATAAAGTCAATAAGGAAACATTGAACTTGAATTACACTTCAGACCAAATGGACCTAAAAGACATCCGCAGAACATTCTATCCAACAGCAGCAGAACACACATTCTTCTTAAGTGTACACAGAATATTCTCCAGGATAGATCATATTTTAGGCCACAAAACAAATCTTAACAAATTTAAGAGGATTGAAATCATATCAAGTGTCTTTTCAAATCACAACGACGTAAAGCTGGAAATCAATAGCAGGAGAAATCTTGGAATATACACATGTGGAAATTAAATAACATACTTCTAAAGAACCAGTGGATCACAGAAGATATAAAAGATGAAATAAAAAATACGTGAGACAAACAAAAATGAAAATACAGTGTACCAAAATTTATGGGATGCAACAAAAGTAATCCTAAGAGGGAAATTGATAGCAATAAATGTCTGTTTAAAAAAAAAGATCTCAAATAAACATGTGAAATACAGCTTCTAAGAGAGAACACTGGAATTCAGCAGGAAAGTGACACGGAATATCTTAGGCAGGGAACAAAATGGAAGCAAAGCAGCTCACCCTGCCAGGATTGGCTCAGAGCCAGGAGGAGCTCTCCATTTTTTTTGGGAAAAAGTAAGTGAGAGATCCCAGCAGTCCATATTGCCATTGCAAACTCCTGGAATCCTAGTCATGGGTGAGCCCCTTGGCCCTTGCAGGCCCTGAGACTAGTACAGGGAGCTCCCTGGAGTCCATGAACCTCCATGGAGGGAGTTTGTGGAGTTTGTGCTGGGTCCCACACACACCCTAAAACCCAAGCAGTTGCAGCAAAGTGCCATTTTGACATTCTAGTCCCCAAGAGACTACATCCTGCAATTTACAGCCCCTGCATATCCACTTCCCTAGAGTCCCATTGACATCCCCTCATGTCCATACAGAAGTTTGCAGCATCATGATGCCACCTGGATGCAGTGTTGTGGCCTGATCCCTAGCAGTTTAGCCCACATATTCTCCCATACCCTGGAGAATAAGCAGTGCAGTGCACCAGTGAGGCTGCCCCTGAGACAAAAGAAGTCAAGGCATGTGCTCCCCAGAGCCTGAGGGCCGTTGCCACAGATAGCAGTTCCACTCCTTCCAGTGGCAGGGCCACTGTATACTTGTACTCAACTTCAAGGGGCATGGGAACCAGCCTGTTTCACCCATTGCCACCCCTGTAAGCATCCACACATGTCATCTGGGTACCTGGGGAATGACACATCCTGCCCGCAGCCACCAACAACTGCCTGCACCATTGAGGGGGCTGAGAACTGGCTTACTCTGCCTGGCTCCCTCATTACCAGTGCTTGTGCATGTCATCTGGGACCGGAGGACAGGCTTGCTCCACTCAGTGCCACCACTGCTGACATCTATACATGTTGTTTGGGGGGCTGGGGATGTATCTGCCTTGCCTGTTGCTCCTGGAGCCCACCTGCACCATCCAGGAGCCAGAGGACAGGTTCACTCTGACCATGGCCACCACTGTCAGCACCTGTATGTGATGTCCAGGGGCCTGGGATCAACCCACCCTGCCCATCACCATCAGTGCCCATGTACGCCTTCAGAGATCTGGGGACAGGCCTGTTCTGCTGCTACTAGTGCCCATTTGTAACATCCAGGGGCATAAAAGTGGGTCTTCCTGGCCCACTGCCAGTGCCCACATGTGCTTCCTGAAGTCCTGAGGACCAACTCTCGCAACCTACCATCACTGCTGCGGGTATCTACCTGTGAGCCAGCCGTGGGCCTGAGTGTTGCTCTGCCCAGCCCTCCACAAACACCACTGATGCCTACATATGCTGCTTAGGGACCTAAGGGTTGGCCTGTTGCTGCTACTGCCACTGTCACCAGCAATCCTGAGTACACTACGGTAAGCACACCACCCAAGGGCCCAAGGACCTGCCCATCTGGCCTGCTGCTGACACTGCTGGAACCTATGCACACCTCCTGGAGGCCCAAGGACTGGCCCACCCAGAACTACCACTGGTGCCCACATAGGCCATTTGGGAGCCTGTGGACCAGCATGCCTGACCTCCTGCTGCCACCACTGGTTCCTGAGGACTAGCCCACCTGGCATTCCTGTCCCCAGCAGAGCCTCACCACAGTCTTCACTAACAACCATAACCCAAGCCACTGAGAAACTCACAGATACCACTGATGCCGATTACAGCCAAAAAAAATCATGTGGAGATTATACTACTGCCTGGCCCACTGCCACTGCCCACATGTGCCTCCTGAAGTCCTGAGGAGGCAAAGCCAAACCCAGAGGCAAAGCCAAAACACTCTACCCAGCCAACACTATAGACACATCTACAGAAAAAATATTTTTCTATAAAAGCCAATCCATACAAATTGGAAGAGCAGTTGTTACACTAGACGTGCAGCTATGAAAGTAAATACACAGGAAGTATGTAAAAGCAAGGAAACGTGACACTTCCAAGGAACACAATTTTCCAATAACAGATTCTAGAGAAAAATAAATCTATGAAATGCATGAAAAACAATTCAAAATAATGTTATTAAAGAAACTTAGTGAGATACAAGTGAAGACAGATAAGCAATACAAAGAATAAAGCAATTCGTGATCTGAATGAGAAATTCAACAAAGAGATAACATAAAAGAGAACCAAACAGAGATCCTGGAACTGAATAATTCAATGAATTAAGTAAACAATACAATACAAATACAATCAGCAATAGACTAGGTCAAACAGAAGAAAAAATTTATTCCTTTACACCCAGGCTAGAGTGAAGTGGCGTGATCATAACACACTGCAGCCTCAAACTCCTGGGTTCAAGTGATCCTCCTGCCTCAGCCTGTCAAGTAGCGGGTACTACAAGCTGGCTAATTTCTTTTTATTGTTTGTAGAGATGTGATCTTGCTTTGTTGCCCAGGATCATCTCAAGCTCCTGGCTTCAAGCAATCCTACCATCTTGGCTTTTCAAAGTGCTGGGATTATAGGCGTGAGCCACTGTACCGAGCCAGAAAAAACTTCTGAACTTGAAGACAGGTCTTTTGAAATAACCTAGTCATCCAAAAAATAAAAAAGAAATAAAGAATGATGAAAGCCTATGTGATATATGAAACATCAGAAAGTAACCAAATATTTGAACCTGAGGGTTTTCAGAAGAGGAGACGGGCAAAGCCATAGAAAACATATTTAATGAAATAATAGTTGAAAACTTCTCAAGTCTTAAAAGAGATATAGGCATCCAGATACAGGAAACTTAAATATTTCCACATGGTTGCAATCCAAAAAGATCTCCTCTCAAGCACACTGTAGTAAAAACTCAAAAGTCAAACTGTCAAAAGTCAAACTAACAAACAAAAAAAGGAATTCAAAAAACAGGAAGAAAACTGTCCAGTGACATTTAATGGAATCCCCATCAGGATAATAGTGGATTTCTTGGGAGAAACCTTACAGGCCAGGAGAGAATTGGATAATATATTCAAAGTGTTGTAAGAAAAAAAAATGTCTGGCAAGAATACTACCAAGCAAATCTCTTTTTAAAAAGCAGAGGAGAAATAAAGTTTTTCTCAGATAAGCAAAAACGAAGGGAATTCATCACCACTAGTCTGACCTTCTCAGAAATGCTTAAGTGAGTCCTATATCTGGAATTGCAGGATATTCACCATCATAAAACAGAAAAGTATAAAACTCACTGGTAGAGCAGATACACAAATGAGAAAGAGAAAGGAGTTAAATGTTATCACTATGAAACCCACCAAATTATAAAGGAGAAAGAAAGAAATGAAGCATATATAATCAGAAAGCAATTAACAAAATAACAGGAGTAAGTAATCACCTATCAGTAGTAACTAAATGTAAGTGGTTTAAATTCCCTAATTAAAAGATGTAAAATAGCTTGATGAATTAAGAAACAAGACCCAACTATATGCTGCCTACCAGAAACTCACCTCACCTGTAAAAGACACACACAGGATGAAAGTAAAGAAATGAAAAAAAAAAAAAAAAATTCCATGCATATGGAACCAAAAGCATGAACAGGAGCTATACTAATGTCAGACAAAATAGCCTTTAAGTCAAAAACCAAAAAGAGACAAACAAGGTAATTATGTAACAATAAAGAGATCAGTTCAGCAGGAGGATATTACAATTTGTGAATATATATACCCCTAACAACAGCATCCATATATATAAAGCAAATATTATTGAAGATAAAGAGAGAAACAGACCTGAAACAATAATAGTTGGGGACTTCAGCACTCCACTTTCAACACTGGACATTGAACTTAATCTGCACTATAGACCAAATGGACATAACAGACATTTATAGAATATTTTATCTAACAGCTGCAGAAAACACATTCTTCTCATGAGCACATGAAATACTCTCCAAGATTAACTATATGTTAGGCCACAAAACAAGTTGAGCAGATTACAAAAAATCAAAATCACACCCAATATCTTTTCAGACCACATAGAAAAAAACCTAGAAATCAATAACAAGAGAACTTCGGACACTTACAAATACATGGAAATCAGACAACCTTGATCCTGAATGATCATTGGATCAATGAAAGAATTAAGAGGGAAAATTCCTGAGACAAATGAAATGGAAACACAACATAGCAAAACCTAGTGCATACAGCAAAAGCAGTGCTAAGAGGCAAAGTTTATAATAATAAATCCCTACATCAGAAAAGTAGAAAAATTTCAAATAAACAGCCTAATGATGAGCATCAAGGAACTGAAAAAGTAACAAACCAAACCCAAAATTAGTAGAAGGAACAAAGTAATAAAGATCAGAGCAGAACTAAATGAAATAAAAAAAAGTTACAAGGGATCATCAAAATGCAAAGTTGTTTCTTGAAAGTATGAACAAAATTCGGCCGGGCGCGGTGGCTCACGCCTGTAATCCCAACACTTTGGGAGGCTGAGACGGGCGGATCACGAGGTCAGGAGATCGAGACTATCCTGGCTAACACGGTGAAACCCCGTCTCTACTAAAAATACAAAAAACTAGCCAGGCGTAGTCGTGAGCGCCTGTAGTCCCAGCTACTTGGGAGGCTGAGGCAGGAGAATGGCGAGAACCTGGGAGGCGGAGCTTGCAGTGAGCCGAGATTGCGCCACCGCACTCCAGCCTGGGCGACTGAGCAAGACTCCGTCGCAAAAAAAAAGTATGAACCAAATTCATAAAGTGTTAGTGGGACTAAACAAGAAAAAAGAGATGACGCAAATAAAATCAGAAATGAAGGAGACATTGCAACTGATACCACGTAAATACAATCAGTAGAGAGTATTATAAACAACTATATGATAACAAATTGGAAAACCTAGGGTAAATGGACAAATTCCTAGACACATACAGCCTGAATACACTAATAATGAACAACAAGATTGAATCATAATAAAATGACTCCCCACAAAGAAAAGCCCACAACCAGATGGCTTTCCTGCTGAATTCTAACAAAGTTCTAAAGAAAACAACACCAATTCTCAAACTGTTTTGAAAAATTGAAAAATAGAGAATTCTTCCTAAATCATTATATAAAGTCAGAATTATCCTGATACCAAAATCAGACAATGACAAAAGAAATAAGGAAGTCTATAGGCCAGTATTCCTGATGAACATAGATGTAAAAACCTTAACAAAATACAAACAATCCAAATCCAACAACACATCAAAAAGATAATACATAATGATCATGTGGGATTTATCCCAGGAATGCAGGAATGTTTTAACAAATACAAACTTTAAAAAGTGACACATACCTCACATCTACAAAATGAAGAATAGAAACCATATGATCATCTCAATAACGATGCAGAACAAGCATTTGATAAAATTCAACATCCTTTCATGGTAAAAATTCTCAACAAATTAGGCATAGAAGGAACATACCTCAGCCTAATAAAGGCTATACATAACAAACCCACGGCAAACATACTGAATGGGGAAAAGCTGAAAGCCTTTTCTCTAAGAAGTGAAATAAGACCAGGTTGTCCACTTTTACCACTCCTATCCAACACAGTACTGGAAGTCCTCGCCAGAGCAATCAGACAAGAGAAGGAAATAAAAGGCATCCAAATTGGAAAAGAGAAAGTCAATTGTCCCTCTTTGCAGATAGCATAATTTTATATATGGAAAATTCTTAAGACTCCAACAAAAAACTCTTATAACTGATAAATGAATTCAGTAAAGTTGCAGGATACAAAATTAATATAAAAATCAGTAGTATTTCTATACATGAACAACAAAAAAGCTGAAGAAGAAATCAAGAAGGCAATCTCATTTACAATAACTATGAAAAAAGAAAAACATCTAGGAGTAAATTTAACCAAAGAAATGAAAGACCTCTACAAAGAAACGTGTGAAACATTGCTGGAAGAAATTGAAGAAGACATAGACAAATGAAAATGCATCCTATGCTCATGTATTAAAATAATTAATATTGTCAAAATGACTAAACTACCCAAAGCAATCTACATAATCAGTGCAATGCATATCGGAATACCAATGACATTCTTCACAGAAATACAAAAATATTATTGTGGAACCACAAAAGAGCCTGAATAGCCAAAGCAATCCTGAGCAAAAAAAAAAAAAAAAAAAAAAAAAAAAAATCAAAAACAAAACAAAGCTGGAGGCATCACACTTTCTGACTTCAAAACATACTATAAAGTGATTGTCATAAACACAGTTTGTCACTGGTATAAAAGCAGACACATCAACCAGTGGACCAAGATGGAAAACCCAGAAGTAAAGCAATGAATTTACAGTCAATTGATTTCTGACAAAGGTGCCAAGAACACACAGTGGAGAAAGGACAGACTCTTTAATTAGTGATGTTGGAAAATCTCACATGCAAAAGAGTGAAATTAGATTCTTATCTCACACCATGTAAAAACATGAACTCAAAGTGGATTAAAGATTTCCTTCACTTATGAAGCTTAGTTTGGCTGGATATGAAATTCTGGGTTGAAAATTCTTTTCTTTAAGAATGTTGAATATTGACCTCAACTGTCTTCTGGCTTGTAGAATTTCTGCTGAGAGATCTGCTGTTAGTCTGATGGGCTTCCCTTTGTGGGTAACCTGGCCTTTCTCTCTGGCTGCCCTTAACACTTTTTCCTTCATTTCAACCTTCGTGAATCTGACAATTACGTGTCTTGGGGTTGCTCTTCTCGAGGAGTATTTTTGTGGTATTCTCTGTATTTCCTGAATTTTAATGTTGGCCTCCCTTGCTAGGTTGGGGAAGTTCTCCTGGATAATATCCTGCAGAGTGTTTTCCAAGTTGGTTCCATTCTCCCCATCACTTTTAGGTATACCAATCAGACGTAGATTAGGTCTTTTCACATAGTCCCATATTTCTTGGAGGCTTTGTTTAACTCTTTTTTCTCTAAACTTCTCTTCTCACTTCATTTCATTCATTTGATCTTCAATCACTGATACCCTTTCTTCTGCTTGATGGAATCGGCTACTGAAGCTTGTGCATGCATCACGTAGTTTTCATGCCATGGTTTTCAGCTCCATCACGTCATTTAAGTTCTTCTCTATGCTGTTTATTCTAGTTAGCCATTCGTCTAATTGTTTTTCAAGGTTTTTAGCTTCTTTGCGATGGGTTTGAACATCCTTCTTTAGCTCAGAGAAGTTTGTTATTACTGATCTTTTGAAGCCTACTTCTGTCAACTTGTCAAAGTCATTCTCCGTCCAGCTTTGTTCCATTGCTGGCAAGGAGCTGCATTCCTTTGGAGGAGAAGAGACGCTCTGATTTTTAGGATTTTCAGCTTTTCTGCTCTGGTTTCTCCCTATCTTTGTGGTTTTATCTACCTTTGGTCTTTGATGATGGTGACCTACAGATAGGGTTTTGGTGTGGATGTCCTTTTTGTTGATGTTAATGCTATTCCTTTCTGTTTGTTAGTTTTCCTTCTAACAGGACCCTCAGCTGCAGGTCTTGGAGTTTGCTGGAGGTCCACTCCAGACCCCGTTTGCCTGGGTATCACCAGCGGAGGCTGCAGAACAGCAAATACTGAAGAACAGCAAATGTTGCTGCCTGATCCTTCCTCTGGGGAAGCTTTGTCTCAGAGGGGCACCTGGCTGTATGAGGTGTCAGCTGGCCCCTACTGGGAGGTGTCTCCCAGTTAGGCTACTCAGGGGTCAGGGACCCACTTGAGGAGGCTGTCTGTCCATTCTCAGATCTCATACTCCATGCTGGGAGAACCACTACTCTCTTCAAAACTGTCAGACAGGGATGTTTAAGTCTGTAGAAAGTTTCTGCTGCCTTTTGTTCAGCTATGCCCTGCCCCCCGAGGTGGAGTCTACAGAGGCAGGCAGGCAGGCAGGCGTCGTTGAGCTGCAGTGGGCTCCACTCAATTCAAGCTTCCTGGCCGCTTTGTTTACCTATTCAAGCCTCAGCAGTGGCGGACGCCCCTCCCCAAGCCTTGCTGCCACCTTGCAGCAGACTGCTGTGGTAGAAGTGAGCAAGGCTTCATGGGCATGGGACCCTCTGAGCCAGGTGTGAGATATAATCTCCTGGTGTGCCATTTACTAAGACTGTTGGAAAAGTGCAGTATTAGAGTGGGAGTGTCCCAATTTCCCAGGTACCATCTGTCACAGCTTCCCTTGGCTAGGAAAGGGAATTCCCTGACCCCTTGTGCTTCCTGGGTGAGGTGATGCCCCGCCCTGCTTTGGCTCACACTCTGTGGGCTGCACCCACTGTCCAATGAGTCCCAGTGAGATGAACTTGGTACCTCAGTTGGAAATGCAGAAAACACCTGTCTTCTGTGTCGCTCACGCTGGGAGCTGTAGACTGGAGCTGTTCCTGTTCGGCCGTTTTGGAGGGATTGGGTGAAAGACTTCAATACCTGGATCTCTAAAGCTACTAGAAGAAAATATAAAAGGAAAAGCTCCATGACATGGGTCTGGGCAATGATTTTTTGGATATGACTCTGAAAGCACAGACAGCAAAAACAAAAATAGATGAATGGGACCATGTTAAACTAAAAAAGCTTCTGCACAGCAAAGGAAACAGTCAGCAAAGTGAAGAGACAATTCAGAGAATGGAAGAAAATATTTGCAAACCAAATATCTGATAAGGAATTAATATCTAAACGATATAAGAAACAACTTAATAGCAAGAAAACAGAAGGAAGCGAACAGACGTTTCTCAAAAGAGGACCTACAAATAGCCAGTAGGTGCATGCAAAAATGCTCAGCATCACTAATCATCAGAAGAATGCAAATTGAAACCACAATCAGATATCACCTCACACATCTTATGAAAAAGATAAAAGGCAACAACTGTTGGGGAGAATATGGAGAAAAGAGAACACATACACTGTTGGCGGGAATATAAATTAGTATAGCCATTATGGAATATAGTATAGAAGTTCCTCAACTAACTAAAAATAAAACTATAATATGACTTAGTAATCCCACTTCTGGGTATTTATGCAAAGGAACTAAAATCAACATGTTGAAGGGATAGGTGCACTACCATGTTCATTGCCACATTATTCCCAATAACCAAGATATGGAATCAACCTAAGTGCTCATCAACAAATGAATGAGGAAAGAAAATGTGGATATATACACAATGGAATACAATTCAGTCTTAAAAAAGAATGAAGTTCTGTTATTTGTGACAACATGGATGAATCTGGAGTATATTATGCTAAGTGAAGTAAGCCTGGCCCATATTAAAAAAAAAAAAAAAAAGTAGATGTTGTCATGGATGTGGTGAAAAGGGAACACTTTCACACTGTTGTTGGAAGAATATAAACTAGTACACTATGGAAAACAGTGTGGAGATTCCTTAAGGATCTAAAAGTAGATCTACTATTTGATCCAGCAATCCCACTCTTGGTTATCTGTCCAGAGGAAAAGAAGTCATTATATGAAAAGGTTACTTGCACACATATGTTTATAACAGCACAATTTGCAGTTGCAAAAATATGGAACCAGCCCAAATGCCCATCAATCAATGAGTACATGAAGAAAATGTGGTATATATATCATGGAATACTACTCACTCATGAAAAGGGAAGCAATAGTGGCATTTGCAGCAACCTGGATGGAACTGGAGACCATTACTCTAAATGAAGAAACTCAGGAATGGAAAAGCAAACATCATATGTTCTCACTCATAAGTGGGAGCTAAGTTGTGAGGATGCAAAGTCATAAGGATGCTACAATGAACTTTGGGGACTGGGGAGAAAGGGTGGGAGTTGGTTGAGGGATAAAATATACTACACATTGGGTACAGTGTATACTGCTCTGGTGATGGGTACACCAAAATCTCAGAAAATCACCACTAAATAACTTATTTATGTACAAAAAATAAAAAGAAAGAAATAAGCCAGGAACAGAAAGACAAATACCACATGATCTCACTTGTATCTGGAATCTAAGAAAGTTGAGATAATCCAAGTTAGAGAGTAGAATAATGGTTACCAGCGATGGTGGGGGGGCGGTGAGGGATGATGAAGGAAGGACTGGGGAGTTGTTGAAGGATACGAAGAGTAAAACGTTTCAGATAGGAAAAATAGGTTCTCAGTTCTATTGTACAACAGGGCACAATAGTCAATAATGTATTGTATATTTCAAAATAGCTAAGAGAATAAATTTCAAATGTCTCACCATCAAAAAGGATAGATTGGTGGGGTGGTGAATAAATTAGTTAGCTTGATTTTTATTCCACATTGAATATATATATCAAAACATCCCATTGTAGCCCATAAATGTGTACAATTATAGTTTGTCAATCAAAAACAATAATAAAAATAGTCTTTTAATTAAAAAATCATCATATGATTATAATGCAGAGCAAGTTTGAGACCTGCTGCATTATTTTGTAGATGTGAAAGAGAAAAACAGGAAGAGAGAAGATGGAATGCATGGTGAGTTAGTGGCAGAGGCAGCAACAGAACTCAAGCCTCTTGACTCCTTTTCCAGTGCTCTTTCCCCCATTTTCTACCTTATGTTGATGGACACTTGCAACATCCCCCAGTTTCCCCTTTTTCTGGGTAAGCAAAGAATATATCTCAGCTTTATATTTGTCTGAGTCCCCTGGGAGCTAGGGAAGGCGTAAAGCTGGTTCCTACCACATATTTAATCATTTCTAAATTTAATAGTAGGATAAACATTGTATATATGTTTCTCCTCAGCCCTGTAGATATAGAAAGTGAAGAAAAACACACTAATTAAAAAGGAAATAAAGTATGTACACACAAAGTAAGACAGAACAGAAAGTAAAACAATACAGAAAAAGGGTCATGGGAATATAGCACCATTAATTGGTTCTGAAGCCAGATTAGTGGGAAAAAAAATCCTGGAGTTGGTGGGGGGCAAGGGGGGAGGTATTCATGTGACCTGGCAAAATTAGAAAGTTTTGTTTCAACTTTCTGAAGGGCAGTTGGCATATTATTTTACCTCCCCATATCTCAATTTCAGCAGCATTTGCAAAGTGTTATATCCTTTTTATACTCCATGAAGTTGGTAGGAAGATGAAGGTGATGCCTCTTTTTAAAGAGGGGCTCCGTAGTTCTTGTACACAGACTGTAGTTCCATTACCATGAAGTTGTCTTTAGACACTATGTCACTGAATTACTGCAACATTCTTCCACTCTAATTATCCACTTACCTTATATAGGAAGATCCTGATGGTCGAGGAAAATACAGCACATTGCATAAGGTTGCAGCTATAGTAGGTAGCAAGCTCAGGCTTCAACTCAAATCTTTGTGACTCCAAAGCCCATGATGTTTTCTTTGAACTAGACTGCAAAAGAATTTGTAATCACAGAGGTCTTACCACTGCTCTTTGCCCATGGGCTCTAGGAGATAAATCTTCCAGAAGAGGAAAGCCAGGCTCTTCTCAGCACATCTGAAAGGGCTGTCCTGTGGGTCTATAGGAAGTTCTATATATTTCTTGAAATTTATGACAAGAACAAGGAGTGTTCCTGGAGTCCATTTGGTGATTTATTTTAGGATGTCTGGCACTGGGAGCTCACAAGATGCGTATAAAGCAGGAAGTCAGGCCTTGGACTGAATAAACAGCTGAAGATAGAAGTGGTAGATCAGCTTCAGTCAGGGCAGAAGTGACTTGGTATCAACCCATCCAGTGTAGTTCCTTTCATTTCTGTTCATTTGGATCATTATTAAATGTATTGTCTTTTCTTTTGATTTCTTTTTCTTTTGGTGTAGAAGAGGGATCTTTATCTCATGATGGGGTTTTAAAGAAGAGTGTCAGGTCTTGGGTATCTAAGTATCCAGTATGAATATCACAAAATATATTATATTTTCATGTATAAGTGATAAAAGCAACACATACCAGATATCAAGACCTGAGAATGCAGGGCTAGGGAGCAATTTTTTTCCAGTGCAATTCTTTATTTCACTTTGTGCTTATGGTAGGCTAGAATGACACTGACTCCAGAGAAGTGGCCAGGTAAAGGGGAACTGCCAGCTCATTGCTGAGGAATATTAATATTAATATTGCAACATGAAAGTGCAATTCATAAATGAGCATTGTCAGAAATGAAGGTTGGAGTCAGAATGGCCAGTGTCTAAATTCCAGCTCTTTTATCCGCTAGTTTCATCACTTTAGGGAGTTTGTTTCCCCAACTGTTCGACTGGAACATACTGAAGATTCACTGGGATAAGGCATGCAAAGTACTCAAATGCCAGACAGTGTGACAGTGCTCAGAAAATGTTCTCTTGCTCCTCATTTCTATTGTTCAGGGCTGATTTATACGGTAAAGGCTAATGAGGAGGAGGAGATTGTTGCTTCTACCTTTATATTTCATTTTAGAACTTTTTTTTTTGAGACAGTCTCGCTCTGTTGCCCAGGCTGGAGTGCAGTGGCACAATCTTGGCTCACTGCAAGCTCTGCCTCCTGGGTTCACGCCATTCTCCTGCCTCAGCCTCCTGAATAGCTGGGACTACAGGCGTGCACCACCACGCCTGGCTAATTTTTTGTATTTTAAGTAGAGACGGGGTTTCACCATGTTAGCCAGGATGGTCTCGATGTCCTGACCTCGTGATCCGCCCGCCTCAGCCTCCCAAAGTGCTGGGATTACAGGCGTGAGCCACTGCACCTGGCTTACAACTTTTAATTAGCAGGGAGATGTATGGGCTATACAGCTGAGGAGAGAATAGATGAAATTTGTATCTGGGTAGTGTGATTTCAGTAGAGAGTTAAGGAGATGGGAGGGTTGAGTGAAGTGTGAGGGAGAGGACAAAATGCAGAATGTCTGCTGGGGCCATCTTTTATGGGCTCTCGTATAATTTTCTTTGATGGGAATCGAAGAGCCACACTCAGAAAGATGAGAAAAAAAAGGACCTGCCTTTATCCACCCTACCTGTGCTGAGTACTTTCAGCTATTTAACTGTAATTCCTCTCTCTTCATTTATTCTTTTTTTTTCGTTTTGAGACGGAGTCTCTCCTTGTTGCCCAGGCTCTAGTGCAGTCACGTTATCTCTGCTCACTGCAACCTCCACTTCATGGGTTCAAGTGTTCCTCCTGCCTCAGCCTCCCGAGTAGCTGGGATTACAGGCATCTCCCACCACGCCTGGCTTTTTTTTTGTATTTTTAGTAGAGACGGGGTTTCACCATGTTGGCCAGGTTGCTCTTGAACTCCTGACCTCAGGTGATCCACCCACCTCAGCCTCCCAAAGTGCTGGGATTACAAGTGTGAGCCACCGCGCCTGGCCTCATTTATTCTTACGTTTACCTAACTCTGGAGTATTGATTTTTTTTTTTTCTATTCTCATCCTATGCCTTTCCCTTGAGTAAAGCCACTGCTTGATTCTTCTCTGGTTTGCTATTGTTTTCCCTCCTGGATGTGGTTCAGTCCTGTCTTCTCCAGCTGCCTTGTGTAACCCCGCAAATGAAGGAGCCCTGGCTTCTGAAACCAACCAAGCCTTGATTGACTTGACTGGGATCTGTTGCCGAAATTAAGTCAGCACCTTGTAGAGGGGAAACTAAAAAACTTCGTGTTTTTCAGCCACGGAATTTTGAAATGGTCATGGAACTTTATGGTCAAAACAAATTTTAAGGAGTTCCAGCTTGTTTCCAGCAGTAATACATTTGAAAAGCCTTATTAAATTACAAATTTGTTTTCGCCTCTTTATGCAAGTATCAATGCAGAAGAGAAACAACCTAATGTAGAAAAAATAAAACGAAATAATTAAAAAGTTGCCGAATGTGAAACAAGTAAGATAAAACCAAGCAGGCCTGTTGGAGATAATGGTTATCTGTTTGCAATAAACATGAAGTGAGAACAATTCATGACTTGCGATAACACTCAACTGAAAGGAAGTAAATTAGATGTAGACAAGGCCAGGAAAGGATTACAAAAACATCCAGAGCCAGACAGTACAAAGGGGAGAGCAGGGGCTGGATTTTATCTTTATCAGGTAATTGAAATAATGCTTTATATTAACAGGATGAGTTCAAAG
This sequence comes from Papio anubis, assembly GCF_008728515.1. Lineage (NCBI taxonomy): Eukaryota > Metazoa > Chordata > Mammalia > Primates > Cercopithecidae > Papio > Papio anubis. Next base: position 30,802,563 of record NC_044993.1, on the reverse strand, counting down.
TGGAAACTGGAGTCAGGAGGTACGGAGGGCGACAGATACAATGCAAAAAGCACTGGAAACTCTGTGGGCTGGGAAACGAAAGAATCACTGAAGGCCTAATATGTGTCTCGTACTTTTACATATACAATCTCATTTAAGCCTACGACAGCCTCGCAAAGTGTGCTTAGCAGTCCCATTCTTGATGGGGAATGTGAGGGTCAGATACATAACTCATCTAAGTCTTTATAGCAAGCAGGTGGTGGATTTGGGATAAAAGCTCAGGTTGGCCTGACTTCAAAATCTTGTTCTAAATATGCCACACTATCTCACAACTGCTGAGTGATACTGTACTCTCGAATCACTTTATAAAAGTGATTACACAGGCTCCGGCAGTTTTAACACTTTCACTAGTCAGCTGCCAGAGCATGGATGGGGCAATTGTGGAAGTAGCCACTCCAGGTGTTTCTCTCTCTCTCTCTCTCTCTCTCACACACACACACACACAATTTAAACTCCGCATCAAGCTACTAACTTCATATATTTATTTGGGTGTCCCACAAACAGGGCAGATTGAACTTACATAAAAATCACTGCCTTAAGTGTCATATTTTATCTCTTCTGTCCATTTTCTCATGAGAAATTTGAGGTTTCCTTGATCCCTTTCTCTTTATCAACCCCATTCTCAATGACTCTTCACGCCTTGTCAATGCTACCTTCAAAATATCTCCACTTTCCTTCTTCTCTCTATTCATTGTCTGAACTTTGGTTCAGACTAACAACTTCTGCCAAGAATACTATAGCAGCCTCTTACTAGCCTTGTCTTCTGTTTCCTTCTTCCCAAATCTACTTTCCCTATTGTAGGCCCAGAGATATTTACAAAATACAAATGTATATCACCCTTCCGTGCCTCTCCTTTTCTTGATCATAAAGTTCAATGTCCTTAACATAATAAGTCTTTTAAAAAAGTATCTTTGCCTGGCATTTCACCTCTTTCTTACCTTTATATTGTGAGCAATTAAAAAAAATTGCATTCTTTATAGTGTCATTGTGCTTTCATAGTCATCCTGCTCTTTGAACATGCTGTTCCTTCTTTGTGAAATACCTTTCTGCCTTTGTTTTTATTTTTTTTCCGGACTACTTAGCTCTTACTTGTCCATTGGAAGCAGTGTAGATATCTCTTCCTTTACAGATACATTTTTAACTCTCCAAAGATTCAGCTAGGAATACGTTATATGGCCTTCATAATGTTTACCCATCATATATGTTATTACTTTGCATTTTAATAGATACATTTCTGTTTTCCTAAATTGCAATCTTCTTGTGAACAAAGACCATGTCTTACTAATCAGTGATGATCTGGTGCCTGAAACATACTAGATGCCTAATAAACATTTTTGGTTGGGTGTTGTCAGATGGAGAATGATGTACAAGGCGGTTATCAGGGAGCCCTCCTAAAATGGGGATTGTGTGGAAGAAGTTGAGCCTTGGAACAGCCTTGTGAAAGCTTCAGCTGACCTATGGGGAGCTCTGAAGCTTAGATAATCCTTCAGAGTGATCTCACATGGGGCAAAGAGACCAGACATTTATGCGCTTGTGTTGATTAGTAATTGGCCTTGAATGTGACCTTGAGTGAGGGTGCTCCTTCCCACCAAGGCACTCTCCAAAGGGAGCTGATGCTTGAGGACTGCCTACCATTAGCACGTCCAACAGCTGGGGAATGAATTTTTCATTTCTGAGGGTGTATGTTTTTGAGTATTTATAATCTTTTTTTTTAACAACACTTATTTAATTGTGACTTTATGTGCTTCAAATTTTAATCACAGTAGTGTTTAACAGTCTGCTCCCCAAATTCCTGAAAATTTAACAATTGGCTCTTGCAAGTCAGTAATGAACCAGCTCCAGCACACAAGGGAACACGTCTGTCAAATTACATTTGTACTCCAACCAGTTGTATTTCATTTATGACCCATAGGTTTCTTAATTTAGCAAGAAAATCACTGACAATGATAATGTATTAGATCAAAATTTCTATTTGCAGTACTACTGCAAAAAACTTCTTTAATACTGAACTTATATGTTTACTATAAAATATCATCTTTCACCCCCAAAGAATGATTTGAGTCTATCATGGATGTCACTCAACAAGCACTCACCCCAGCCCACCCACTCCAGGGTTGGCTAAAATGAAGAATGTGGTTGTGGAAACTATAGTAATATTCCCTCAGGGAGCTGTTGAGGAGTCGTGCTTGTGTGTTTTCTGGTGAAGAAATAATTGAGGAAATGGTTTCAACTCTTCTAAAATTGGCTATCCTCTTCATACTTTCCGCAACTCCTAGTATAGGGTCTCCTTAACAAGACATTCAGACTCACAAGACCTGAATAGGTAATACCTGGTACCAGTTTAATCAGATGACTATTGGGCCAGAAACATAGCACGCCACTTGGGTTGTGTTAGGCATTTCTTTTCAAACGGAATAATCCTTATAGCAAAACACCTTCTGTTCTCCCTTGCACTGCCCCCACCTCATCCCCCCATGAGAGCTTGAGTGTAAGAAAATACAACTCAGGTTAGGCTGGGCATGGTGGCTCACGTCTGTAGTCCCAGGACTTTGGGAGGCTGAGTGGGTGGATCACTTGAGCCTAGGAGTTCAAGACCAGCCTGGGCAACATGGTGAAGCCCCATTTCTACAAAAAATACAAAAATTAGCTGGGTGTGGTGGCGCATGCCTGTACTCCCAGCTACTCTGGAGGCTGAGGTGGGAGGATCACTTGAGCCTAGGAGGTCAAAGCTGCAGTGAACCAAGATCATGCCACTGTACTCCAGCCTAGGCAACAGAGTGAGACCCTGCCTCATTAAAAAAAGACTCATATTAGACAGGTGCAATAGTTGCCCTGGCATAGAAATATTATGCCACATTAAGACCAATATCTCCTATAATAGGCCTCGGCATGGCTTCTAGGTCCCCACAGGGATATGACCTGTTTTGAGCCCCCATATTCAGGGAATCCTAGAGCCATGGTTTCCCACCAGGCATTTGTGCTTCATTCACACTTTTCCAGGTCAGGTGACAATTTCTCTAGCATGGGCCTTTCTATCCATAAATAATGTTGCCTAGTAATACAAATGAGATCCTACCTTTATCAAGTTTTCAGGGCAAAGAGCAAGAAAGTTATCTTAAAGTCAGATTTGTCTTTAGAGAAAGAGAAAGGGTTTGTTCACCCTTCCCAAGCCCCATCTGAACTTCATAGTATCACAGAGTATGTCACAGAGTACAGTCATAATACCAATTCATATGAATGTCAGGGTAGATAAGCCTTTAGTAGGTTGTTTTCTGCCTGGTTCACCTCTTCTTTTCATGGTTCTGAAGGAAATTCATTAATCTTTCTCACCCTGGCAACTAGTATAGTGCCTTGAACTCAGTAGAAAAATGCATGCAGTTAACAAAAAAATTAAACTGATAAAAATGAGAAGAAACACTCCTATATTTCCACCACTAGACATAACAGTCGTGAATATTTCAGTAAATTTCTTTCTGGTCTTTGTTATATGCACTGCTATATGTTATATGCACTTTGTTAAACTGCATTGCAAATTTCTTGCCTTTTTTTTATGGAGGGACCCTTTTTTTTTTTTTTTTAAAGGCTGGTCGCGGTGGCTCATGCCTGTAATCTCAGCACTTTGGGAGGCCCAGGCGGGCAGATCACGAGGTCAGGAGTTTGAGCCCAGCCTGGCCAATATGGTGATACCCTGATTCGACCAAAGATACAAAAACTAGCTGGGGGTGGTGGCGCACGCCTGTAATCCAGCTACTTGGGAGGCTGAGGCAGGAGAATTGCTTGAACCTGGGAGGCAGAAGTTGCAGTGAGCTGAGATTGCGCCATGGCACTCCAGCTCTGGGCAACAGAACAGGCTCTGTCTTGGAAAAAACCAAAAAGAATAAGAAAATTATTACATTACCAGGAGGTTGATTCTGCCTCAACCTAACCTTAACATACCATCTCTAAATGTAGCCCATTTCTAAACACAATCATGTTTGGAGATGCTTGGATGATGGGTTGTCTAACATTTATTGAATGTACACCACTGCTGGACTATGCAGTAATAGGTACATGAGGAGGGAAAGAAAAAAAGTTTAGTTCTGCCCTCAAAGCAACTAAATGTCCTCTATGGGGAAGTAAATTTCCAATTTATATTTTATTTCCCATAACATGACTGTCTAATGTTGTCTTAAGCTTGTTCTGTTTAGTTGGGATGATGATTTTAAAGGACCAGGAAAAAGACCCATTTAACAAGTTTCTGCCAATGAGCCAGTTTCTAAAAAAATAAATGGACAAATAATCCCAGAAGATTATCCAGTCTTGGTAAAATAATTTTAACACAATATCCAGCTCATCAATTGGGACGTAAGCACATCAGCTGGGGAGGAGTGAACGTTAGTGACTCGATTGTCATGAAAACATTTCTTCCAGACCAGGAAAAAGACAGTCATGGGGAAACATGCCATGTGGAAAAATAACCGATTTCTTCGTGATCTATTCTCTCCGTTGGTCACAGGTTGACATTTTACTGGTGCTGGGAGTGGAGAGAAATACAGACTTCCTAGTCACACAGAGAAAAGAAATATTTTCCTCTGTGCAAAGAGAGACCCGGGAGACATGGTTTGAACAAGAAGTGTGCAGATAAAAGTTGGAAAGCCAAGGTCATAAATTTATTTTATTTTTAGTCTTTTTTACTTTTTAAAAAATGATTCCTTGCAAGTTGTTAAAAAGACTAATTCTCAGTCACCCACAGATACAAGTGGGGAGGGTTGTTGTTGATATGAAACCTTGACTAGCATTTGAAGTGCTGATTCAGGACACAGCACAGCATGTCTTGCCCAGAAATGAAGTCTGTGATTTGTTTAACCCCATTAGAAAAAGTCAGAATCAAGAAATGATGGAGAAGACGATCAGTATTATAGGGAATCCTTAAACTGGACAGAAGTGTAAAAATTACTTTTAAAATTTAGTCTAACTTGGTTTTTATATTGTTTATAAGTGTTTACCATTCTTGCCAATATCTCTCTGTATTTGCCCCAATTAACCTGAATTTACATAATCTTAATAATCAAAATAATTTTAAAAAGACAGTTATATATCCCCACCTATGCATCCTTCTTCTGAGTGTATCCTAGCTATTTGTTTATATTTCCAACTCTCTCTTCTAAATTGAGAGGTCTTTAATGCTTTGGATGGTACCTTGTTCATCTTTGTAAACAATGTTAGCATGATGCTCAGTTGGTAAGTGATTTATAGTCACTTCTATGTATAAGACTCTGGTATATATTGGTAAACAATGCATGTTCAAAGTGTAACTGGTCAAATGACAGAAGAGTGGATGAATGGATGGATGGATTGATAGATGGGTAGATGGATGGTTGACCATATCTGGATTTTCTTGGTTTTCTGTGTTTTGGGGAGCTAATTAATTATTTCACAAAAGCAAAATCCATCACACAGTTATTTCCCTAGGACCAGCTTTGCAAACTGAAGAAAATAATTAAGATGAGACTTCAGTAGGAATGACTTGATAAATCATCATAGGGTGGGAAAGTGTTACCTCTGTGTTCATATTCTCATTTTTTTCATTTGAAGTCATTGTAAGTTAAATGAAATCGATTGATCTATTCATTCTATAGAAAGGCTCCATAATGGTTTCGTAAGTATACATGTATATTTATGTACAAAGACTCAACTTACTACACAAAACTTGTCTTACTGACAGTCAAGTGACAAAAATTCAAAATATCTTTAGTGGCAGAGGTTGCTTTCTCTGACCACCATATTCTCTAGTCTTTTCCACTATTACACTGACCTAGTTTATAATCTCCTCAGAACATCAGTCTTTTCCTTTGCATCATTTATCTGCCTTTTCACACAACCAAAACCACTTCATCTCAACACATCCTCATCCCTTTGTTTATTCATGACTTCTGCTCTGCCAAACCTCAGTTTTTGTCTGATTCGTTCAGTTCTTTTTTCCAAGTTGAAAAACATTTCTTTGATATGTATATCAATAATATCTTTTGAATAGTTCTTATATATCTGGAACTGCATCAGAGACAGGATTTTATTTATTTATTTATTTATTTATTTATTTATTTATTTATTTATTTTTCTGATAGGGTCTCGCTCTGTCACCCAGGCTGTAATGCAGTGGTGTGATCATGTCTCAATGCAACCACTGCCTCCGGGCTCAAGCGATCCTCCCACCTCAGCCTCCTGAGTAGCTGGTACTACGGGCATGCGCCACCACACCCAACTAATTTTTGTATTTTTTGTAGAGATGGTACATTTACCATGTTGCCCAGGATGGTCTTGAACTCCTGGGCTCAAGTGATCTGCTCACCTTAGCCTCCCAAAGTGCTGAGATTACAGACACAAGCCACTATGCTTAGCCTGGAGATAGAGAGTTTTATGTGATTTGAGCCTTTGTCTCCTGAAGGGGCTCACAGTCAGATACAGAGATTGTAATCTGGGGGTAAATGGATCCTTGAAAGCATATGAAAATATTGGATAGTTGAGCACCTATTATTTTCTGGAAAAAGGTCCATATGTTTTTTTAAAAAGGTCTGGTGAATAATATAGTCTAGAAAACAATCAGATTTTCATGTAATAAATGCTATTTTTGAAAGGGGCAAGAATAGGAAGCCAGTGAGGGGTACCTTGGTAGAATCAGAAAAGGAAAATGTTCAGGACTTTGCCAGAATTTTCACAAGATTTCACCTGCAAGCAAGTCGCAGCTGGGGCCTCAGTGCCTCTCAGTAATCCTGTTTCTCCCCTGATCCTTGGTCGTACTGCTCCAAGGTTTCTGCTCAAACCTTCTCAACGTGTTCTTCTCAAACCATATCTTCCAAACCATTGTTACTTCTCACTCACCTTATTTAAAGTGTTATCGCCAGATTCATATATTTGGTTGAAAAATTAAAAGGACATGTTTTTCAAAGTCTTTATGTTCTTAAGAGTAAGTAAGCCTGGAACTAACATCATTTGCAAAGTATTTTAGGTAGGAATATGTAATTCTAAAGGGGGAAAAGCCTGCAAAATAAGCAAGTAAACTTCTGGGACAAAAGAGGAAACATTGTGTACAGAAGAATATTTTGTTTAACTTGTATGCTTTCATTTCTACTGTGGTGAACTTCTACTTTATTATCTCTAGGGAGTCTACAACATGCTGAAAATGAATGTTTTTGATTGTGGGAGGGTGGGTGTGGAATTTTAGAAGCTAACAACTCTGTTACCCTGTGTCATCTTCACACTTCTTTAAGAGGCCTAGATTACGAACCTTGTGCAAAGACATGCCGCTAACAAGTTGTAAACTAAGGTTGGAACCCAGGTCTGCTTGATGGTGTTGCCTATGTTCTCTCTACATCAAGTTATTTTAAGACAGTGGAGAAATTACAATACCTCCGAATCAGAGCCGAAATCAGAGGCTAATTTTCAGGTTGTTAATGTGGGAATGTGATACGAGATAGCAGGTATGAAGGACCCAGGTAGCGGAACAGGAAATGAGTAGGCAGTACAAGAATGTGTAACCACTTGGCCAAGGATATGGATGTCTGGTTTGATGGGATCTTCTGAAAATCTTGACGAGTGCCTCAAAATTCAGAACTGTCTGAGGTAGTGGGGAGCAGGGAGGACCATTCACCCATAAGCTCCTATCTCCCACTGATCTAGAGTTCAAGGGTTTCCCCATAGGCCTTTAGTTCATGCATTCCAGGTTGCTCCTATACAAGGGTCAAGCACTGCATTAGAGATCCTTGGAAAAGGATGAGTGTATTAGTCCATTCTAATGCTGCTAATAAAGACATACCCAAGACTGGGTGATTTATTAAGGAAAGAGGTTTGGTTTAATTGTTCAGTGTGGCTGGGGACGCCTCAGGAAACTTACAGTCATGGCAGAAGGGGAAGCAAACACGTCCTTCCTAACATGGTGGCAACAAGAAGTGACGAGTGAAGGGTAGGGGGAAGCCCCTTATAAAAACGTCAGATCTTGTGAGAACTCACTCACTATCACGAGAACAGCAGCATGGGGGTAAGAACCACCCCCATGACTCAGTTAACTCCCATTGGGTCCCTCCCATGACACATGAGGATTATGGGAACTACAAGATTAGATTTTGGTGGGGACACAGCCAAACCATGTCAATGAACAATGTGCTGTTGGGTTGTACCTGCATGAATCTGCTTGCAGTGTTAGTGATTGGGAAAAGAGATGAAGTGGATATGATTTGAAGCAATGCATAAGAGACGTTCCATACAGAGGTAAAAATAAATAATAATAATGATAGCAAGCTTCTGTGCATCACAGGATCATTGAGTGGAATTCAATGCGTCCTTTTGTGTGGATTGTGGTGGGCCATCTTCATGAATGCATTAAGTGTCTGGGCACTCTGCTGAGGTATGTTACACGTTGAGTCTCTGCAATCCGGTTCTTACTTATTCTGTGCAGTTGTAGGGTTATATCCTGCAAGGGGCTCTGCAGTTTAGAAAACACTGATACTCTGTGGTCTGAGTGACAGCTGAGTCTTTGAACGTCCATTATGAAATCTTTGTCATAGGGTTCTTAGCTCTTCCCCTACACACATCCTGCATTTTTCCCATTTATGGAGTGCAATGGGTAAATGAAATCTAATAAACTCTAATATGTTGAAGCCTAAATAGAACTCCTCTGTTTGAAGCAGATAATCTCTTAGAGAATTGATTGCTGCAGAATAGAAAGTAGTGCAATAGACCCTTATGTTTTGGATACCACTGAAATATAAAAGTCCTCTAAGAATCAATTGAGCAGCTAGAAAATTCTTGTCTTGGGGCTTGAGTTAAGGATTTTGACGATTGGAGCTTTTACAATATATAAAACCAATTCCAAAATGTGAGCTCCATGAAAGCAGTGACGTTGTTGTATTCACTTATGTATTTCTAGAAATTCTAAGAGTCTGTGGCACATGCTAGGTCTCAGTATTTGCTGAATGAATGCATGACTGCTATGTTCAAGGTGCTATGTTACTATTGGTAAGTTGGGAAAAGCTACTTGTGATTCATCTATACTTTTAGTTCCTTGGTCACCATCATTGTTTGTGAAATAGATGGCCATGACTAGAAGGCCAGTCTATTAGCCTTAAATAAAGCAGTACTAACTGGCTTTGGGGACTCAAATCTATGACCTTAGTCTATTGAAAAGTATCTTTTAATGAAACTTAATCAAATAGAGACATCGAAATTAACTGGGAGGGAACTGAATCCATAAAACATGGAGTTCAGAAAAAACACATGTGGAGAGGAGAAATCTGTGAGGTTCTGTGAGGAAAAATTATTTTTTTTCTAGCTTTATTGAGACAAAAATTACATATTCAGGATGTACAACATGGTGATTTGATACATATATATGTACATTATGTAATGGTTCTCATAATTAAATTAACATATCATATACACATAGTTATCGTTTATGATATGTGTGTATGTGTGTGGGAGTGAGGACACTTCAGATCTGTTGTCTTAGAAAATTTCAAGTATGCAATACGTGTTATTAACTATAGTCACCATGCTGTATATTAGATCCTCAGGACGTATTTAAAAATGTAGATGTATTTAGTGCAGATACAATGCTGGAATTTTTTGATGCCTATATAAAGAAAATAAGTAAATAAGTCAAACCCTTTGTTTAAACCATGGTAAGGAACTGAAAGTTCTACAAAGCATATTTAGTAGAAAGCTCTGGTCTTATGACACTAAAAGTACTCTTGTAGCTATCAACAAACATTACTTTCTTGCTTATTAAATGCTTAATTATTTTCTGCTTATAACTTTCACATTGTATGTTGCCACATAGAAAATGTATTCTCTGTTTATATTAGCAATAATATAGTTAGATATACTGACAATTTCTTTATTCCCACCAAACTTCTGGTTTTCTAGAGAGAATGGTTTATCCAATGAGGATGGCAAATGGCAGTTTCTGGCAGCAATGCTAGTGATAGTAGATTTACTAGAACACAGCTTGGAATTTATTTTTCATATCCAAAGAGGTAAATTGTCTTTGTATATTATGAAGTCCATAATGATCAATTTGTAATTGGAAATCCTTGCCACCGAACAAGCTTATGTTGTAGCATGTTGGGGGAGAAAATTATATTTACAGTGGTATGTTTTAACAACAAAATGATTCGTGCAAGATCTAGCAAAAGCAGTTTATAATCCTGATGAAGTCTCTTGTGGAATCAAACATTCTTTCATTTTATATCTACGCTGTTTTAAAAAATACAATTTATTTTTCAATTATAAAAGTAATACTTGCTTATTATAGAGAAGTTAAGTGTAAAACATAATCTCAAACACCTAGGGACAATCACTGCTTTCATATTTTTAAACTTCAATTTGTTTTGATTACACAAGTTAAACATGTTTAAAGAAGAAATTTAGAAAATTCACACATGCAAAATATAAGAAAATGAAATCACTTGTAATTTCACCACTAAGAACTACTTCTAACATGTTGGTCTCAATTCCTATATAGATTATACATACAGGTATTTAAAATAAACATTTTAATTTTTAACAAAAAGGAACCCTATATATTCCGTTATAATTTTTTTTTTTTTTTTGAGTCGGAGTCTTACTCTGTCGCCCAGGCTGGAGTGCAGTGGCCTGGTCTCGGCTCACTGCAAGCTCCGCCTCCCGGATTCACGCCATTCTCCTGCCTTAGCCTCCTGAGTAGCTGGGACTACAGACACCTGCCACCACGCCCAGATAACTTTTGTATTTTTTTTTTTTTTTTTTTTTTTTTAGTAGAGACGGGGTTTCACCGTGTTAGCCAGGATGGTCTTGATCTCCTGATCTCCTGATCCGCCCGCCTCGGCCTCCCAAAGTGCTGGGATTACAGGCGTGAGCCACTGTGCCTGGCCTGGGTGCTAATTTTTATTATCACTTAGTACTTCATTTTTCATATTCCTAGGCCAATAACATGCTTTTATAATACCACTTCTACTGAATCTATAGAATTCCATTATACTACAATTTATTTTACTAATCTTTTACTATTGGCATGTTATAGACAAATCTTCTTAATGAAGTCTTGACACCTACACCTAAAATTAGTTACAATTTTTGGATTAATCTTTACAAATGAAATTTCTGTGAAGGAAACAAATAATTTTCCTTTTCACTGAGAACATATGAATTTTCATATACACTGTATATCAGCATGCTTGGGCATTGCATGTAATTATATAAATATTTGTTAATGTCCTGGTCAAAAAAGGCAGTCTTGCGATGTTACAGTTTGGTGACATAAAGTCTGGTGATTGTAAAGAGATAATTATTGAGCATTTGAGGTGTATATTATTGAGCATATAATTAATGAGCATTTGAGAGATATATCTAATGGCCATATAACATTATAAGACTGGAAAGAACTGATGTTCACTTACATTTCTTCATGAAATGAAGATTTTGTGAGGAAGCTTGTGTTAACTGCACGTCCTAGAGTAATAGAGAAGCCAAGTGCCAAAGAGTCTGGTACTGAATTGGAGAGAGGAAGGTTTTTCAAGATGAAGTACAACTCTAGTTATCAGATCTTCTCATCTGCTCCCTTCAGTAGGAAGGTTTTTAGTTAATTCTTTTTTCCCTTTAGTTTTAATTTTCTTTAGAAATGGAGTTTCACTATATTTCCCAGGCTGGGTTTGAACTCCTGGGCTCAGGTGATCCACCCATCTCAGCCTGCCAAGTAGCTGGGACTACAGATTTTACTAATTCTTCAACACTTTTCCATTCTGGTGCCCCCTGGCTATTTCTTATTGCTTTCTGCTCTTTTTTAAAAATTAAAAAAGTATTTTTTTTTTTTATAGATGTCTTGTTATGTTGCCCAGGCTGGACTCAAACTCCTGGGCTGAAGCAATCTTTGCGCCACAGCCTCCAAAGTAGCTGGAGCTACCAGTGTGTGCCACCACACCCAGCTTGCTTTCTGCTCTTACTAGCAAGTGTGTACTTTCTCTTTCTCACATTTAAACTTAATAGATAAATAATACTATTGGTTCAGAGCATCATGATTGTTCCTTTCCTGACCAATCCCATGATTGGTCATCCCTTTGCACCATGCCATCTCAGTTGTCAGCTGGACATCCAAGCCTAATCATTTACCACCAGAGAAGCAGAGTCAGGGATGCTAACTGTGTGATGACCCCATCCACAGAAGGACCTTTTATTCTTTTCTGGCTAAAATTGAGAGCAAAATCGGCTTCTCTCTGACATTGGCCTTTTAATTTTTAAATTATATTTCACTGAATAAATTTCATATATCCACTGGTCATTTATATTTCCTATTTTGTAAATTAAGCATTAATGTGTTATATTCCAAGATTAAAGTAAAAAATGCAAACGTATTATTGTTAAACAAAAAGTAATTAACATGATAGTTTTTGCTTCCTGAGTAGTTTTGGCGTTGGAGAGTACTGGAATTTCTTAAATCACTTAAAATAATTTAGACCTGCTATTAATTTTATATCATAAGTGAGTAGTTAATGCAGACTTAGCAAGTTCATCACTATTGTTTAATTAAACATAAGTTGATTGTAAAGAGAGAATTATTGAGCATTTGAGAGATTGATATATTAACTGTATATGAAATGTACAGATACTTTCTTCACATTTATCAAAATAGCCTACAACAAGATAATTAGGGATTACTTTTGAAATTTAAGGCATTTAATAGACATATTAATTGATATCAATTTTTCTACAAATAGCCCATTAAGTCAAAAACTGTTACATAGAAAATAGTTTATCAATAAAAATCAAAATATAAATTTTTTATTTGCAAAGTTAATTGCCTGCCACTCGTATATTTTCATTTATTAAAATTAGTGATTTTTCTTTGCTTTACTGATAAATATCCATAACAGTAAATCTCAATTAAATGTTGATGGTAGCTCACAATCAATTTACAAAAATTGTAACAATAATATACCAGGCAATCAGAAACAACACAATCTATGTGTATTATACTAAGAAAGAAAACTATATGACTAAGTTTTATTTGCATATTTTTAACATTAGGTAAACTTCTAATAATTAAAAAATAGCCTGTTTAGGGGAGGATGCAGTCAGTTGATAGAATATCATATCAGAACTTTTATAAAAGTGCTGGTGACTGAGGACTCTTCGTAGGGAAAATGAACATTTCATGTTAATTCACAACATCTATTTGATGCCAGTTTGTACAAAAAATTATAAAGCTCAAAAGTAAATAATAGTAATACTACTAATAAGTCAAAACATCAAGGCTTGGGACAAATGTATGTAACTCATAATTCGTCCTTGGATTTACGTGATTACTGCAAAATTGCAATCAAATAAAATCAAAAGAAAAGCCAGAAATAATGATAGTAATCTTAGAGGAGAGTGTTAGAATAAATGGATCCAAATGAACATTACATCATTTTGTTTTTCTAATAGAAAATCATACCTATTAATGGATCATAAAATTGAGTCACATAAGCATTAACAATAAAATAGGAAAAAAATTGAGATAAAGTAGGTATTATTACCCATAATAACAAATATTTTGCTATGAAACTTTGGTTTTAGTTATATATTTGGGGGTATGTATGTGTGTGTATTGGGTGGTGTCATAAACTATATTTCTATTGTAAATCACAGCCAAAGATGAAAAAACAGATATGTTATGAATGTCTTGTATAATGATTAAGAATGTTATATTTTGTGGTTTGTCTTGTAATGTATGCTGATATGCAGCTATGAATATCAACTTGAATCAAAGTGTCCAGAGTTGAAACATGGCTGTAGCATTTAATAGATGGGTGACAAAGGAAAATTTTCTTGAACTCTTTCTGTTTCCCCATTAGTAAAATATATACAATAATAGTATCTGACTGGGTTGCTACAAATTTAAACAGAATAAATGGAAATGAACATGTCAAAAGTTAGGCCATAGTGAACTCAAAATAGTAATATTAAGGTTCTCATAAATGATTCAAAAAAAAAAAAAAAAAGGTTATTTAGAGAGACTTCCACTCCTGACCAAGATGGAGTGACAGGTGATAAATTTATCATCCCACTTGAAAAAAAAAACACGAAAACGGGAAAAAATATATGAAACAATGATTTTCAAGACACTGGCCCTGAGGCAGTGGAGCACAGGGATCCCTGAGAGATGGGAAACAAAGGAGATGACCCCAGTGATTGCCCCAGTTTTCTGCATAGAGACAGTCTCAGGTGGAGCCAGAAGATCCCCCTGTGGGAATACAGAGCTGAGTGTCCAGAGAGATGAAGGCAGCTAGAGTTTATAGGAGACAGTACTTAAGATGTGGGAGCATCACACACACAGAAATCCAGAGATTGCAGAGTACTTCTTGAGTATTTAGCTGAGTACTATTCAAAGTGTGTGTGTGTAAAATCTATCCAAGGCTACAAAAAGGGCCACCTGAAAGGATTAAAAGGAACAGTACTCAGATGTCACACAGGGCCAGTTCCCACAAACCAGAGTGAAAAAATTCATAATTCATATGGGACATTGGGTAGAGTATTCACAAATTTCTTGCCTTAGTGTTGGGAAATAATTAGCATTAAAGTAAACAAGGCTGTAATTTTGCCTAACAAGTGTTAATAGCAGAACCCGAAAGTGTCAAACTGTTTACAGGTGACTTAACTATATCCCAGAACAACAAAGCTCAAGAATATTTGTGATACTACAAAAATACCCAGTCTGTAGCTACTTATGCCTAGTGTTCCATTATTGGAGCGCTAAGCATGTGGGAGTTATTTACATCCTACTGCTCACCACCATGGTCTGATTGCAAAAATTAAAAAAATTGCAACCTCAGGCATAAATGGGTTAAGAAGGTAAAATTCACAATGTCTGGCATCCATTAAGCAATTATGGGGGAGGTAAAGAAGCTGGAAAACATAACCTATAATGAAGATAAAAATCAATCATTTGAAATCAACCCGGAACTGACAAGTATTAGCGTTAGCAGAAAATACCATAAAAAGTCTGAATAACTGTATAACTGTATTCTATTTACTCCAAAAGTTAAGTAGAAATATGGAAGATACAAAAATGACCCAAATGAGACTTGGAGTTGAAAACTGCAACGTTTGAAATGGCAAAAATAGTGAATGGAATGAATGGCAGATTAGACACTGCAGAATAAATGTTTAGTGAACTTGAAGATATAGCAATAAGAAGTATCCAAAATGAAAGACAATGACAAAATGAATCAATGATCAGTGGCTCAACCTGAAGTGGTATAATAGATATGCAATGTAGTTCACACAGGAAGGGGCACAGAAAAAATAGTTGATGAAATAATAATTTAAAATTTCCAGGGCTGGGCGCAGTGGGTCACGCCTGTAGTCCCAGCACTTTGGGAAGCCGAGGCAGGTGGATCAAAACGTCAGGAGTTCGAGACCAGGCTGGCCAATATGGTGAAACCCCATCTCTACTTAAAATACAAAAATTAGCTGAGGGTGGTGGTGGGTGCCTGTAGTTGCAGCTACTCAGGAGGCTGAGGCAGGAGAATTGCTTGAAACTGGAAGGCGGAGGTTGCAGTGAGCCAAGATCATGCCACTGAACTCCAGCATAGGTGACAGAGCAAGACTCCATCTCAAAAAAAAAAAAAATTCCAAATTGAGGAAAACTATAAACTCACAAATGCAAGATGCTCAAATAACCCAAGCACAAGGAAAATGACACCAAGGCACGTCATGATCAAATTGCTTAAGACCACTATGCTCTGCTTGGCCAAACCCACGGCTGGAGTCACCCTAAAAGTGTTGGCAGGGGAGTTCCCTCAAAGCACCACCCCAAACCATCCTGAGTTAGGGCAGCTGGAATTCTAAAAAATGAAGCACTAAATGCCAAAGGGTGATCAGTCCAAGTATTGATTAGGGGAACTTTCAGGAGGCTGTAGCATCCTTGCATTGGACAGCAAGAAAGATTCTACCCAGGTGTATTTGTAATGAGGGGGTTGGGTTATGGAGTTTATATGAGGGTTTAAGACATTTGGCTCAGTACTGGGGTCAGTTTTTATGTGTTTATTAGCAACACCTTTAATCTTTCACTGTTTTGGGCAACAACCAGAACAACTTTATCAGGGCCTAGGAATGTTCAGGGCCCCTGCTTTGGTCCAAGCCTGCAGGAAAAAAACATGCAGCTGTGAATGGGTCACAGGGTGGTCAAGACGTTCAGTGTTTTTTGGTCAGAATAATGAAAGAAAGTGGGGGGTTGGGGGCAACTGAGGACCCTATACACAGTTAAGAGGAAATTATTGAAAGGAGCCAAGAAAAAAGCCACATTACCTACAGAGGAACAAGATAAAGATGCCTGCAGATTTCTCACTGGAGAATGAAATAAGACAGAGGAAAAACATCTTTAAAGCAATGAAAAGAAAAGGACAAACCCAAATCCTGTCAACCTAGAATCCTCTCTCCTGTGAAAATATTTTTCAAAAATGATGATGAAATAAAGGCTTTTTTGGAAAACAACCCCCAAAGAATGGCACATGCCTGTAGTTCCAGCTACTTGGAAGGCTGAGACAGGAGAATCGCTTGAACCAGGAGGTGGAGGCTGCAGTGAGCCAAGATCGCACCACTGCACTCCAGCCTGGGAAAGGCAGAGAGAGACGTCGTCTCACGAAGAAAAAAAAGAATATTAATGCCCAACATTCCCGTATTCTAAGAAATACTAAAGGAAGTCCTTTAAGGAGAAATAAAACCATACAAGATAGAAATATGAATCTATATAAAGAAATGAAGAGCACTAGAAATGATAGCTACATTGGTAAATATACAAGATTATTTATAAAAATCTCCTTAAAAGATTATTGGCTATTTAAACAAAAATAAAATAATTTATTGTGAGATTTATGACATATGTAAAAATAAAATGGCTAAGTGGAGAGAAATGGAGGTACACTGTTGTGAGGTTTTAATATTTTACATGAAGTGGTAAAATATATCTTGAAAGTTAACTATGATAAGTTAAAGATCTATATAGTGAACCCTAAGGCAACCACTAAAATAAAAAGACCCAAAACTAAAAGGTAAAGATTATCATATTGAATTTAAAAGCATGACCTGAGTATATGCTGTCTACAGAAAACAAAATTGCAATATTAACACACAAATACATTTAAACTAAAATAATAGAAAAAGATATACCATGCTAACATTATACCACTCAAAAGAAAGTTGGATTGTCTATATTAATTTCAGATAAAGTAGGATTCGGAGCAAAGAATATTATCAGGGTAAATAAAGGTCATTTTATAATGACAAAGGGGCCAATTCATCAGGAGAACATGTCAGTTTTAAATGTTTAAGCATGTAATAACAGAGCTTGAAATACATAAAGCAAACATGAAACCGCAAGGAGAAATAATCAAATTCACAAGTGTAGTTGGATTATTTCAATATCCCCTCTCAATAACTGACTGAAAAATCAGGTTATGGAATACTTAAATGGCAGGTTCGCCATCTTAATCTAATGGACTTTTATACAATACTCCACCGAACAACAGCAGAATTATTTTCTAGGAGTCATGAACCATTTATGAGGTTACACAGTATTTTGTACCATGAAACTAATCTCAGTAAACTTTAAAGCATGTCAGACATACATTGTATATTCTCTGACTACAATAAAATAAAATGACCAGTCAATGACAAAAAGGTATCTGGAAAATCCCCCAATACTTGGAAACTATGTAAGACACTTCTTAATTAACCATAGGTAAAAGAAAAAATAAAAAGGGATATTAAAAATTATTTTGAATTGAATGAAAATAAAAATATTATACAACATACAAAATTTGTGGCATGCCATTTAATCATGAATGGGAAATGAATAGTGTTAATAAACACCTAGACATTATAAAGCTGCAATAATTGAGACAGTAAGTTATTGGCATAAGGACAGACAGATCAATGGAACAGACAATCTGGAAATCGATCTGTACATGTATAGGTATACATGATTATAAAAATGATAATTAAAAATTACTATAGTTTATGATATTTGTGCATTTTTATGGAGATATAAACCTGGAAATGTAGGAAGGGATCTTGCATATCTTTTTGGGAAGTTTGAACATATTATCGTGAAGATAATATATAGCTACTGAAGAATTATAAAGGAAGAGTAACAGGATAAAATTTATTTTCGAAACCTCAGAGGGAAAGTGGTATGGAAGATGGATTATAGAAGCATGAGACATGACAGGCAATATAATCAGGAGGCAGTGAGGTTGAATAAAATAGGGGAATATTTGAGATGTATTTAAGAGGACAGAACCTGTGGTCTTTTGTGGGTGATTTAATAAGGTGAAGGATCATGCAGTAGAAGGTATCAAGAACAGATCACAGATTTCTAAGCAGAGATCAGTACCATTCACTGGGATAGAGAACAAGAGGAGTAAGTTTTGAAGGGCTCTTGATGATTCCGTTTTGAATTTGTTGAGTTTGAGATTCTTTGGGGACTCTTTTGGGGAGTTGTCCAGTAGTCGGAAGGATACTTGGGACTAAAGATGTCAAACGAGAGGACTGGTTTCATGGTAAAAATACGGAAGTGGTCAGTATTTGTATGGAAATTAAAGCCATTGACTTGAAATTTCACAGAAAAGAATGTGTAAAATAAAAAGCGAAAAGTACGGAAAATGTGAAGTGTAAGTCTGGAAAGTAACAGCATTTAAGGAATAAGCAGAGGAAGAAAAGTTACTGAGTGAATCCAGAGTTTATTTTTTGGGGATGTGGGGCGGAGAACAGATTTTGAAGAGTGTGTGTGTGTGTGTGCACGCGCGCGCACGTGTTGCTGGCAGTAAAAGCGCTGCATAGGGAACTTGTCTTGAAACTTTGTGTTTCCATCAAAACTTAAGAGTTTTTACTCAGACTACGTGTTTATGAGAGAGGACTATTGGAGATGAATATTGTCACCTTTTCTTGACCACACAAAGACATACTCACTAAGGAGACTAAGCAGGTAGAATCAGAGATAAGGGAGGGGACATTGGTATCCAAAATTGGAAAACAGGCAAGTAAGATAAGGACTGTAGTTTGTCAGGTTGTCAGCAGGCAACATTGCACTCTCAGATTGGGTAAGATGAGGCAAAGAGGCTTGGTAAGGACACTGTTTACCAAGGTGTGGGCAGAATGTAAGGAGACTATGCGATTGTGCCTTTCACAAGGACAGGAAGATGGTGATGCTGTGACTGCCTAAACAGGCAAGAGGAGGAGCCATTACCCAGAACCTGGCATGAGAGAGCTTCGTGGAGACTGTTGCTGAAGGAGTTGCAGACCTTGATTGAGGAGGCTTGCAGGGAGGGGCTGGAGGGTATTTCCCTTGATCCTCTCTTGACTCCTCCCCTCACTTCTCTTGTCTGTGCTCTCCACTGGCCAAGTCCCATTGGAAGCAAGGGAGTCAATTACAGTAGTTCATGTACAGCAGCCTCTGGGTGCAGAGCAGGTTGGAAGAGAGATGGGCATGGATCCGAAGGGAACAAACAAAATACACGAAGCATAGACTGAGAGATATTGTTACTGGAATTCATCCCAAAAGGTCACTGGGGACTCTAGTTGAATACAGCTTTAAGGGCAGCAGTGGGGAGGAGGTAGATTATGGAGAGTAAATTAAGGATGAACCAGGAGTGAGGAGGAAGACCTACTATTAAGGGAGGGAGTTTGGGGAGTGACTGGAAGTAAATTTGCTGTCATGGGTGGCAGGCACGAGTTAAGATGGTAGATTCCTATTTATGTCTATATGGTGAGTCATTCAAAATCACGGACTCAAAACAGTGTCTGTTTCCCAAGATAGCCCTGTAATTTTTAATTTACCAGAACTGTGAGAATGATAAGGCTGGTTTGATATAAACAGACACATATTAGGACCAATCTGTAATAGACTGTATGTTTTCCTTTCTCTCTGTTCATTGAACCTTGTATACGCATGTAAGTTCTGCATACATTGTATTGTGACTGTTTTCTGTGTCTACCTCCCCCTACAAGATAGAAAGTATACCACTTTTAAAATTTTTAAGTTTTAACTTTTATGTGAAGCAAAACACATTCTTTATTACACAGTTGACTTGACATAGTATAGTATATTTAGAGGAAAAGGTTTTTTTTTTTTTTGTTTTTTTTTTTTTTTTGAGACAGCGTCTCCCTCTGTCTGTCGGCTAAGCTGGAGTGCAATGGCGCGATCTTGGCTCACTGCAACCTCTGCCTCCCAGGTTCAAGCGATTCTCCAGCCTCAGCCTCCTGAGTAGCTGAGATTGCAAGCATGTGCCACCACATCGCAAAGGCGTAGTGTAACTCATGAATGCAATTTTGCTATATTTAGGGTAGCAAAATAAGCTATTTAGCTGTGAAGTATAGACTCATCCCTCTACTGTATATACTACATACCTTGCTTTTATCATCCATTTTATCCTCAAGAAATAGTTTTTCTTGAATGAGTTTTAACCCCTTATTTCAGGGGAGAGTTTGATTCTTGTGTGGCAAGTCATATCAGCTTTGCACAAATGCTGGAACATCTCTTACGTGAATTTAAGTCTATTCGCTAAGCCATTTCTCTCCATGAAGGATCTTCAGTAGGCTTTTGTAGGATCTTCCCTCCTGTCCTAACTAGTTCCATTTCCAACCTGGTATTACAGTGCCTGAGTTCTAAGACTAACTGAGAAATATTCCCTGTCTAACTGGGTATAAGAGGGCAGAAAGTTGCTTTTAGCTACTTCATGACATAAATATGGTTCTCTTGTTTAAGAAATACTTTGACATATTTAGAAATTCTCAGTAATAGTTTTTGAAAGAAAAGTATAAACACAATCCTGCCTCTTCCCATCCTTTGATGTTTGACAATTCCCATTTCTGTCTTCAAAGTTACATTATTTGAATCCAAATTCCATTTCTTATTTAATTCATAAAACATAAATATCATGAAGTACCATAAGAGCACATCAGCCAAAACAACAAAATATTAAAACATAATCAAACTAATTCTAAAACAAAAGGTGAAATTAATATCTAAGGAAAAGGAATCTGAAAAATTTCAGTCTGGTGGCTGGGGTCCTTCCTATAATAGACAGAAACATACATATATGAAAGAAGGTAAATCAAGTTGAGCTTAGTGCTTCTTTGATTTTAATGTTTGTATTTAACCCTTAAGACCAAACTCTCCAAATGGTTGTTTAAATTAGTGTAGTAGAGCTGGGCGTGATGGCTCATGCCTGTAATCTCAGCACTTTGGGAGGATGAGATGGGCGGATCACCTGAGGCCAGAAGTTTGAAACCAGCCTGGCCAACATGATAAAACCCCGTCTCTACTAAAAAATATAAAAATTAGCTGGGTAAGTTAATGTGCGCCCATAATCCCAGATTCTTGGGAGGGTGAGGCACAAGGATCGCTTGAACCTGGGAGGCGGAGGTTGCAGTGAGCTGAGGTTGTGCCACTGCGCTCCAGCCTGGGGGACAGAGTGAGATTCTGTCTCAGATAAATAATAAATAAAGTAGTGTAGTAGGATTAGTAAGCATAATTGTGCAGCAAAAGCAGAATTGTCTGCTTCTGAAATGTATATACCTCACAAAGTATGTACTTTCACATACATTGAAGTTTCATTTGTTTAGGGACAGCTTCGTTTTTAAGCTTACAAAATAGGTTAACTAAACTGATTTATATTTTCACATAAATATTGGAGAGGTTGAAGTTGCCAAGGTGGATCCATTGTGGAGCTTAGACACAACGGAGTTATATGTTGTACATATTCCTAAGACTTCGTAATTCTAAAATATATCCTGCTTAGAGGATGTGTTATAAATAGGTTGCTCCTCGAAATACTCATTTACCATTTTATTTTTACTAAAATGCTGAAAATAATCGATTTGGCTATTTGGATTATTTAGTTTTGAACATACTATTTTTTTGGTGTTTATAAAAGGCTATTTAAGTAATTGAGTGTCATTTTCCTAATATTTTGAGTGCTAGAATTTTAATCTTCTGTAATTAAAAATAAATTTTCAGACTGAACATAACAGTTATTTTCCCATATACTTCATTGAAAGTGATAAAAATGGATAACATTCAGTCACGAACTGTGCCTATTTCCTATGAAATGTCAAGCTTCCGTTTCATTAAATTTGGAGAGTTTTTTGAGGAAATAGTATGATACTGAAAGAAAGGAAATAAAATTCTTAGAAAGCTCTCAAATGAGTATTAATAGATGAAATTTGAATAAGACTGATCAGATGCTGGAATAGATGCTTTTTTTGATTGCCCACATTGTCTGAAAACTGTTCAGCAGAACAAAGGGTTTTATGGATGAAAGACTGGTATGAAGAAACATGAATGTCAACCCAGGCTGTGAAAGACAGTCTGCTAATGAAATATTCTAAAAGTCATTTTCAAGGTGGTCGAAAGTTTTCACTGATGCGCACCAATGCTTTTGATAAAAAATTATATATATCAAATAATTACGCAAGTGTTGGCTCTGGGTACAGAGAAAATAAGGATAGCTCACATGCACCCAAATATTATGGGAACATTTGTGTGTCATTCTTTATGATAGAAAATGATCAGATTGCAGATAACATTACTTTGGTAGTAAATTTCTTTCTTCTTACTTGTGAAAAACGCCTTTTTCTGCTATCTAGGTTATGCTAACTAACTTTGGTCTATGATTTACTACCTTAATGGTTAGCTCTTTATGTGCAAAGTGTAGAAAGGAGATGATTATCATTCAAAATTGAACTTTTTAAAAACATCCTTGAGTGAACTTTCCTGATAAATGGAAGAAGTAATGGCTTTTCCCTGAAGGTCCACTGATCCACCCTATTCCACCAATGACACGTGCCTGTCCTCTATTCTACAGTATGCATTCTTTCTTAAGACATATATGTGTATGTATGTGTCATGTATATATGACACACACACACACACATATATATACACACACATATATGAGCCACATATCATTATGTGGGTTTATAAATTGATGGAACTTTGTGTTCAGATGTCTTTGGGATCTAGCTGCATCATTTCCTGTGACTTTGATTTTAATCATACAAGGATGATGAGGATGCTCTTTGAGCAGTGTCTATAGATGGTACCCCATACAGAGAGGTCTGTCTTTAATGAAGGGTAGCAGTGGTTCTATGACATGACCAAATTAGTGAAAGCATGATTTATAAGGTTTTTTAAACGTTCTAGATCACACGGACAGTGGGAAGTTAACCTTCTTTCCCCGTCCCAGTCCCAGATGACTGACTGAATTGCAGTGGTCTGATGACAGTGTCAAGCTTTGTATGTCTGGGTCTGGCTTGAGCTTGTTTTACAAAAGGCAGCTAATCTCTGGTAGATAGATTCTATGTCCATTCTGTTTTATACTTTCATAAATAAAATTTTAATTACCTGTATCATTGATACAAACATAAAGAAGAATTTTGCATGAGTTTTAATACTCTTCGGGACTGACCTGCTCCCAGTCTTTCAAACTGTATTTGCCTGAATACATAATATGCTATTGCCAGTTTGTTATGCACCTTCCCCATGCACTATCTTTCCAACTTGAAACTGCTCATCAGCCTAGATTCAAACACAATGATACCTTTTCTGCAAAGCTTCAACTGACATTCTTCCAGCAAAGGTAATCTTTTTGCACATGTTTATATAGTATTTTTACATATGTATATGATGACAGTTTTGTATCACATCGTAATTTACAAGTATCTTTATGTGTACTAGGGAGCGCTAAAAGTCAGGGGCCAGAACTTACTCATATTAGAAAATAATCAGGGTCGAAAGAGGTACTCAGTAAATATTAGTTTAAAAAAATGATTCAGTAGTAAATAAGAGTATATAAATAGCATCTTTACAAGTAATAAGGAAGTTTAAAAGAAAATGGAGTCCAAGATATGGTGACATACAAAAATAGTGTAAAAAATGGGACCATCTTCATGAAGAAGTCGGGACCCTTGTGCACGGTTGGTGGAAATGAAAAATGGTGCATCTGTTATGGAAAACACTATGATGGTTCCTCAAAAAATTAAACATGGCATTACTCTATGTTCCAGCAATTCCACCTCTGGGTATCTACACAAAATAATTGAAAGCAGGGCCTGAAAGAGATATTTGTCTACCCATTTTCACAGCAGCATTATTTACAATAGCCAAAGGTAGAAGCAACCCAAGTGTCCATCAAATGATGAATGGGTAAACAAAATGTGATACGTACATCTAATGGAATATCACCACCCCTAAAAAGGAAGGAAATTCTGACATATGCTACATGGATGGAGCTTGAAGACATTATGCTAAGTGAAATAGGCCAATCAAAAAAGACGAATACTGTGTTATTCCACTTATATGAGTTACTGGGAGCAGTCAAATTCATATAGACAGAAATTAGAAGGGTGGTTGGCAGGAACTCGGGAGAGGGAAATGGGAGATTGTTCAGTGGGAGAGTCTCAGTTTTGTGAGATGAAAAGAGTTCTGGAGATTGTACAACAATGTGAATGTACTTAATGCTACTGAGCTGTATACTTAAAATGGATAAGATGGAAACTTTCATGTTAGATGTATTTTATCACAGTTAAAAAAACTGAAAAGAAAATGAAATCATTCTCATGATCACATTACTGATTACATCAGACTAAGCCATGCCGAAGGTGCTTTAATATCTATAATTTTAGTTACAGTCTTTGGGCAGCTAGTCTAAATAGGATCATCTCTTTTTTTAGGGATATTCACATACAAAAGAGAAGTTACTGTTATATAATTTTCAAACCAATCCATCAAGATTTATTTATTGCATACTCAAATATGGTGATTTTGAGAAAGGATAACAATGAATATCAAGACGGTGGTTATCCAACTATATTTTGAGGGCTTTTATATAGCAAAGTCATTGCTCATAAAACAAGAGAATTGACACAGCTCCTTTGTCAAGTCAGACATTCTGGAATTGTTCTAGAATTAATCTTAGTTGAAAATTAACTCAAGAAATTCAGAGCGCTGATACTGTTAAAGAAGGAGAATGAACTTTCCGGTAACATGGGAACATGCTCAGATGGATCTACTTATCATTGGCTTTAAATGCTCACCTAGAAATTGCTTTTGTAATGTACATTTCTGAAGGAAAAGAGGCGAAACTGGAAAACCCATGTCTTTCCAACCATGTTTCAGCAATAATACAGTCTTTTAGTTAGATTTGTCCAATTCCACTTTCCTACCTCTGAAGCTGTTGGAAATGGCCCAGGTTGGTTCATTCCAGTGAAGGACAAGTTGAAAGACAAATACCAAAAGTGAGTTCAACAGGAGGTGGGAAACTCAGTCTGGAAATTTCAAAGTGTGTCATTGATTGAGTGGAGATAGAGACAAATATCAAGTGGAAAAGTGTGAACCTAAATAGAGAACCAGGATTGGCAAAATCAAGGGGCAGTAGGTCAGAGGAGATAAATAATACTGGATCTAGCACTAATAGACCTAGCTAACAAAACTAATAGCTAACATTTGTGGACCAGAGACTATATCCTGAGCCCTCTTTTAATTGCTTTTGCTTATATTAATGCTATAAATCTTTTCAATGCTTTATTTAACAGATATTCTTATTATTTCCCAATGTCTTAATTTTTATTATTCCAAGAGGAGACCCTGAGACAGGAATTCAGGTGCAAATATTTTATGTGAGAAATGATTCCAGGTTTTCTATTCCATGTGAGTGAGTGAGGAAGTGAGACAGGGAAATAAAGAAATCAAATAAAGATCTGTTAATTAGTGGGTTTGTGCTATGGGCAATAAAGGTTCAGGTACCTCTGGAGACTACATGGAACATGCTTCAATGTTCCACCGAAGGATGAGGGAGCTGGGAATGATACCAACTCCTACACCTCAATGATTGGGGGTTGCTTCTGGGAAATTAATTCTTAAGCACTATCATATTACCATATTCTAAAAACATCCTAAGGCAGAGAGCCGCAGGAAACAGTTCATGGTACGTAAGGAGCTGCAGCTGGTGTTTGTGCAGTGGTATTAACAGCATGTGTTTCATTGAGTCTGCATGTGAGGAACATGGGACACAAACTTAACATTCATGTAATTTGTATTTATTCTAGAAATATAGACCATTGACTGAAGGTAGGTTTCTGCATTCTGCTTGTGTTTACAAGGGTAACTCCAGTACAACTAAAGCAGATAAAACAAACGTAGAAAGACATCTGACACATTAAATCCATAGGCACCACTGATACATTGTTCATTTGTTCATTCATTCATTCATTCATTCACTTCTTTGTTCTTCGATTCAAACATTTGTTAAAAGTGTCAGCTTGGAGTCTGGTAAGGTTTTATGCATGGGAGATGGGGTGGGGAAGAGATACGATAAAGAGCATTTATGACAAAATTTCTGCATCGTAGAGCTGACATGTTAATGGAAAGAGACAAAAAAAAGAAATACAATTTCAAAGGACAATGAATATATTGAAGAAAATAAAATCATATTGAAATTAGTCAAAGTACCAGAGACTTGGCTATACTTGCTAAAGGAAAAGGGAACTTCTACTTCTTACCAGAGTTAGACTCCTAGATAGGATATTGAGGACTGTGGAGTCAGTAAGTGGTAGCACACGTCAGTAAGTGGTAGCACACCAAAGAAGAGATACATAATGAAAGGTAAACCTGTTGCCAGCAGGGCTTGGTGCATAGCTGCCCTGATTAGAATGATGATGAATTGTGATGCTTTGTAAAGAAGGAAGTGATTTCACAGATTACAAGCATTTCATCGCAAATTACATGTTGCTCATTTCAGTACACAAGTATGTTCTCAAACATGTGGTAACTTCAGGTCAGGTATTAAGAAATTCTGAGCCGGGCGCAGTGGCTCATGCCTATAATCCCAGCACTTTGGGAGGCTGAGGCAGGCGGATCACCTGAGGTCAGGAGTTCGAGACCAGCCTTACCAACATGGCAAAACCTCATCTCTACTAAAAATAGAAATTAGCTGGGCGTGGTGGCAGGTGCCTGTAGTCCCAGCTGCTCGGGAGGCTGAGGCAGGAGTAATGGCGTGAACCTGGGAGGCAGAGCTTGCAGTGAGCCAAGATCATGCAATTGCACCCCAGCCTGAGTGATAGAGCAAGACTCTGTCTCAAAAAAAAAAAAATTCTGCAGGGCATGGTCCTTTCTATGGGGTGTTGTTCAGGTTACATGCTGTAGGTCATATTTGGAAACTAGTCTACTGTGAGGTATCTATAATCTATAAAGAAATGCATCTTTAATAAGCAATGTTATATGGTGGGGCCTTAAGAACCAGGAAGCAGGTATGTTGAACAGCCAGGGGCAGATTGTTCAGAGCATGAACATAGCAAGTAGGCAAACACCAAGAACCTGAACTTGGAAAGAGCTTGGCTTATCAGAGATTTAATAAGTCAGTGAATGAGGGTGAGGAAAGTCTGGGGAATTGGAAAAAGTAGGCAGGGGCTATACCAGGCAGGACCTTAGAAGCACTACTTTTGCTCAGCTAGGCCAGTTTATTTTTCATGTGATAGAATAAATTTAAATTTCATCTTTTATTCCTTATCCTCAGTGCAAAACAAACACAACAAACAAAGCTACATCTCTTGAAAATTAAAGGGAGAAGTATCACATTCTTGGAACTGTGCACTAATATGTCTCTCTCCTCTGCACATGGACCCTGTGAACACAGCATTGCTAGCTCCTAATTAAATGCTTGGCCTATAGTAGGTGTTCAACAAATATGAATGATTTGTAACTGACAGAAGGTATTTTATGTTTCTTGTTTTATAAGGCATCCTTAACATTGTGGGATCAGCACACAGGATTACAATGATGTTTAAGATGATATTTTAAGGCAATATGCAGTCTTTGAGAGACCACTGAGCAACTAGAAATCATAAAGAGAAACTCCTGGGGCTCAAGATTGTTGGCAAATTTTGACAATTTACTGACCGTTTAAAATTAACTTATTATTTTTCTTTGGCTATGAGTTGGTCCTTATCTCAATTATAATACTGGTTAAGATGTTTTTCATTTATTCATCCATCTAAGGTACATACTGGGCATCTATTGCATTCTAGGCATATATGCTAAATGCTGAGCAAACAATACGTGGTCACTGTTCTTACTGCTTAAGGAATAAATTCAATATAAAAAAGGAAGTGTAATAAAACATCTGTCACACAATTATAGACTCTCTGGAATGTGAGGTGTTAGAGCTCAGAGTCTGGAAAGGAACTTATGCAAAGTAACATGCAAATCGTGGCATGCTGACATTTGTCAGCAACCACTGTTGGATAATGTCAAATGATAGGCCTGATTGTACATGCAAACAACAAAAGTATTAATATATATACATAGCAGATTCTTGAAGGTGCACTTGTTTGCAGAGAGTCTCAATATTTCACTAAAGTAATGAGGTAAAACATTGAAGGTTTTAAAAAATCAACAAGCCGGGCGCGGTGGCTCAAGCCTGTAATCCCAGCACTTTGGGAGGCCGAGACGGGTGGATCACGAGGTCAGGAGATCGAGACCATCCTGGCTAACACGGTGAAACCCCGTCTCTACTAAGAAATACAAAAAAAAGTAGCCGGGCGAGGTGGCGGGCGCCTGTAGTCCCAGCTACTCGGGAGGCTGAGGCCGGAGAATGGCGTGAACCCAGGAGGCGGAGCTTGCAGTGAGCTGAGATCCGGCCACTGCACTCTAGCCTGGGCGACAGAGCGAGACTCCGTCTCAAAAAAAAAAAAAAAAAAAATCAACAAATTTTATTCAAAAATTATGAGAAAAAAATTGTGCAGATCTTGGACCTCACACATATATTCCTGAAAATGCTTTCCAAAGATATAAGGACACAAGTAAAGATTTTACCATACAGATTTTTTAAGCTTTTTTCTCATTTTTATTAATTCACATGCCAAGCATGCTTCCTCTTCTGTCTTTTGTATTACTGAGTCTGGAAGGCTTGTTACTCAGAGTTCCAGATGGCCCATGCCATAACCTCATTCAGATCCCTGTTCGAAGGTCCCCTTATCATAGAGATATCTATCACTTCCTGTCACTCTGTCTTCTTTCTCTACTTTAGTACGATTATTATACTTCCATTATAGGACTTAACCACTGACTGCCATATTTAATGGTGTGCATTGTTCTTCTCATCTGTCTCTGTCACTCAGTCCCCAGAACAGAAGCTCCATGAGAAAAGGGAAAAGTATTCCCAGTTTGGGAAAAGGTAGATATTGCACAGTGAGATATTTACGTAAATATTTGTTGAATGAATAAATTGCAAAAAGAAAAAAAACTAGATGTCCATTAGTAGGTTATTGGCCAAATATTTTAGGTAAGCATATAATAAAATTCTATACAGCTTTTAAAATGGCATTTTTAGAAATAAGTATATATAGTTTATAACATGGCAACATGTTCGTAGTAAAAAATAAAAGTAAAGTTTAAAAAACAGGCTTTTTACTGTTCAACATTATTGTTTCTCTGTTGCCGTCTTTGCATGCATACATATTTCTGTGTGTGTGTATGAAAAAGAAATAAAGATGTTAGTGGTAAGTATTTTTCATGTAAAAAAGATAAAATGATAAAGACATTTTTAATCCCCAGATAAATTAAGCAGTTGTGTTGAGGTTTAAGAATTTTGTGGGTTTTGCTTGTTTGTTTCTCTAGAGTGACCCATATTGACTACATTTCAAAGTACTGTCACATCTAATATCTTTATGTAGGTAGCCAGTTATTTAGTACTTAATTCAAGAATTTCATAGAGATTGTATGTGCAAAAGTACTTGCAAAATAATATTATTGTAATATGCAATATTTTAGCATCCTAAACACATAGTTTTAAAATTTACCCCTAATGCATGTTTTCAAATAAATAATATATATATTTTTTGAGACAGATTCCCGCTCTGTTGCCCAGGCTGGAGTGCAGTGGCATAATCTCGGCTCATTGCAACCTCTGCCTCCCAGGTTCAAGTTACTCTTTTGCCTCAGCCTCCCAAGTAGCTGGGATTATAGGCACATGCTTGGCTAATTTTTTTGTATTTTTAGTAGAGACGGGGTTTCGCCATGTTGGCTACCCTGGTCTCAAACTCCTGACCTCAGGTGATCCGCCTGCCTAGTGCCTCCCAAAGTGCTGGGATTACAGGTGTGAGCCACTACGCATGGCCTCAAATAAATAAAAATTTAATGTAAGTAGCAAACTTTGTCTTTTGATTTCAATGTGGCTTTTGAGTTTTGATTGCTTACTTTTGTCTTCTCTCTACCAAATTTGGCATTAGTCTCTTATGAAAAATAATCCATTTATCCCCTCAGTTCCCAGATAAGTCTGAACTCTTCAAATATATTTACAAGAAAATTCTGGTCTTGCTGCTTTGAAAATCTAGAAGGATAATGTTTATGAATATAATACCCCATCTAAATGATACTCCTTAGGCAATCTTTCAGTATTTTTCCCAATATGGATCAGTTTGTGAATTCCCAAGAAAGACCAAAAGTACATTTTAAACTTCTTGAAACTTTTTAAATCTTAAATTAAATGCTTAACTCTCTTTAAATGTGTGACACCATCCATCACAATTTTATATTTAGACACATAATAATGTATAATCTCAGCTTTCTGTCCACTTGTAAAAATGGGAATAGACTTGGAGAAATAAGCAATTTCCCAACAGAAAATTGGAAATTCTGCCAGCCAATTCCAGGTGACCTGCCATCAATCAGTGTTAAATTCTCTGGGGCTATTGTTGAAGGGTATTGCTATTAGTGAAGGGCTTTACCTGGTGACTAATGGTATATAACAAATACATTGAAGAACTATGAAGACCCACCGAATCTGTAATTGTCTGGTAACTTTCAGCAGAGACCTTTCCTAGTAATTGAGAAATAAAGTGAGATTTTATAACCTTCTTGCAGTTCTCGTATTAAAATCTGTTTTTAGAGAAATAGGTGAAATGATTATGCCATGCAATTAAATTAAACTAGCTGACAAAATATTTCTTTATGACTAAACTCTTTAATGTAGGCATTTGGAAATATGTGGTATCATTTA
This sequence comes from Papio anubis, assembly GCF_008728515.1. Classification (NCBI taxonomy): domain Eukaryota; kingdom Metazoa; phylum Chordata; class Mammalia; order Primates; family Cercopithecidae; genus Papio; species Papio anubis. The sequence continues at coordinate 30,771,481 of NC_044993.1, read as the reverse complement.
GAACATGTGCAAATGTGACAATTATTCTGATTCTAAAGTTAAATAAGAAGTCTAAGTTTATAATAAAATCTCCCGGTTTGATATTAATTATGATTAATGTCTGAAATGTAATGTTCCATGGTTATAATTTCCTTGTTTGCTTGAGTGAGTACATTAGGAATTCATTAAAAATGCAAGCTCTTCAGATACCTGAAAACTACAAATATAATGAGGACTTTGGTGGAGGTTAGAAAGCATTTTTCAGTAAGAAACCATGACTGGGGTGAACCAACAGCTGGCAGATAAACTATGATGGATTTCTAGTACTGAAATGAAGGGGCAGATAAATGGGTTTGTTCACTGATGTCAAAAATCAAATCCATTCTGATGTAAAGATGTAATCGCCGGGCCAAGCTGCCATTCTTCCAATTCTTACCTATAAAGAGTGAAGCAGGTAAGACTTAAAGCTTGCAAAAGTGGCTCATGCTGGGGGTAAGCCATGGATATATGAAGGCAGCCAAGAATCTGATGTTCTCAAAAAGCAGTTTGTCTTAAAGTAGTGAAAATAGTAAAATCAATCAATTGATTGCTTGATCAATCAATCCAGGACTCCTGAAACAGCTGCCTCACCAGGTGGTTGTGCAGATTAGAGGAAATGAAGTACATAAAACACCCAGTCTTGTGTTTGTTCTATCTGGAAACTGTCATTTAAAGTGATGCTCTAGAGTTAGTTGTGTGGTGGTCAATCAATTGGCGTTTGTCCACTTAAGATGAAGTGATACAGTGAAAAGCAGGGTCCCTCCACCCTTATATCTCTTGGGAATATTGTCTGCAACCAAAAGAAGGCTGAAATTGCAAAAGGATTATTGACTACAGAAAAGCAAAGCATGGACTAATGAGAAGAGAGCCTTGAAGGATTTCTTCTGAGCAAGCATGAGGCTGTACCATGGGAACCCATCAGAAATACAGTGTTGGGAGCATATGGTGATGGTTGTGAATGAAAATCAAATATCTGATTCAAGTTGGAGAGATAATCTGTGAGGACATACTTAAGAAAATCTCAAGACATAATATTTTCGCCTACTATTATTACCAGCAGTGTACAAAATAAATCGTGCCTGGGGTTTATATTTTGAAAGCTATGCGTAAGCCCTGAAATCATTATGGGATTGGATAAAATAATCCATAGGATGTAGGAAAGTGACACTTAACCACAGTCCTTCTGTAACTTGAATATAATTCTGCTTTGTTAACTGCAAGATATAATCAGTAGAATCAAGGAGGTCCTAAAACAGGCAGCTAAAATAATCAGTGGAATGATGCATTATTAGGTACACACTGTAAAAATTAGAATTTTATTCTAGAGGAATAAGAGTTATCTTAGTCAGCTTGGGCTGCCATAATAAAATACCACAGACTGGGTAGCTTAAAAAAACAGACATTTATTTCTCAGAGTTCTGGAGGCTAGGAAGTCTGAGATCAGGGTGCTAGCATGGTCAGGTTCTACTTAGGGCTTCCTTCCTGGTTTAATGGCTTTTCTCTTGCTGTATCCTCACATGGTGGAGAGAGGAAGCTTTGGTGTCTCCTCCTCTTATTTTATGAGGGCACTAATCCCATGATGGGGGCTCCACCCTTGTGACCCCATCTAAACCTAATCACCTCCTAAAAGCCACTAATAACATCACACTGGGGATAAGAGCACCAACATGTAAATTTTGGTGGGACACACACATTTTGTTTATAAGGGTTATGAAGGCATATCCTTAAAGCCTATGAATCATATGGTGGGTATACAGAAGAGAATTTCCAGAAGAGCAGGACCAAGATGGCTCTTCCTACTACCATTTCATAGCTTGAGAGAGTTATAAGGCAATAAAAGGGAGTATTGGTACAAGAAATGATGAAGATAGAACCTATAATCACAGACAGTGTGCTGTAGTGATGGTTGCAGAAGAAATCAAATTTACTTTACAGTCTTACCTGGTTGTTTGCCTTTAAACACATCTATTCAACTCTATAAAGCTCAGTTTTTTAATCTGAAAATTGAGAATCATAAAACTTTTGCACAACTCAGAGGAAGATTACAAGAACCAAATTGCATAGTGTCTGTGAAAGTGGTACCAAATGATAGGCAAATGGAAGGGATTATTACTGTCTTTATTAGTTCTCCATTGCTGCTATAACAAATTACTATGAACTTGTTAGCTCAAAACAATGCAAATTTATTATCTTGCAGATCTGGAGGTTAGAAGTCCAAAATGAGTGTAATGGGACTAAAATTAAGGTGTTGGCAGGGCCATGCTCCATCTGGAGGCCCTAGGGGAGAATCTATTCCTTGCCTCTTCCAGCTTCTAGAGGCTGCCCATATTCCTTGGCTCATGGCCCCAAATCACTCCAACTTCTGCTTTCTTTGTAACATTACCTTCTAGGACTCTGACACTCTCGTTTCTGTTTTATAAGGACCCTGTGATTATATGGGTCCCACTAGATAATCCAGGCTAATCCTCTCACCTCAAGGTTCATAACTTAATCACATCTACAAAGTCTTCTTATATTCACAGGTACCAGAGATTAGGATATAGACATCTTTGAGGGGATCATTAACTGACTACCTCATTATCCCATGAGGTAGTTTGGGTGGTTAATATAAGCATCGAAGAAAATCAGAAATAATCAGAAATGTCTAGGAGATGCCAGGCATAGTGGTTCATGCCTGTAATCACAGCACTCTGGGAGGCCAAGGTGGGAGGATTGCTTGAGGCCAGGAGTTCAACACCAGCCTGGGCAACATAATAAGACCCTGTCTTTACTAAAAAGAAAAAGAAAAAAAATATTAGCCAGGCATGGTGGCTCAGGCCTGTAGTCTCAGATACTTGGGAAGCTAAGGCAGGAAGCTTACTTGAGCCCAGGAATTTGAGGCCACAGTGAGCTATGATGGAGCCACTGTACTCCAACCTGGGTGATAGGGTGAGACCCTGTCTCAAAAAACAAAAGACAACCCCCAAAAATTGTCCAGGAGAATGAAACATCAACTTATTTTGCATAAACATATTTTCTCTTCTAAAATGAACCTGTTTGCTGGGAAAATGGAATTAGATACATTAATGGGTGGCAGTCGTATGAATTAAGTAAGGATATGGTTTAGGGCTTCTTTTTATTGTCATTAGAAACAAATTAGCTTGTTCTTATGTTTGAAGAGTTTCCTAAGAATACTGCCTGAATATTAACTATTGTGTGTATGTTCTATAGGCTAGGGCACATTATGTTTACTAACTGGATGGCGGTATAAATTAAAAAATAAAGCTAATTATCTTTTCAATACTAGTTTCAGTTTTCTCTTTAGTATTATTAAGCCATATGCTCAGATCTATGGCTAAGAGATCAGCCTTCTACAAGTCCTTATATAAAGTCTCTGTGGGAGACTTTTTGGCAGGGAAAAGAGAAATTTGGGCTCGTCTTGACTCCTTTAATTTTAAAGCTATAGAGGACAACTATGCAATTTGAGGTGCTTCTGGTATTGTCTTTCAGATTTGCCAAGTGACAAAGACAGGTGACAGATACACTTTTTTTTTTCCTGAAAATCGAGCAGCAGGAGTGTTGCAGGATCTCTTCCAGTGAGAACCGAGACTCCGAAATAATAGAATAGCAGTCGCCTCTTTGGTGTGGAGGCGTAAGTACCCTGAGTCTATATGCGGTGAAGGCATAGACATCTTGGCTTATATTGTTACTCCACTAGAGACTATCAGGAGGGACAGTGTTGTGAGTTATGCCTGAGAAGAGAGGATGAGTCATCCACACTGAGCCTTCAGTGTCCCTTAAACATTAAACTCACTGGAAACTTAGCAAGAAACAAAGAAATAAGAACAGAGAATTGGCTTCCCAGTATTCTAGTTCTGCTTCATATTTGGACTAAATTTTACGTTGGTGCAAAAGTCATCATGGTTTTTAACCAACCTAATAGAAAAGAGAGAGCCTTTAAATTCAGGAACCTCCAAAATGAAAAAGAAAAGATTAAACACACAGGAGCTAGGATGATCGCCCATTGCTGGATTCTTCACGAGTTTTCTGATTGCTTGGTCTTCACGTGGGCGGGACATGAAACTCTCCAGTATCCGGACCCTATTTTGAGTGCAGAAGACCATGCCTCCATGGGAATTCTGATCTCTTAGTTGTAAACCTGCTCCTCCCATGCCCTCTCTGAGTCCTACACTCGGGACTAGCCTTCTGAATACAACCCCATGACACAATGCTTCTTTGATTACCGCTCATCCACAAACTAGGTCTCTAGCCAGGTCTGCCTAAAATACACTTTCTCCTTTTATTATCTGACATATTTTTAATTACTCTTTCAATTTGGTCCCTGTGTGACTTCCTCCAGGAAGCTTTCACAAGGCCCAGTGTGTTGTACAACATTATGACCTCCATCCACACTTCTAAGATGCTTCTCTTGGCATTCTGTGCTTGTTTTTATTGTACGTAACTTAATGGAAGTGTTTATTTACTAGCTCTTAAACCTGCTCAGCTGTTAGTATTTTATCCCTCTCCATATTATATGCAGTACCTAATACAGGTTTTAGCACATAATACACATGCTTAATGAATGCGTAAATGAATTAACGCATGAGAGCTGTTCCAGCCTGAGTTTGTGCTGCTGAAACAACTGCTCACCGTTTTTTTTTTTTTTTTTTTTTTTTTTTTTTTTTTAGACAGAGTCTTGCTCTGTCGCCCAGACTGGAGTTCAGTGGTGCGATCTCCGCTCACTGCAAGCTCCACCTCCCGGGTTCACGCCATTCTCCTGCCTCAACCTCCTGAGTAGCTGGGACTACAGGCACCTGCCACCATGCCCGGCTAATTTTTTGTATTTTTAGTAGAGGCAGGGTTTCACCGTGTTAGCCAGGATGATCTCAATCTCCTGACCTTGTGATCCGCCCGCCTCGGCCTCCCAAAGTGCTGGGATTACAGGTGTGAGCCACCGCGCCTGGCCAACTGCACAACTTTTTAGAACCATGCTTGTTACCTTAATGTGAGATTTTCTGACAAGAGAAAAACTCATTACTGCTTAAATTTAACTCAGAATTTTACTTAATTGGCAGAAGCCACAGGTAAACCTGTTGGCCATTACAAACTTATCTTAAAAATAAATACTATTTCTATCTCTTCTGGTTTTGAAAGCAATAGGCAAGTGAGATGTTTATTTTGAAAAGTGATAACAATAATATCAATAACTATCTTGCATTAGACTCTTGTGCATCAAGTACTGTGAGAAGTACACTAGTGCAGCATTTCATTCTTAGAGCTAACTGTTTCTATTTACACAAGAAGAGCTAGGATTAGAGAAGTGAAGGAACTTGGCTTTTTTTAATTTAATTTTTTTTTAATTTTTGTGTTGTAAAGCCAGCACATGCCTTAGTTGAGGAACTAAACTTGGCTACTTCTACTTTAGAAGCTATGCTTTAAACTGTTATGTTAAGTTATGCAGGATTGAATAATCTGAAAAACCTAAAATGCTTTGGTCATACTTTTTATTTATGATATTTACTTAAGTTACAGTCTCTGTAGCAACAATAGGGGGAAAGAAGACCACCATACCACTCAGCCGACAGGGACAGGATCTTCTACAACAACAAGTTAAGCAAGATTTATATCATGAAATTGTGAAAACAAAAACAAAAACAAAGCCATGCAAATTTAAGGAAATGATTAGTTCCGTGGGTAGGGGGCCGGGAGAAGGGACTGCATTACACTTCTCATAGTCTAGGTTTTACCTAATTTCAATGCCATCTCATGCCACTCCCTAGATCCGTCACATTGCAACTGTGTTTATCCCTTTCTTGATCCTTGAATTAATCAGATATTTCTGTCTCTGGGCTTCTGCGCCTACTGCTTCCACCTTCTGGAACTCTCTTTTCGTGGCTCTTTAAATGTCTGGATTATTGTCATCATCTGTGTTTGGAGCATAATAGATAACCAATAAATATTTTTTGAATAAAGGAAAAAAATCAGGAGCAGATGAGTTGCTGGCTTATTTAGCATCATTTTTATATTGATTTGCTTCCAGGGCTCTCTGTCCTACCACACTTGGAGATATCGTTGCTGTTAAGCATGTGCCTTTTTAAAAAAAATTACATCCACAGAAGAGGGAGGGGGAAGTGAACCAATATTACTTATTTCAGCGTCTTTGATGGACCATGTTTTTACATGTAATTGCCCCTTAAATCCTCAAAACATCCCTTTGTAGCAGTTTACAAATGTGAAATTTGAGTTTCAGAGAAGTAAATGGTGCAGAAACAACTGTTAAAATGTAGAGCCAGCATTATAACCCAGGTCTATTTGACTCCAGAAGCCGTCGTCTTTCCACTATACCAGTGATCTGTATTAATGAAAGACTCTGAAAATTTTCCTGTGAAAGAAAACAGGTAAAGCAATAGAGACTAACGTTAGGAACTGTTAAGAAAGATGTTTGCATAGGGTAGATTTTACTGAATTTCTCTATTCATCCTCTTCCCTCTCCTGGGATAACTGGTTTAGCCGTATAGCCATTGTGGACAAAATTTATCTTGGTGGAGTGTTAAGGAAGCAAGAGATTATCTCAGCCAAAGCAAAAACTCAACTTTTCTCTGCTGGTAAAGTTAGAGAAACAGCAATTAGGATATGGAAGTAGAAACACTGGTCAGCCAGATACATTACATCAGGCCTCAGCCACCAAGGATTGATGGATGAAAGAGAAAACAGAAAACTGAGGATAAAGAATATAGAATGCAAAGCTGTTCTATCAGCAAATGCCATCTTGGGCTAGTACATACAGAGAAACACCTCTTTACTATATTAAGCATGTTATTCTTGAATCCTATAACTGGTGGACGTGTGGGACAAGCCAAAAGCATGGGTTTTGGAGTTAGGCAAACATACAGTGGATTCCCAGTTAATTAATTAATGAGATTTCCAATTATTTCTACTAATTAGTAGAAATTGACACTTAGGTCTTCAAGCTAAGCTCTCTTGGTTTCAACTTCTTCAGCAAGAAATCAAGAGTACCTCTAAAGTGATGTGAATAAACTTCAGTAATGCTGCAAAACACTGCATAGAAAAGGTGCTTCATGAGATGAGCTATTGTTATAGTTAATGCTGTTAATCACAATAATAATCTATTTTAAGGATAAAGATACTAGAAATATAATGGTACATTATTTTGTACATAACATAATCATTAAATATAATTGTAATTTGTTTTTGATGAAATGGTAAAGTACATAAGGAAAAATGCTGTACTTGAATTTGTACCACTTATGTACTTTATCTTAAAATGAGATACTATTTCTTTAATAGATATTTATGTGCAGTTATGGATTGTGCTGTCTTCCTTCATTTGTTTGAATAATTACTTCATGACTGAAACTTATGGAAACCTGATTAAAAATCACCAATAATACTGTTTCTTTCCTGCTCTTCATGTTATTTAATAAGGTGTAAAAAACAATTATATCTCTTAATAAAAAGCTATTTAAGCAACTGAGTAGTCAGTATCATTACCTTTTTTTTTTCTTGCCTGGATTTTCAAGATAATCAATGATCATTTTGTAACACTGAATAATTGAGCTCTCTTTGGGAACCTGAAAATGGAAAAATAGAAAAAAAAAAGAAAAGGAAAAGTGACTTTTAAGAAGTCATGAATACAGGTTCTGCATACCAATCTCTATCTCTGCCTGAGGGTTCTGCCACCCTCCCGGATTCTGGTTCCTACCCTCAGGGCTCTCAGAGGAGCAGAAGTTTGGAATCAAGCAGGCATCTATGCTATTAATACTTAAAAGGCATTTAAGGAAACCATTTATCAGAATCAGGATGTTTCTAAAGTGGTATTTGTCAGCTGAGACATTTAGACTTGTTCTAGAGACAAAGAAGAATGAGGTTAAATTAATCAAGTAATAACCAAACTTTTGCTTTGGTAAGGAAATTAAACACTCAATATGCAACTCAGAGGAAGAGTCCATATAGAGCTGGATCTGTATGGCACTGGAAAAGTATTTCAGAGAGGAATAACAACATGCGGCTTTATAGAATACTGAATCCTATTGGAGACTTTCCTTTTTTTTTGGTAAGAGCAAGGCAGTGAGTTTTTCTGAAAACAAATTTTGCTCAATTTAAAAGGCATGCTTATTCTGAGATTGTATCATATTGTATCTCTAGCTATACAATCTATTATCCATCTATCATCTATCTGTCTATCTCAAAATGTGGAGGCAAGTCTAGATCATTCTCATTTAACTTTGCAATTTAACTGGTCTTTGGAATTCCCATTGTGGGTACCAGTGATGTAGAGTGAAGACTTCAATGATGACCTTGTAGCTCTTACTATTAATTAGTTAGATAACCTTCTTAGTCTCTTTTGAGAAATACAAATACAATTCTAAATGCCCCCCTCCACAACTGACTGAATGGATTGTCTCTTGACCAAGGGGACTCTGAGAAAAACCTTGGAAGCTGAGTTTTCAGCCATAATGGGGGTGAGAGATCAGACTCACATGGTTATACCCTCTCTCATTACACCACCATTAGGCTTTCTTCTTAAAGCCTAAACAGAAACCAGCCCTTTCAAAGCACTCCACTGCTGATTTCAACCAACTGCCTGATTGCTGTCCTTCCCTTTTGTGGCTTTGGCATAACCACCGACCAGCTTTTCTTCCTGATAAGACACTGAGTGGTTCTTGCCAGTCTGCAAAGGATGCATATTGAGAGTTTTGGTGTCCTCTGCTTCACCTTTTGACATGAGAGGGCTGAAAACTCCACCCTTGGATTATACTAACGTGGCCATTCTTTGAACATGGGTCCCAGGGAGAGGCATGAAGCTCAACTGTGCATGTGCGTGTTTCTCCTTTCATAAGTATTCATGCTCCTCATATAGCTTGTTAGATATGTATATTTGGCCACCTTGTTCAGCATATATTCCTGTCTTATTCTTCCTACCCTAAAAGTGTCTGTTTTCAGCTTCTGTCCGGAGGCTACAGTCCCCAACCTGTTGGAACAGCCACCCTGCAGGCTGCAACACTTTATGAGAAATGATGCTCTGCTTTCCAAATTCATGAACCTCATCATTCTTCAGTCAACAGTTTCTCTAACTAAAACTTAGTTTCTCATCAGAGATTTATTTCAGTGATGAAGATGATCTGGCCCAGTGCTAAACACAGTGTGGTCTGAGGACCTGAAGCGTCAACATCACTTGGGAGTTTGTTAAAAATGCAAAATCTCAAGGTCTATCCCAGACCTGAGTTACAAATGTGTATTTTAACAAGCTCTTTGGGTGATTTTGATGCATTCTAAAGATGTGAATTAGTAATCTCTCCCACAGATATGATGTTCTTGGTTTGTAGCCACAGAATTATTTAACTGCAAATTTTATTCTTGTTAGGTTGGCTGTCCTGCTGAGATATCTATACTCTTTCACTTCCTAACCACAATAGGTGGGGAATAAATGACACTTTGTGAGTCAGGTTCCTGTAGACATTGGTGCCTTCTGGTTTGGAGGCTCTAAGAGATGAAGCATTTCCACTTGGTTGAGAAGGCTTTCATTGTTTTACCCCAAAGACTCAGTAGTTCTTCTTGATGAAAAGAAAAAACTTTATGTGGGCCAGGTGCGGTGGCTCATGCCTGTAATCCTAGTAGTTTGGGAGATCAAATGGGAAGATTGCTTGAGTCCAGGAGTTCAAGACCAGCCTGGTCAACATAGGGAGACCTGGTCTCTACAAAAAAATGGAAAATTAGCTGGATGTGGTGGCGTGCAGCTGTGGCTCCAAATACTCAGGAGACCCAGGTGGGAGGATTGTTTGAGCCTGGGAGGTGGAGGCTGCAGTGAGCTTTAATTGCACCACTGCACTCCAGCTTGGGTGACAGAGCAAGACCCTGTCTCAAAAATAAAATAAAAACAAAAAAAATTAAAAATAAAATACTTGTGAAAGAAAGGAAATAATACGGGTAAACTAGGTAAGAATGCAGGTTGTGGAATTATTTTCTATCTTTCTATTACATGAGGTCAATAGCAGCTTCCCTTATTAACCTCCTTGGGCCTTTGTAAATGGTGATAATGATAGGTTTTGTTAATATTAAATGAGATAATTCATGTAGAAAACTTATTCCTAGTCCTGGTACATAGTAAACACTAAATACATGTTGTTTGTTCTTAGAGATTAATAGAAACTTCCTGTAATGAGGATGGAGGCCAGAAGAGGAAAAATGCTGTGTGATTTTCACCCTTACGAATAAAATTTAAAAAAAAAAATGCATAGGGACATACATTTACCCTATGACCCAGCAATTCCACCTTCTGGTTATTTACCGAAGAAAAACACAACATACGTCCCCAGAGGGCAAGGCTGTTCATACGAGCTTTATTCTTAAAATTCTAAAACTGAAACGACCCAAATGTTCATCAACAGGTGAATGGACATACAAATTGTGATATTTTCATACAATAGAATACTAGTCAGCCACAAAAATAAATTAACTCCTGATATACACAACAACAGGGATAATTCTTGAAACATGTTGAGCAAAATAAGCTAGACACGAAAGTGTGCATATTATGTATTCCAGGTATATAAAGTTCCAGAACAGGCAAAGCTAAGCTAATGTGATAGAAATCAGAACAGTCAGGAAGGTGGGCTATAGAGGGGGGAGCGGGGAACTTTCTGGAGTGAAGGGAAATATTCCATATATTGATTGGGGTGGAAATTACAAGGGTGTGTATGTTGTCTAGATGCATCAAGATGCGTACTTAGAATATGAGCATTGAATTCAATGTAATTATAAGCTCAATAGAAAACAACCCCCAAGAAAATGCACCAGGCCTCCTAGTTCCCATCTCAGAAGTTAATGTGAGATCACAGTCTACGAGAATTTTGTAAGATTTCACAATTTTTAGGAATTCACCATTGTGTCCTCCCATTCTCCATGATGAATATCAGTCCAACCCACAAATGAAAAATAGATCAATAATTCATCACTGGGAGCAAAAAGAAGCTGGAGAAACTGAGCCATCTCTAAACCATGTTTAGGAGGTAATTGAGTTTTAGGCATCATTTGCTATCTCCAGTTCCCAAGGGGAAATTTTGTTACGTTTTATTTTCAAATTCCCTTAGAAATACTTGATTAAAATTGAGAGTGAGTTGCTTTGGATCTATTCCTGTTACAATCCAGTAACTATTGCCATTACACCTATCTTACTGAACACCTTCATCCAGCAAAGAGTCAACAAACACTAACTGAATGCCTACCACTTGCTCAGTAGAGTCTTCAAAGGGGTAAAAAAAAAAAAAATTGGTGTTAACATGACATTTTATAGCTGTGCAATCCATGTGGTGAAATAACCTCTCATAACTGAAAATTGCAACATAGAGAGGGCAATTGACTTAATCAAGGTAACTTTTCATGCCTCGGCCTAAATGTCCTGAATGCCAATCAAAGAATCTTCTCATGGAATTACACTGGTGTAGTCCTTGCTTTTAGGGTATTTATAATCTATTTGCAACATGCCTGTGTGCATAAGCCAGAGATTAATTAGAACATAAACAAGGAGAAAGGAGAATAGGGAAAAGAGATTGAATGTTTGAGCATCTCCTATGTGCCAGACAATTTTCTGTGTTTTAATTCTCTTCGCTACCTGAGAAATGAATGCTGCTGTTCCCATAATATAGTTGATAAATTTGAGTCTTACAGGGTTTCTATGACTTACCCACGTTTTCATCAATGGAAAGTGGCAGAACCCAGGAATATCAGGCTCAAATTCTTTACGTGATATGACACTGAATCATTATAAAGCAATCATTTAAGGAAGTGATGTCAGCAAGAAAACACTCAACAGCCCAAACGAATCAGTTAAATTTCCTTGTTTTCCATAAGCAAAACAGGATTTCAAAGCCACTTTGGGATTTCCAGTGTAGAACAGGAATTTGCATGTTCCCAGAGAACAGAAAGTGAAACTGGGAAGACAAGATGTGAGAGGGGAGCATTCACTGTTAGTGACATAGAACTTCTAATCAAGCATTTAACACTTCTGTTTAACACTCGGTAAAAGTCTTCTCATTGCAATTCGCCTTTTAGGTGTTCTATGTCAGGCAATTACTCTACCAGAAAGTTTTCAGTCTAAGAAATTAAATGGGTGGTTCTTAAAGCAACATTCTCTTGAAAGCGTAATTGCAGTTAAGTAGTAACAAACCTGACTCACAAATCAGGTGTTTTTCTTCCCTCAGTACCCAGAGCTGCTTCATTACGGTTACTGTGTGTTCTTAGTATTTAGGAAAGAAAACCAGAAACTCACACCCATGATCAAGAAAGAACAGTCACCTTGTGATCGAGAGATGAGAAGATGCTACCTAAGTATATCATCTTAGATTTGCAAAAGATTAAACCCCCTTTTTGCTGGCTTATTTGCTTAGTTTATTGCATTTGTATAGCTGGTAGGTAGATTACTTCAAGCTCCAGTGGGACCAGAGGATGGAGATTGGGCCCTGGAAGTGCTTAGCAGGAACCTTTGGGGGGCAGTAGCTGGAGTAATCAGCATGAATTGTCTTGGATTGGCTTTGTGGTTGGTCAGATCCACCAGCCTGACGAGCCACAAGACAGCACAGCCTCTGGTCGCGCGAAGAATCTTCACATGGTGCTGTTTATGAAGCCTCCCTAACAGTCATTTTATAACATTGTGATAGGCAGAATTCTAAACACAGCTCTAAGATTCCTGCTCTCTGGTTATTCAGTCAAACAAGAATCTAGGTACTTCTGTGAAGGGATTTTGCAGATGGAGTTAAGATTTTGTAATCTTAGGTAAATTAAAATCAGTTGACTTTAAAATAGGGCGACTACCCAGGAGTGTCAGGGTGGGCCCAAGGTAATCACATGAGCCCTTGAAAGTCAGTAGGGGCTGGGCATGGAGGCTCATGCCTGTGATCTCAGTGCTGTAGGAGGCCGACGCGGGAAGATCACTTGAGCCCTGGAGCTCAAGACCAGCCTGGGCAGCATAGTGGGGCCCTACCTGTACAAAATAAATTAGCTGGCGTGGCCACACATTCCTGCAGTCCCAGCTACTTGAGAGGCTGAGGTGGGAGCATTTTTTCAGCCTGGGAGGATGAGGCTGCAGTGAACCATGATTGCACCACTGTACTTCTTTCTGGGTGACAGAGTAGGACCCTGTCTCAAAACAAAAACAAAAAAAAACAACCCCCCCTAAAGAAAAAACCAATAAAACTAAAAAATAGGAAAAGAAAGTGACTTTACGTAGAATTTAAAAAGAAATTGGAAAAAAAAGAGATAAGGTAGAGGAGGAGGCAGAGGAGATGGGCAGGGATCTGTCTCCCCATTGCTGGTTCTGAGGTTTAGGGGTTGCTATGTGCAACTGGAGAAAGGCCTCTAGAAGCTCAGGGTGGTCCCCAGTTGACAACCACCAAGAAAACAGGACCTCAATCCTACAACCGTATGGAACTGAATTCTGCCAACAATTGAATAAACCTGGGGAAACAGATTCTGCCCTTAGAGCCCTCAGAAGAACATACAGCCCTGCTGACCCCTTGCTTTCTGCTACTGGAGGCTCTAAGCAGAGAAACCAGCTGAGCCCCCAGGTTACTCGTCTACAGAATTATGATATAATAAATAGATATTGTAAACAAGGTACAAATTTGTGCTAGTTTGCTATGGCAGCCATAGAAAATTAACATGAACCTCTTCTGATGGGTGCCTGAGGAATCTCTCTGCTATTTTCAGCCTCACTTCTTTGTGCTTTTGGATAAGGCACCATTTTGGACAACTGGTGACTCTACAGAGATGGCAGTTAAGAGCATCCATCTTTTGTTCTAGGTTGGAGGGAATCATACAATGTGCACTGAATGCAAATTTCATTTGGATGGACTCACCATGCTTACTGTTCTACCCTTCAATTTTTTTTTCACTCTGTAGACTCCGAAAGGTTTGTTTTCAAAGTAAGGATGGTGAGTGCTTCAGGAAGTCTCTAGAAGATTGTTATTCAGCTGATCCTACATAATAGATTAAAAATAATGTGCTAGTTTCTCGGGGTGCTGTGACAAATTACCCCATGCTGAGTGGCTTGAAACAACAGAATTTTATTATTATATACTATGTATTAAATAAATATATATAAATATATATATATGTAGATACATTGTGTGTGTGTGTGTGTGTTTTATTAGAGCAGAGAGCAACAATCTTGGAAGGGTTCTTGTAATCGCTGGGAGGCAGATGCCTTCCAAAACCCAACATTCTATAACTCTAGTTATTATATCCTTCTATGATTTAATGAAAACATGATTTTTGTTCTATTGCCTTAAAATATTGTGAAATATTTTAGTTAAAATTTAAATCTCATCCACAGCCCAGTGCAGTGCTCACGCCAACAATCCCAGCACTTTGCGAGGCCAAGGCTAGAGGATAGCCTGAGGCCAGGAGTTTGAAACCAACCTGGTCAATATAGGGAGGCCCTGTCCCTACAAAAAATAAAAATAAATAACTGGGCATGGTTATTTATGTCTACAGCACATGTCTGTAGTTCCAGCTGCTCAGAAGCTGAGGTGGGAGAATCGCTTGAGCCCAGGAGAGTTCAAGGCTGCAGTGAGCTAGGGTCGTGCCATTATACTCCAGCCTGGGTAACAATGAGAACCCCATCTTTAAAAAATTAAATAATAAAATTCATTTTATTTTAAAATAAATAAATCTCATCCACTGTGGCTTGGCACCACATAGACAAAAACACTAGATTAACCTTTGGAAATGTTTAACTGAGGAAAGCACCGTGAGCTTAGATTTTTAAAATGCCTTCTTAGATGTTTTATTTTTCTTGCCAAAGCTAAAGTAGCAGGCAAACATTATGTCTGTACTGGGTTCAATAGTGTCCCACCCTAAATTCATGTTCACCTAGAAACACAAAATGTGACCTTCTGTGGGAATAGGGTCTTTGCAGAGGCTATTTGTCAAGTTAAGGGATGTCATACTGGATTAGGGTAGGCCCTGTTCCATTGACTGGTGTCCTTATAGCAAAAGGGAAATTTGAGCACAGCCATACAGAGGAGAAAGTCATTTGAAGACACATAGAACACCATTTGATGAGGGGGTGGAGACTGAAGTGATGTGTCTACTGCCAAGGAAGGCCAAGCATTGCTGGCACCGCAAAAGCTGGAAGAAGCAAGGAAGGAAGTGGCCCTGGAGCCCTAGAAGGAGCACAACGCTGCCAACACCTTGATTTCAGACTTCTGGCATCCAGAACTGCGAGATAATAAACTTCTGTTGTTTCAAGCCACTCAGCATGGGGTAATTTGTCACAGCAACCTAGGAAACTAGCACAGTGTTATTTTTAATCTATTATGTAGGATCAGTTGAATAACAATCTTCTAGAGACTTCCTGAAGCACTCACCATCCTTCCTTTGAAAACAAACCTTACAGAGTCTGCAGATGAAAAAAGTTTGGAGGGGAGAACAGTAAGCATTGTAAGCCCGTCCATGCTTACCATGAATGAAATTTTCATTCAGTGCACATTGTATGGTTCCCTCCAACCTAGAACAAAAGATGGATGCTCTTAACTGCCATCTCTTGTAGAGTCACCAGTTGTCCAAAAGGGTGCCTTGACCAAAACGGTGTCTTATCCAAAAGCACAAAGAAGTGAGGCTGAAAATATCAGAGAGATTGCTTAGGCCCCCATCAGAAGAGGTTTGTGTTAATTTTCTATGGCTGTCATAACAAACTAGCACAAATTTGTGCGTTAAAACAATATCTATTTATTGTATCACAATTCTGTAGACAGTAACCTGGAGGGCTCAGCTGGTTTCTCTGCCTTAGAGCCTTCAGTAGCAGAAAGCAAGGGGTCAGCAGGGCTGTATTTTCTTTTGAGGCCTCTAGGGGCAGAATCTGTTTCTCCAGGTTTATTCAATTGTCAGACTATATATATAGTATATATATACTATAGTATATATAATCTATATACTATATACATATAGTGTGTATATATACACACATATATACACATATGTGTACAGTGTATAGACTATATACATACAGTGTGTGTATATATATACTATTTTCTCTATAGTATAAATATATTTATACTGTCAGAATGTTTCCCCAGGTTTATTCAACTGTTGGCAGAGTATGTGTATGTATAGAACAATATATATATAGGAAATATACATAAATATATTTATACTATATAGTATAAATATAAATATATATGTATGAATATATATTTTTATATATTTAATACATAAAAATTTATAAATATATATTTATATAGTGTATATATATAAATTATATATGTTAGTTTGATTGGGTCTGTATGGGACAATGTGAATGGAGAGAATTCCTAATGCCAAAGGATTAACGACAAACTTTTTTATGCCAAAAGGATGTATTTAACACTTGATTAATAGTCTAAAATTTAATTCACAATTTTTATTGTGGAAAATCAAGCACGCCTCTACAAATTACATATGCCCACATGCTTAATTTGTGTGAACTTTGTTACTTTCCACTCTCACATTAAGACTCAAGTTTCAAATATTTGGATGACTGGAAACAACATTTTCACCAAGCCTGACTATTCAATATTTTGTATTTGCCTGGGTGTTTCATGACAGGCCAATCCATCATAGATTAACATATTTCAACAATTTTTGTTTTTCACTTAAAATGCTGTGCGTTAGTATACTTTTTAAATGCTTCAAATTAGTCTTGAATAACAATGATAGGTGGTATTAAAAAATTAAATGGGCACCCTCTTCATCCCTGTTTTGCCCTCTTTAAAGGTCTGCTGCAGCCTGGAGAAGTACATCGTGCCCTGAAGGAGCAGCTAATGTCTGTTTAGTGTGCGTGATCCTGGATCCTGAGTTGTCTTATTTCACCAACTTCTCCCTTTTCTTCTCCATCCTCCTTGTTTGTCTTCCTCCGTTTTGGTTTCACTTTGCCTAATCCCTTTAGGGGGATGCGCTAATCAGATCTCTCTGGGTTTCAGAAGCTCTACTTCATTTTTTTGTTTTATTTATTTATTTATTTTTTGGACGGTGCCTCCCTTTATTGCCCAGGCTGGAGTGCAGTGGCACAATTTCAGTTCACTGCAACCTCCGCCTCCTGGTTCAAGCAATTCTCCTGCGTCAGCCTCCTTTGTGGCTGGGATTATAGACCTGCATCACCACACCCAGCTAATTTTTGTATCTTTAGTAGAGATGGGGTTTCGCCATGTTGGCCAGGCTGGTCTTGAACTCCTGATCTCAGCCTTGGCCTCCCAAAGGGTCTTGTTTTTTGAGCCTTCTGTAACAGCTGTGCAGACAGATGTCAGGAAACTCCTCCTCATCTCTGAACCTGTGCCTCTCTTATCGCATCTCTCTATCTCTAGTCTTAACTCTACTCTGATCTCTTCCCCAAATTACATCCCAAAGAATCTTAAGAATCTGATTCTCCAACTCTTGTGACATTCAACAGATGTTGATTTACTGACATGACTTATGAGGTTCTTCATGATTGTTCCCTACTTACCCCTGTGGTTTCATCCTTTGTGTCCCTACTCTGTGACCCCATTCCGTACTGCAGGCAAAATGGAATAACGGATTACTTACTTGCAGGTATCCAGTTGTTCTGTGTTCCTTCTTACTTCTAAGTCTTAGTATATTTTGTTTCCCTTTTCTATCTGGCACATTCTTTCCTTTATTTCTTTGTAAATATTTGCTATTTGTCCACATTGACTTAAATGTCACAGTCTCCAGGTAATATACTCCGACGTCTGAGGATTTCATTAGGGAAACTTTTCTGTACTACATCACTCTAAACTTTCCCTAGTTAGTGCATATAACTGAGCATCATAACGATCTGTTAGTTTTTCATATCTTCCCAAGGTTAATGGTAAGCTTGGATATGTCTTTATTCCCAGCAAGGCACAGACAAACCAAGAAATATTTATCAAATGAACGTTGAAATGTGTAAGTAATGACTTCAACATTTGATAAGCATTGAAATTTTTTACAAGACTGGTGGTCTCTTATAGACACAGCATGTGAATGGTTGAAGCTTGTGGGCAAATCCAAGGCATGTCCTTTATAACATAAAATAGATGTTCTGAGAAGTGAAATGCTACTGGCAGTGAGCAAGGATGAGGGTTGCTGGTACAAGTTTGATCGCAGGAAAGATAAATCTGTTCTAATAGGTTTAGTTCAGAGGTCAGAATGTGGGTGTTAATAGACCATCTAACCATGATCACCATAAACACGCAGCCCCTCATTTGCAGGTCTCTCCACTTAGGCTGATTAGTAGTTATGGTTTCCATGAGCCAGGTACAAATTGACAAATTGTGTTCTTACTGATGAGCAGAGTCATTTTAGATGCATTTGAATTAGAATGCTTGCTGGGCTTGTTTAATCCCTGCACAATTAACAAATACTCATTTTGCAATCTGCGCTGCTAGTGCTCTGTTTGGAACTGACAGAGGGACAGACAGAGGAGACTTTGTCGTGTTTCTCCCGATGATGGAACAGACTAGAACAGTGCAACTCAATCTTTGCATGGGGTCTCCTGGGGACCTTGTTCAAATGCAGATTCTGATTCAGTGCTTCTGGATTGGGGCCCAAGGGTCTGCATTTCTAATAAGTTGCCAGGTAATTTCAAGAACCCCTTGGAAACTTGCTAAACAGTAAGTTCCTAGAAAATAAGCAATGAGGCTTTTTAGTTTTTGTGTGTTTTTCTTTCTACCCTTAGCCTTTCAAAATAGATGTGAGAAGGTAGGCTGGGGGACCCCGATGGGGACTTCAGAGAATGGATATTTGGCTTGTTGGCTGGGGCAGACTGACAAAGTTGAGGGAATTCTTAAGCCATTTTATATTGTTATATTGTTAGTGAAACAGAACCATTCACAGATTTGTTTCCCTGCCTCTGTTTCCACTTCGGCTTCTGAAATTGCAGTATATTAAGAAAATATTAAAGGTTGTTGTGATGGTTAATCTTAGATGTCAGCTTGACTGGATAGAGGGATGCCTAGATGGCTGGCAAAATGTTTTTGAGTGTCTTTAAGGGTGTTTTTGGAGGAGATTGGCATGTGAGTTGGAGGAGTTGGCTTGTGAGTTGGTGGGTTGGCAGGTGAGGAGTTGGCGTGTGAGTTGGCATGAGAGCTGGTGGCATGTGAGCTGGTGGAAGATCCTCCTTAATGTGGACAGGCATCTTCCATTCAACTGGGAACCTGGATGGAAAGAGGACAAAGAAGGGCGAATTCTCTCTCTCTTCTTTTTTAGAATGGGATGCCTTTCTCCTGCCCTTGGATGTCAGAACTCCAGGTTCTTTGGCCTCCAGTCTCTAGGACTTACACCAGCAGCCTCCTGGGGCCTCTCAAACCTTTGGCCTTGAATTGAGAGTTGCAGCATCTGCTTTCTTTGTTCCCAGACATTCTAAGTTAAACTGAGCCAGGCCACTGGCTTCTGTGGTTCTCCAACTTGTAGAGAGCCTATCGTGGGAGTTACTGCCCTCCGTCATCCTACCTGCCTATCTCCTACTGATTCTGTCTCTCTGGAGGACCCTGATGAATATACTCGTACATGCCTTTTTCCTCTGTTATTTATCTTCAAATAATAAAAATAATAAATTTCACTTATTTCCAGAGTGATTTCTCTGAACACCTCTCCAGTACAGAGGCTGTTGTATTTTTAGTTCTGTCCTTGATAATTCCATGACTTAGCTCTAAAGAACACTTTATTTTTGTGTTCTCCTACAGGATTGTCCTCCAGATGAGAAACAGAAATAAAAATAACTCAAAAAATGCAAGCATTTTGCCTCCATTGCCTTTTGCTTTTCCAAGTTTGTACTGAAAGAAGAAAACTACCACCGCTAACTACCACTACTACCAAAAGCAATAAATTCCTATGCTTCCCTGCCATGCACTTTATTCTAATTTAGGGTCTAGATTGGCTAAAATTGCAATGGTTGAACTTAACCACTTCCTCCGAGTGGATTCGTTCCCAGAGGTTCTTTTTTTTTTTTTTTTTTTTTAAATTTATTTTTATTATTTTTATTTTTATTTCTTTATTTTTTATTATTATTATACTTTAAGTTCTAGGGTACATGTGCATAACATGCAGGTTTGTTACATATGTATACTTGTGCCATGTTGCTGTGCTGTACCCATCAACTCGTCAGTACCCATCAACTCGTCATTTACATCAGGTATAACTCCCAGTGCAATCCCTCCCCCCTCCCCCCTCCCCATGATAGGCACCGGTGTGTGATGTTCCCCTTCCCGTGTCCAAGTGATCTCATTGTTCAGTTCCCACCTATGAGTGAGAACATGCGGTGTTTGGTTTTCTGTTCTTGTGATAGTTTGCTAAGAATGATGGTTTCCAGCTGCATCCATGTCCCTACAAAGGACGCAAACTCATCCTTTTTTATGGCTGCATAGTATTCCATGGTGTATATGTGCCACATTTTCTTAATCCAGTCTGTCACTGATGGACATTTGGGTTGATTCCAAGTCTTTGCTATTGTGAATAGTGCTGCAATAAACATACGTGTGCATGTGTCTTTATAGCAGCATGATTTATAATCCTTTGGGTATGTACCCAGTAATGGGATGGCTGGGTCATATGGTACATCTAGTTCTAGATCCTTGAGGAATCACCATACTGTTTTCCATAATGGTTGAACTAGTTTACAATCCCACCAACAGTGTAAAAGTGTTCCTATTTCTCCACATCCTCTCCAGCACCTGTTGTTTCCTGACTTTTTAATGATCGTCGTTCTAACTGGTGTGAGATGGTATCTCATTGTGGTTTTGATTTGCATTTCTCTGATGGCGAGTGATGATGAGCATTTTTTCATGTGTCTCTTGGCTGTATGCATGTTGTCTTTTGAGAAATGTCTGTTCATCCTTTGCCCAATTTTTGATGGGGTTGTTTGTTTTTTCTTTGTAAATTTGTTGGAGTTCTTTGTAGGTTCTGGATATTAGCCCTTTGTCAGGATGAGTAGATTGCAAAAATTTTCTCCCATTCTGTAGGTTGCCTGTTCACTCTGACGGTGGTTTCTTTGCTATGCAGAAGCTCTTATTTAATGAGATCCCATTTGTGAATTTTGCCTTTTGCTGTCAGCTGTTTTGGTGTTTTAGACATGAAGTCTTTGCCCATGCCTATGTCCTGAATGGTACTACCTAGGTTTTCCTCTAGGGTTTTATGGTATTAGGTCTAACATTTAAGTCTCTCTAATCCATCTTGAATTAATTTTCATAAGAGTAAGGAAAGGTGATCCAGTTTCAGCTTTCTACTTATGGCTAGCCAATTTTCCCAGCAATTCATTTATTAAATAGGGAATCCTTTTCCCATTTCTTTGTTTTTGCTCGTGGTTTGTCAAAGATCAGATGGCTGTAGATGTGTGGTATTATTTCTGAGGACTCTGTTCTGTTCCATTGGTCTATATCTCTGTTTTGGTACCAGTACCATGTTGTTTTGCTTACTGTAGCCTTGTAAGTATAGTTTGAAGTCAGGTAGCGTGATGCTCCAGCTTTAATTCTTTTGACTTAGGATTACCTGAGATGCGGCTCTTTTTGGTTCCATATGAACTTTAAAGAAGTTTTTTTCCAATTCTGTGTGAAGAAACTCATTGGTATTTGATGGGGATGGCATTGAATTTATAAATAACCTTTGGGCAGTATGGCCATTTTCACGATATTGATTCTTCCATCCATGAGAGCATGGTATGTTCTTCCATTTGTTTGTGTCCTCTTTTATTTCACTGAGCAGTGGTTTGTAGTTCTCCTTGAAGAGGTCCTTTACATCCCTTGTAAGTTGGATTCCTAGGTATTTTATTCTCTTTGAAGCAATTGTGAATGGAAGTTCATTCATGATTTGGCTCTCTGTTTGTCTGTTACTGAACTTAAAGTTTCTTTTCACTTGAACTTTTAACTCCTGTTGTCTTAGTTGGCATAAGCAAAATACTGTGGGCTGGGCACAGTGGCTCACGCCTGTAATCTTAGCACTTTGGGAGGCTGAGACGGGCAGATGACTTGAGGTCAGGAGTTTGAGACTAGCCTGGCCAACTTGGTGAAACCCTGTCTCTACTAAAATTACAAAAATTAGCCGGACGTGGTAATGCATGCCTATAAACCCAGCTACTTGGGAGGCTGAGGCAGAAGAATGGCTTGAACCCAGAGGCAGAGGTTGCAGTGAGCTGAGATCATACTGCTACACTCCAGCCTGGGCAAGAGAGCAAGACTCCATCTTAAAAATAAAATAAAATAAAATAAAATAAAATAAAAATATAGTGGAGCTGTATTGTCCACAGGAAAAAATAAATTAAAAAAATGAAAACAAATACTGGTTAGCTCTGAATGCTCTCAGAAGTAGGCTGAAAGACACAGTTTTCCACATGGCCATTAGCAAGAATGGCTAAGATCTTTACCAAGAGGTAGATATGATGAGGCATGATTAGCTCCAGCATTTTTCTACATGTTTCTGCTGGCAGTTTCTCCAATCTTTGCTTTTATATACTTAAAAAAATCAGCCCAAATCTTTACTTAACATAAAACATATGATTTGCTCAGCTTCAGTGCCTCATCTATGTTTGAAAATGAATATACTGTATTTGTGGTGCCCTTTACAGCTAGTCAGCAAACATGATCAGACTTTACCTTCTTGTGTAGTTAAGTTTTATTTCAGAATAAAGTAGGTCTATCAGATCTAATAGTCTGATTAGGGAGATATATTCAAAATTCTGACCTTCATAATAAGACCTGTCACTTACTAAATACCTCCTATGTGGCAGGGACTATGCTAAGTACTTTATATTTGTTGTATAATTCAGTATTATAGCAAGACCAATTACTGGATGAGGTTGTCATATTTATTTCTCACCACCCTCCGGTCAATCAATACACAAACCTTTTAGAAATAAGGTGAAAAGAAAAACCAAAGCAACATTCAGAAAAAATAAACACACCACTCAAAGCCACATGACTAGCTAGCTATGGTTTAAAAAAATCAAATCTAGGCTGGGCGCAATGGCTCACACCTGTAATCCCAGCACTTTGGAAGGCTGAGGCGGGTGGAATCACTAGGTCAGGAGATCGAGACCATCCTGGCCAACATGGTGAAGCCCCATCTCTACTAAAAAAAAAAAAAAAAAAAATTAGCCAGGCATGGTGGTGGGCACCTGTAGTCCCAGCTGCCCATTTCTAAGATAGGGCCTTCATAATGCAGAGTCACTTGAAAAATGTAACATGGAAATAGCACTGAAGTGAGACAACCATAGTTCAATTTCTGGTTTTATCAGAAGAATGAGGTACACTTTGGAGAGTCACTAGTCATTTTACTTCTTGAGACTTCCTTTTTAAAATCTATAATGGAGAAATTAAGCTAGAGATTCAAACAATTTATTTACATTGTAGTCATGCTGGTAATTTATGGATTATATGGTGGTTATGGCCTGGGATTTCGGCTGTATACTTCCTGCTCTTGCTGAAAGGGATCTTTTATTTACCTTACTCTTTCATCCCCCCCTTCTTTGCAAGGCAAACAATTTTATCTCTAATCTCATCCCACTTTTTTCGTTCTTTGCTACCACATTTTCTGTTTATGAGTCCATTGTAATTGTTTGTATGCAAGAGACACAGCGTGGAATCATTGCAGTTTGAAAATATTTTTCTGACAATTGACCCATCACATGTGCAATTTCTTGGGTCAACTGCCAAATCTTGCTGTACCTTTGATATGCTGTCAATTTAACAGAGTTGTAACTTAAGTAAAATGACAGTCTTAGCCCTGTGAAGCTGAACTTAGAATGTGTTTTATCCAAATAAATGATCTGAATTGAATAATTTGAGCTGCTATTTAACTTCACTGTAGGCAGCAGGTTTAGAGGAAACCTGGCTGGTCCAGCTTAAACCCAAATTCTACTATTGGGTTCTTGACTGATGCTAATAAACCCTTAGACAACATCATTACTCACTTCATGCTATGACACTGCAATAAATAGAGATCTGTTTATAACACAGACCACTTGGTTTTTCTGCTTTGAAAGCAGAGTGAAAAGTTAATTGTAGCTCCCAATTCTAACTTGGGTGTCCCTTCTTACTTGGATGCCATCATTGATTTCACCTTTTGCTTAGATTTTCTGAAAATCTGTAGCCTCTGTAATGGTGATGGCTGAATAGATCAGACGAAGCTCTGATAGCCAATGAACTTTTCATTGGTGAGCAGATGAATACACAAAACCTTTAGAAAAACTCATAATCCTCCCTACAATTTAATGCACACCTATAACGTTCCAAGAACCACGCTAAATGCATGGGATATATTTCTCATTTAACTCTCAGAACAACTTTCAGTTGACAAATGGAAAGTTGAAGCACAAAGTTGGTTTTCCAGTGCCATTTTCTACAAGGTAATATAGTAACAGCAAAGCTGGAATTGAACTTCATGCCTGTATAATTTCAGAGCTCATGCTCTTTGCCTCTATGTCATGAATGCATGACGGTTCTATGGGTTCAATTTTAACAAAAACAAAACAAAACCATGAGGTGTCCTTTAGCAAGAGATTCTCTTTTATGAAGAGCCCAAGAGTTAAATATTACAAAAACATTAAAAACTGCAAAAATACTGCAGTGTGATTGCTCTTCCTCATCTAGGTTTTCCTTCTATACATGAGTTTTCAATTATATTTAAATTTTAATAAATTCACTTATTTTCTTGTGAGCATCTTGAACTTCTATCACCCATTCTATATTTATTAATGCTCCAAAATTCTTAAAAGTTATCGTCACAATTTTACGTAAATGCTTGAGATAAAAATACTGTTATGTGCTGGTCTCCATAAATATGTTTCCTCATGTTTTCCATCTTGCCATTTTTTCTAATGCCTAGCATGAAACTCTGCAGAAGGTAACACTTGCTCATTGCTCACTTTGCTGTTCTGACCCACTTATTTATTCTAGTTCTTCAATGCTTTCTGACTTTTTCTCAAAGTTTCTTGATCGTGTTACTAGTTCTCACATTTCTTGTTTCTTCTCACCCTTGGACTTGACACTGTCCCCTTGGATATTGACTTTCTTCCATCTAAACCATAATTTATATTCACTCTCAATGACATTTTCTCATACTGTCTTGGAAAAATAATCTCGGTAGCACATTAGTGGATAACATTCCTAACCAAGCTTTTGTTTTTTGACCCCTCAAAGAAAAGACAGTTAATATTCATTCTGATTTTTTTTAACGCTTTAAAAACTTATCCTCTTGGCTAATAGCCTATATTTTAAAAACCATTAAACTTGGAAGTCAATTGGAATGTCACATAACAGAGCTTTCTACTAATATCTTTACTTCCCTTCTTAATATATCTTTTTAATGATTATTATTTATATAATATACCTGACTATTGCAGTGGGTTACTGCTTTCTGAAGCAGCCAATCCATTTTGTATTCCACTCTTTTGGAATGCTTTTTCTTATATTAAGCAAAATTATATTTCATTGGTCTAAATTCTAAACCATACAACCACATAGAACAAGTCAATTTCCTCTTACACAAGACAGTATTTTAACATTTGTCAATAACTTTCACTATTCTAAATATTTTCATTTATTTTTTATCATTCCTCATAGGGGCTGGTTTTGTAAACTTTATGTCTTTGTCTCTTGTCTTGTGGGGTGGAAGGACTCCACTCTTTAAATGTTTATTTTAAATGGACTACCTTGAATTTCAATGTGATCTGCTCGGAAAAGAGTGAACCTATGTGGTAGTTAATTTTTCTCTCCCTGCCTGTACCTATGACCTCATGGGAAGTTTCCTACAATCAGTTGACAAAGGAAGAGAAGATGGGGGCCTGGTTTACACATGGCCTGGTTTCCACATATCTGCATGATATGCAGGCACCACAAAACAGTGGACAGCTGCCGTATTACAGCTCCTCTCTGAGATAATGCTGAAGCACAGTAGTGAAGGAAAATCTTCTCAGTGGGCAGAACTTTGAGAAGTGCAATGGTTTCTCATGTTGCTTGGAAGGGGAAGTGGCCAGATGTGTGATTATATACTGATTCATGGGCTGTGGCCAGTGTTTTTGCTGGACAATCAGGGACCTGGAAGGAACATGATTGGAAAATTGGTGACCAAGAGATTTGTGTAAAGAGATATGTTGATAGACCTCTCTGAATGGGCAAACAATGTGAAGATATTTGTGTATCATGTGAACGCTCATCAAAGAGTGACTGCAGCACAGGAGGATTTTAATAAAGTGGATAAGATGATCTGTTCTGTGGTTGCTGCTCAGCCTCTTTCTTTAGCCATCCATTTCATCACTCAGTGATCCCATGAACAAGGTGACCATGGTGGCAGGGATGGTGGCTTTGTGTGGGCTCAGCAGCATGGACTCACCAAGGCCAGCCTGGCTCCAGGCACTGCTGATACTCTATCTGCCAGCAACAGAGAACAACACTGAGACCACTGATATAGTCCCATTCCCTGGGGTGACCAGCCAGCTGCCTGGTGGCAAGTTGACTACACTGGATCCATTCCATTATGAAAAGGACAATGTTTTGTCTTTACTGAAATAGATAATTTGGATATGGATTTGTCTTCCATGCATGCGATACTTTTGCCAAAATTACCATCTGTGGCTTAGAATGCCTTATCTGTCATCATGCTATTACACCCGGCATTGTTTAAGATCAAAGAACTCACTTAACAACAAAAGTTCAGCCATGGGCCCATGGCTGTGGAGTTCACTGGTCTTACCATATTTTCTACCATCCTGAAGCAGCTGGCTTGATAGAATGGTGGAATGGTCTTTTGAAGATACTGTCACTTGGCTGGCACTGTTACTGGCCAGGGGTGAGGTCTTCCAGGAGACTGTATATGCTCTGAATCAGTGTCCAGTATATGATGCTGTTACTCTTATAACCAGGGTTCATCATCTAGAAATTAAACGATGGAAATCGAATGGCACCACCCACTAGTACCCCTAGTGACCCACTAGCACAATTTTTGCTTCCTGTTTCTGTAACTTTGTGCTCTGCTGTCCTAGCAGATTTAGTTCCAGAGGGAGAAATTCTTCCTCCAATAAATACAACAGTGATTCAATTGAACTGGAAGTTAAGACTGTGAACCAGCCACTTTGGGCTCTTCATGCCTCCAAGTCAGCAGACAAAGGAGGAGTTAAGGGATTGGCTGGGCTGCTTGATCCTAGTTGCCAAGGAGGAAATTGGACTACTGCTTTACAATGGAGGTAAAAAAGAGTATGATTTGAAATACAAGAGAGCCTTTAGGGCATCTCTTTTTAGTATCATGCTATGTGATTAAGGTAGATGGAGCACTACAACAATCCCATCCAGGCAAGACAACAGATGGCCCAGACCCTTCAGGAATGAAGATTTGGGCCACCCCAGCAGATAAAGAACAAAAACTACCTGAAGTGCTTGCTGAAGGCAAGGAAAATACCTAATGGGTAGTGGAAGAAGGTAGATATAAATACCAGCTATGATCATGTGACTAGTTGCAGAAAGAAGGACTATAATTGTCATGAATTTTCCTCCTTATTTTGATATGGACATCTGTTGTGTATTTGTTTTTTTTTTTCTTCTCATTATCAAGGAGCATAAGACATACTGACTTTATATCATAGTGTTACAGTATTGTTAATTTGATACCATAGTATTTAAGTTACAGGATGGAAAGAAGAGGAGTAATTATCACTTAAGGACTTTACCTCTTCTTTTGGGAAATGAGTTAGTACATTCTGGGTTGTAAGCAGGATAATTGTATCATGTTAGGTCGAATTATGACCTTATTATTATCTTTATCTGGAGACCAAGTGTGGCTTAAGGGAATTTGTGTGAATGCCGAGTTGATGAGGTGGACTTGAGAAAGCTGATTTTATATTTCAACTTGAATGAATCAGGGAATGCCCAGATATCTGGTTAAACATTCTTTCTGGCTATATTCATGAGGATATTTCTGGATGAAATGAGTGTTTGAACGAGTGGACTCAGTAAAATAGATAACCCTCCCCAGTGTGAGTGGTCACCATCTAACCTGTTGAGGGCCTGAATAGACAAAAGGTGGAAGGAGGGAGGAGCTTGCCTTTTATTTTTTGCCTCCCTGCTTGAGCTTGAACATCTCATCTCATCTTTTCCTGCTCTTAGAATTGGATTTTTGCTCATTTTTTTGTTTTTATTTTTTCTTTTTCACATAATTTTTCTTTTTCCTTTCTTTATGTGTCATTATTTGGTTGTATCAGAATTAGTCTAACATCTCTGGTATTTTGGGGAACACATATTTCTCTGAGATTCTTCCTACAAAACCAGAAGGCATCTACAAATGGTAACACTGTGAACTGTTTCCTTTCATTTTCTTTTTAAAATTTCTGCTTTTATTTTAGATTTAGGAGGTGCAGATGCAGGTTTATTACAAGAGTATATTGTATGATGCTGAGGTTTGGACTTCTATTGATCCTATTGTCCAAATAGTGAACACAGTACCCCAGAGGTAGTTTCTCAACTCTTGTACCCTTCCCTCCATTTGTCCTTTGGAATCCCCACTCAGAGTGGGATTTATACCATTGGCTTGCCTGGTTCTCAAGCCTTCAGATTCAGATTGAATTTCACTGCTGGATTTCGCTGGGTCTCCAGTTTACAGATGTCAGATTTGGGACTTTTCAGTCTCCATAATTACATAAACCATTTCCTCATAATACATTTTCTTATATATGTTTGTGTATGATATTTATTATATTATTTATATATGACAGGATATATATATGTGTGTGTGTTTATATAGATGCGTGTTTTCTATTGGTTCTGTTTCTCTGAGAACCCTAATAAAAAAAGTTATCATCTTTGTTATAGACACTAAATATTTTGTTCATTTGGCCTCTTTGGTCCTAAGGTACAAAGCAATCTGACAAAAATATATTGCCCCTCAGAAAAGAGTTTATATTAGGAGTTTACTGAGGTGTGCACCAGTTTAACTGGCCTCAGGAAGACCTGGAGCCCAGGACACAAACGGCTGGATGTTTTGAACCTAGCTCTTTTAAATTTTGTCTGGAATAATAGAGTAAATAATAAGGCCAGAGTACTGTGTATCTGTCTGACGTTTTCTTCTCAATACCTCTCTATGCTATCCCTAGCCCTTCATCTCCTGCTAACTTACTTTTTGTTCCAACATTTAGAATTCAATTGGGTTACAGCAATAACCTTGAAAGGGAGGCGGTGACCATAGAAGTTCACAGTGTTATTATTTGTAGTTGCATTCTCGTTTCATAGGAGGTAAGAATCTCAGTAAATTACATGCCCCCCAAAATACCAGAGACGTTAGACTAATTATGGTACAACCAAATAATGAAACATAATGGGCCCTTGAAAATCATGGATGGAGAATTCAAAATGACATAGGAAAATATTGATGATATAATTTCAGCAAAAATTGAAGGGCAAGAAACCGTATAACCTGTATGATTCCAATTACATTAAAAATGAAGATATCCACCTGAAAAATGAATATAAGCTTAATCATGATTATATGTAGACTGTAGATTATAGATAATTCATAGTTCCCTCTGAATGTCTTTCCAAGATTTCCATGGGGGAACATCTATTAATTTTTATCAAAAATAAAATCTAAAAGCAAAAAGTATAAATACGAATCAAAGAAGTGTAAATTTTGACTATGAGGACTAATAAAACTTAACATATGTGAAAGTCTTGAAAGAGTGACTAGCCCACAGTAGGTGCTCAGTAAATTCTCTTTTCTTTTAAAAATTTCTTCTGTTCAGTACTGAGCCTTTATATGAAAGAATCCATCTAGGATACTGCATACGAAGGCCAAATTGACATGGAATAAAATTTAAGTCAATAAAATAAGAATGAAATGTGTCATAGAGAGGAAAAAACATTTTATGGGTTGGAGTAGCCTCTGAGCTGACTTTTAAACTCCAGGTTTTCTTTGATTCCATAATCTACTCCAGTATGATTTCATTAAATGTAGCATAATAAAGGGAATAAAATTGACATCTAAATTCACAATAGTATATGTGTTTATATTCTCCAGCCTAATTGCCATTTCTGAACATCATTTAATGTGACAATACTCTTTAAAGCAGACTTACAACTTCACATGTGAACTTTTCCCATGAGGTTAAGGCCAGAGTATTAGAGTCTCCCTTGGTCTTAACTTATAGATGTCTAGATTTGAGAGTGAGTAAATATTCTTCAATGTAAAATACAATTGAAGCCATGTGGTAGAAATATTTCCTCTTCAGTTTTCTTTTTTTTCTAAAGTTGGAAACTCTTTGCTAGTTCGTTGTTCTGTCAGGAGTTTCTTTCTTTTCTTTCTGCTTTTAATTATCTTTGGCTTTTGTTTAACAGGTCTCATGTATGTGTTGGATCTATGCCCCCTCTCCTCCACGCATCACTTTGCTTTCTTAGCTGTGAATCTGATGCAGTTAAAGTCTGCCTCAATGTACCAATTACCAGCATTTAAAATAAAACCAAGCCACAGATTATACAAATGAAAGGAGAAAAAAAATAACAGCACTTTGTATAAACAAGGGCAGGGTGACAATTTGTTCTAGTCAAGGATAAATAAAGTTAAACTCTACCGAAATTACCACATGTCAAGCTAATCAAGGAAATGTTGTTTCTTCAGTTCTATTGTGCAAAAATAATTGAAATGACATTTTATAAAATCTGGCAGAGGTAAATGTTTTTTAAAGCAGGCCTGCAAACTTTCAGATATTTCAGCTCACCCTAAGAGCTCTTTGTATTGTGTGCTCGACTGAAATAATTGGAGAGCATAGCTTCAAGATGTGTTTTTTCTGCTTGAGAGAATCGGGGCCATCTCTTGGGGTTTGAGAGTAAACCCAGGTATGTTAAAGGGACCTCCCAAATCCCTGAGGGTATCCTCATGAGAATCACTCAGTTACATGTTTTTGTTTTTTGGTCATTTCTATCCCTTCATGTTATCCGTCAATGTGCTGTTTGTGAAACCCATTTACCTGTTGTGTTTTCTTGCATATTGTACATGAAATCTTGGTAATAAATCAACTTTCTTACAATAATTTGTTCAAGTCTTATTCAGAAATTAATTTTGACGTTTATTGTGGCAATTAACAAGTAGAAAGACTAGAACAAAGATGAATAACATATTCATTCTTTTTGTTCCTCATTCTGTTCTTTTCTGAGGTCAATATTGCTTAAGGTTATAAAATGAAAGTTCTACAAATCACAGTCACATAACTGTCAGGCACCTTATTAAATTTCATTCAATCCCATACCAATTCTTAAGGAACCATCACTATCTTCCAATTTACACAAAAATTGAATAAAAACTGATCAAAAATTTATGGGAGTGAAAAGTCATCTTAAATTTGATCTACTATTGCTGGAGAGAAAACTAGGCCAAGAAGTTTAGCCTATTAGGCAGAGGGGAGCCATGAACAGCTTGTGAACAGAGGAGTGACATGATTAAATCTGGCAGTGACACACAAAATTGATTCTTTGATCATTGCTTACACTTTTTTTCTTTATTATAAAGGCATAAAATGTATTGTAACAAACCAAAGCATTCAGAGTGGGAAGTTAAATCACGGTGCGGACATTGCTCACAAAATATTCATGGGGTCTTTCATATTTTCTAGGCATCCTTGGAGTTGAGTAACTAGTTCTGGCTGCTGGTCTCCGGGTGACATGTGTCATGTTTGAGCTAAGGCAGGAAAGAGCTAATGTGTCTCCTCCATCCCTTTCTCCCACTCACTGGTAGCGTTGGAGGCCAGTGGTTGAGTTACAGGGTCAGGAGATTGAAGCTGCTGGTAGCAACCACAAGAAGTAGAGTTTTTCTGGAACAATGTCCAACAAGAAAGATACAGCCATTCTGGAGATCAGTTTGGCAGTTAGTAGTGAACTTAAGAATGACATGATTATGGATTAGCAATGCCCACTCCTGGTTATGTACCTTGTTAAAAAATATCATACAGGTCTATTAAAAAGAAGTGTCCAAGATCATCAGATTTCCCCTTCTTCCCCTGCTGACATGCTTTTTGTGCTGAACTTTAGATTTCAGTTGCGGTACAGTGAATTTATGGTAATGAACAATTTGAGGTGATCTGTGTGTTAATTTCTGGAAAAATAAGTAACAAGCTAGATACATATAGAAAAATGGATAGATTTTAAATACACCATATAGCATAGATTTTATTGTTTGTATAAATTTAGGGGGTACAAGAGCAGTTTTGTTATATGGATATATTGCATAGTGGTGACGTCTGGACTTTAACTATCACCTGAATAATGTACATTGTACCCACTAAGTACTTTCTCATCCATCACCCCCACCCTTCTGAGTCTCCAGTGTATATCATTCCACACTGTATGCCCATAAATACATAGTTTTGAATTATAAATTAAAGAACAGCCAAGAACTGTAGAATACCATCATTTATATACCCTGAAAACACAAAAACACACATGTACAATAACATGATATGTTTTACAAGGTTACATATATGACCAAGATGATGAGGAGGAAAGGGAAAGGAAATGGACACTAAAACTTAAGTGAAAAATAAAAATAAAAAGTAAAACAAGAGAAGGGCTTTTCATAGAACAATTGAGAAATAAACTCAGCTTTGTAAATCTGAAGTGACAACAAAATTAGAAGGAAAAAATAATTACCTGTCCACTTCAAATTCCACCTTGTGATATATCCACGTTAATACAATGGTGACCTTCCTCCTATGCTGTGTTCACAACACCTTAGATTCACCTTTTCAATTGTTGGGACATAGCTCATTATCAACATGACCTTGGTCAGAGATTCATAAAACAGAAGTTGAAAACTTTCTTAGCTCCTAGTCTAAATAACCTCATTTTACCTAATGCTGACTCAAATAACTGAAATTACTTTTTCAAGCGAAAAGAAAAATTCAAGGGTCAGGGTCAGCACTGAAGGTCAGATCTCCCATATCGCTAATCAGCACTATTTCCATTATGCCCTGTTACACATAAGAATATGGGGAATGTCTGAAAAAGATCAAAATAAACATGATCAACTTAAATACTAGACTGATTCGTGTTATACAAATTATGCCTGCCCCTTGCCATTTGAAAAATATATTTTAAGATGATTTTTCAAGTTCTCAGGCAATATTTATAGAGAAAACTGTGATGGTATTAGAGGCTAAGCTGTTGATTACAAACAGGAGAATTTTCGGCTTTATGTGATTTGCTTAGAGGCAGCAAAATGAGTTGAAGTGGAAATAGTCCACTCTCTGACCCTATTCATCCTTATGGAATTTTATCCCTACATTCAAGTAAAAGAGAGCTCTTTAGCTCTCATTCAGCCTTGTCATTATATTGGTTCAAACATAGGAAGTGTAAATAATTAAGAAACTTTAAAAGTGTCCAATTGTAAGTGCATTCAAAAACTTTTCTCCCCTTAAAAGGTATATCTACTGGAATTTTAATCAGAGAAGACAGACATTTTAATTCTAAACTTATTTTTCCCATAGTATTCAGTCTCTGAAATATCTCCAAAGAAATTTGCATACTATGTAGAGATGAGATAGATTCAAAGAGTGGGGAGAATTCACTCCTGAAACTGCTACTCCCCCAAGTCTTTCATTGAAGGTGACTTTGATGATGGCCAGCATATGGGTAAGATAAACCATAATGTGCATTGCCTTGGTAAGCCAAATTGAAAATGCATATGCTCTTTAGGGATTTTATATAGGTGTAATCTCTATGTTCCCATATAAATTTGCAAATATAGATTATTTTGAGTAACACTAAAGTCTTTATAAACTCATGTCAAAGAATAAAAGAAAAATAATAACAGATAATGAAATTACATGACAACAGATGATTTCAACCTCATAATACTGATGTCTGTAATCTGTATTTCAGTGTAACCTTTGATCTAGACTTCTATGATCATATAAGTACCAAACATTTTAACTTTTTTATCTGAAATAAATAAATCTTTTTGCTAGGAAATCCAGAAGTAGAATACAATCATTTAATATCTTATTTGATCACATAATGTTCTTTAAATGACAATTTTTAATGTTGGTACCAGAGTGCGAAGTTGATATTTTTTATGGGATTGTAAATTGATGTAATTCTCATGATCAATTATCTATGTGACTTAAAAGGTAATTTTTAAAAGTCAGTTTTATGTCTACCAGCTGTGTGACCTTGAACATATATTGGTCTTCGTGAGTTGACTTAATTATAGAATACCACTACCCCAAGAGCTAACATATATTGTGCAGTTACTGAGTTAGAATTATATTGAGAGGCTTACACATCACATTAGAACTGTGCAAGGTCGATGTGATTAGCTACTTTGAGTTTCAGTTTATCTGTAATGTAGGGAAAATTAAGTTATCCACAGTCTCATGAGTAGCCAATGGCAAAGCCAGGAATTGAACCCAAGTCTGTTGTGCTGTACGGTCTAGGGCACTTTTCACCGCATACTATACTGCCTGAGGTTTGTCCTTTTCCTCAGCCTTCTGTGGCAAGGGCTTCCCAACCTTGTGTGCTCTATGAGCTGACATTGGTGCATTATTTCTTCTTCCCCATATATGTTTGAGCTTCCTTCTAATGTTACCGAAATGCCAGGGTTTCAGTCTAGATCTTGTTGCTTGCCTCACAGAAGGCCAATCACTGAGACAATGAGTATTGCTAGGAAAGGAGACTTTATTGGGTGCTGCAGCTGAGGAGAACAGGAGATCAGTCTCAAATCTACCTCCCTGATCCACTACAGTTTTGGAGTTACATAGAGGGGAAGGAATGTAACTAAGTGTGGACAAACAGGAATTAGAGAGGGGTAAGGAACATGAGTTGGCCAACAGGAAGCAGGTGGTCAGTTAGGCAGTAATGACAGGTGAGAGGTCTGCTGTCTGATTGTCTAGATGCAATGATCTGGTGAGTTTCAGTTCCTTGATACTCTCTGGAAGGCCTCATGGTTGGTTTTCTGGGAAAAAGGTCAAGTAAGATAAATTCAAGTTTCAAGATTTAAGACTAGAAGGGTCAATTCCTATGTTTATCCAAAAAACAGTAAACATCAGTTCTGTGGGACAATTGGACTGGTTTCACTAACATACTAATTTAGGTCAAGGACAACTAGATTTTCATCTATTTTTTTCTCTTTCCTTTTGATTTTTCGGAAGAAACAACAACAAGAATAACAAACCCCACATAGTCTTTTCAAAACACAAATCTGGTTATGTTACTATCCCATGGTAAAAGTCATTAAGTGGTTTTTGATTGCTCTCAAATAAAGTCTAAAATACTTACCAAGGTTTTCAAACTTTGCTTGATCAGACCCCCTGCCATCTGCCTGGGCCCTCCTGCCCCACACGGTACTCTGAACTCTGATGCTCCACACATCTTCCATTACAAGTCTTTTACAAGCACTCTCTCTTTCCTTGGAGAGGTTTCTCCTACTCTTCACCTGTTTACTTTCTTAAGCAAATGTTTTCTCTTACATAGCCAGTCAGTTTCCATGGTTAAATGTTAGAAATTAAAAGCATTGCATTACTTCCTTGCACTGATCTCAGTTCATGACATTTTTTTGTGCATTTGTGGACTATCACACAAAAAATCCATACTGCCATTCTATTAATCAGGGTTTTCCAAAGAAATAGAAACAATGAGAATGATATGTATCTTTAAAAAACAATTTTATGTCTACCAGTTGTATGACCTTGAACGTATATCACATATATATATAGAGAGAAGGGTTTTTATTTATAACATTTCAGCTTCTATTTTAACTATAGGGGGTACATGTGTAGGATGGTTACATGAGTATATTGGACCCAGGCAGTGAGCACAGTACCCAATAGGTAGTTTTTCAGCCTATGCTCCCTCCTTCCATCTCACCTCTGGTAGTTCCCATGTATATTGTTCCCATGTTTATGTCCATGTGTGCTCAATGTTTAGCTCTCACTTAGAAGCGAAAACATGTGGTATTTGGTTTTCTGTTTCTATTTTAGTTTGCTTAGGATAATGGCCTCCAGCTCCATCTATGTTACTGCAAAGGATATGATCCCGGTTTTTTTAAGGTTGCATAGTATTCTATGGTGTACATGGACCACATTTTCTTTATACAGTCTACCGTCGGTGGACATCTAGGTTGATTCCATGTCTTTGCTGTTGTGATTAGTGCTGCAATGAACATATGCATGCATCTTTTTGGTAGAACAATTTATTTTCCTTTGGCTATATACCTAGTATTGGGATTGTTGTGTCAAATAGTGGCTTTGTTTTAAGTTATTTGAGAAGTCTCCAAACTGCTTTTCACAGTAGCTGGAATAATTTACACTATCACCAATAGTATATAAGCATTCCTTTTTCTCTGCAACCTTGCCAGTATCTTGTTGTTTATTGGCTTTTGTATAGTAGCAATTCTGACTGGTATGAGATAGTATCTCATTGTGCTTTTGATTTGCATTTGTATCAGGGCCTTTACTAGGGAAATTGGTTCATGTTATTATGGAGGCTAAGAAGTTTCACGTTGAGAGTGAGGGCTGCTAGCACATTTGCGGTGCTTGAGGAGACTTTCAGCCTGCCATGGTACCGTGGGAGCCCCTCTCTGGACTGGCTGAGGCCGGAGCCGCCTCCCTCTGCTTGCAGGGACGTGTAGAGGGAGAGACGCTGAGAGTGAGGGCTGCTAGCACATTGTCACCTCTCAATGTGGTCTACAACAGAGATATCCAGGGAATTATGGCCCAATCTGAGTCCAAAGTCTTGGGAACCAGGGGTATCTGGGGAACCCACCCCCAGTATTTCAAAGTAGGTACTTTCTATTTTCCCTAAGTGTTGGCCAGTCTGAGAAATAAAGAGAAAGAGTACAAAGAGAGGGATTTTACAGCTGGGCCACTGGGGGTGACATCACATATCAGTAGGTCCGTGATGCCCACCTGAGCTGCAAAATCAGCAAGTTTTTATTAGGGATTTCAAGAGGGGAGGGTGTGTACGAACAGGCAGTAGGTCACAAAGATCACATGCTTTAAAGAGCAATAAAGATCACAAGGCAAAGAGCAAAATTAGAATTACTGATGAGGGTCTGTGTTCATCTGTGCATGTATTGTCTTGATAAATATCTTTAAGAACAGAAAACAGGATTCGAAAGCAGAAAACCGGTCTGACCTCAAATTCACCAGGGTGGGGTTTTCCCCCACCCTAGTGAGCCTGAGGATACTGCAGGAGACCAGGGCGTATTTCAGTCCTTATCTCAACCGCGTATGACAGACACTGCCAGAGTGGTTGTTTATAGACCTCCCTCCAGGAATACATTTCTTCCTAAAGGTATTAATTATTAATATTCCTTGCTAGGAAAAGAATTCAGCAATATCTCTCCTACTTGCACATCCGTGTATAGGCTCTCTTCAAGAAGAAAAATATAGTTATTTTCTGCCCGAGCCTGCAGGCAGTCAGACCTTATGGTTGTCTTCCCTTGTTCATTAAAATCACTGTTATTCTTTTCGTTTTCAAGGTGCACCGATTTCATATTGTTCAAACACACGTTTTACAATCAATTTGTACAATAGTGGTCCTGAGGTGACATACATTCTCAGCTTATGAAGATAACAAGATTAAGAGATTAAAGTAAAGACAGGCATAAGAAATTATAAGAGTATTATTAGGGAACTGTTAAATGGCCATGAAATCTTCACAATTTATGTTCACAGATTGCAGTAAAGAGAGGGGTAAGAAATTATAAAAGTATTAATTTTGGGAACTGAAAAATGTGCATGAAATCTACATAATTTATGTTTCTCTGCCATGGCTTCAGCCAGTCCCACTGTTTGGGGTCCCTGACTTCCAGCAACACAGGGGGCCACTGGTGCAAGTCCCAGAGTCCAAAGTCTGGAGAAACCATATTTCTTTTTTTTTTTTTTGTTATTATACTTTAAGTTCTAGGGTACATGTGCACAACATGCAGGTTTGTTACATATGTATACTTGTGCCATGTTGCTGTGCTGCACCCATCAACTCGTCAGCACCCATTAACTTGTCATTTACATCAGGTATAACTCCCAATGCCATCACTCCCCCCGACCCCCCACCTCCCCATAATAGGCCCCGGTGTGTGATGTTCCCCTTCCCGAGTCCAGGTGATCTCTCATTGTTTAATTCCAGCTATGAGTGAGAACATGTGGTGTTTGGTTTTCTGTTCTTGTGGATAGTTTGCTGAGAATGAGGTTTTGTGCTGCAGGCATGTCCCTGGGCCAGTGACACAAACTCATCCTTTACGGGCTGCATATATTCCATGGGTGTATATGTGCCACATTTTCTTAATCCAGTCTGGTCACTGATGACATTTGCTGATTAAAAAGTCTTTGCTATTAGAATAGTGCCACAATGAACATAATGCGGTGCATGTGTCTTTATAGCAGCATGATTTATAATCCTTTCATATATACCCAGTAATGGGATGGCTGGAGTCATATGGTATTTCTAGTTCTAGATCCTTTGAGGAATTGCCATACTGTTTTCCACAATGGTTGAACTAGTTTTACAGTCCCAAATTCAACAGTGTAAAAGCGCCCTTATTTCACATCCTCTCCACCTGGTTGTTTCCTTGACTTTTAATGATCACCATTCTAACTGGTGTGAGATGGTATCTCATTGTGGTTTTGATTTGCATTTCTCTGATGGCGAGTGATGATGAGCATTTTTTCATGTGTCTCTTGGCTGTATGCATGTTGTCTTTTGAGAAATGTCTGTTCATATCCTTTGCCCACTTTTTGATGGGGTTGTTTGTTTTTTTCTTGTAAATTTGTTTGAGTTCTTTGTAGGTTCTGGATATTAGCCCTTTGTCAGATGAGTAGATTGCAAAAATTTTCTCCCATTCTGTAGGTTGCCTGTTCACTCTGATGGTGGTTTCTTTTGCTATGCAGAAGCTCTTTAGTTTAATGAGATCCCATTTGTGAATTTTGGCTTTTGCTGCCGCTGCTTTTGGTGTTTTAGACATGAAGTCTTTGCCCATGCCTATGTCCTGAATGTTACTACCTAGGTTTTCCTCTAGGGTTTTTATGGTATTAGGTCTAACATTTAAGTCTCTAATCCATCTTGAATTAATTTTCGTATAAGGAGTAAGGAAAGGATCCAGTTTCAGCTTTCTACTTATGGCTAGCCAATTTTCCCAGCACCATTTATTAAATAGGGAATCCTTTCCCCATTTCTTGTTTTTGTCAGGTTTGTCAAAGATCAGATGGCTGTAGATGTGTGGTATTATTTCTGAGGACTCTGTTCTGTTCCATTGGTCTATATCTCTGTTTTGGTACCAGTACCATGCTGTTTTGGTTACTGTAGCCTTGTAAGTATAGTTTGAAGTCAGGTAGCGTGATGCCTCCAGCTTTGTTCTTTTGGCTTAGGAATGACTTGGCAATGAGGGCTCTTTTTTGGTTCCATATAAACTTTAAAGCAGTTTTTTCCAATTCTGTGAAGAAAGTCATTGGTAGCTTGATGGGGATGGCATTGAATGTATAAATTACCTTGGGCAGTATGGCCATTTTCATGATACTGATTCTTCCTATCCATGAGCATGGTATGTTCTTCCATTTGTTTGTATCCTCTTTTATTTCACTGAGCAGTGGTTTGTAGTTCTCCTTGAAGAGGTCCTTTACATCCCTTGTTAAGTTGGATTCCTAGGTATTTTTTTCTCTTTGAAGCAATTGTGAATGGAAGTTCATTCCTGATTTGGCTGTTTGTCTGTTATTGGTGTATAAGAATGCTTTTGATTTTTGCACATTAATTTTGTATCCTGAGACTTTGCTGAAGTTGCTAATCAGCTTAAGGAGATTTTGGGCTGAGATGATGGGGTTTTCTAAATATACAATCATGTCATCTGCAAACAGGGACAATTTGACTTCCTCTTTTCCTAACCGAATACCCTTGATTTCTTTCTCTTGCCTGATTGCCCTAGCCAGAACTTCCAACACTATGTTGAATAGGAGTGATGAGAGAGGGCATCCCTGTCTTGTGCCAGTTTTCAAAGGGAATGCTTCCAGTTTTTGTCCAGTCAGTATGATATTGGCTATGGGTTTGTCATAAATAGCTGTTATTATTTTGAGATACATTCCATCAATACCGAATTTATTGAGAGTTTTTAGCATGAAGGCTGTTGAATTTCGTCAAAGGCCTTTTCTGCATCTATTGAGATAATCATGTGGTTTTTGTCTTTGGTTCTGTTTATATGCTGGATTGTGTTTATTGATTGCATATGTTGAAGCAACCTTGCATCCCAGGGATGAAGCCCACTTATCATGGTGGATAAGCTTTTTGATGTGCTGCTGTATTCAGTTTGCTGGTATTTTATTGAGGGTTTTTGCATCAATGTTCATCAGGGATATTGGTCTAAAATTCTCTTTTTTTGTTGTGTCTCTTACAGGCTTTGGTGTCAGGATGATGTTGGCCTCATCAAATTAGTTAGGGAGAATTCCCTCTTTTTCTGTTGATTGGAATAGTTTCAGAAGGTATAGTACTAGCTCCTCCTTGTACCTCTGGTAGAATTCAGCTGTCAATCCAGCTGGTCCTGGACTTTTTTTTGTTGGTAGGCTATTAATTATTGCCTCTATTTCAGAGCCTAGTATTGTCTATTCAGGGATTCAACTTCCTCCTGGTTTAGTCTTGGGAGAGTGTAAGTGTCCAGGAAATTATCCATTTCTTCTAGATTTTCTAGTTTATTTGCGTAGAGGTGTTTATAGTATTCTCTGATGGTAGTTTGTATTTCTGTAGGGTTGGTGGTGATATCCCCTTTGTCATTTTTTTATTGCGTCTATTTGATTCTTCTCTCTTTTCTTCTTTATTAGTCTTGCTAGCGGTCTATCAATTTTGTTGATCTTTTCAAAAAACCAACTGCTGGATTCATTGATATTTTGAAGGGTTTTTTGTGTCTCTAGGTCCTTCAGTTCTGCTCTGATCTTAGTTATTTCTTGCCTTCTGCTAGCTTTGGAATGTGTTTGCTCTTGCTTCTCTAGTTCTTTTAATTGTGATGTTAGTGTGTCAATTTTAGATCTTTCCTGCTTTTGTGGGCATTTAGTGCTATAAATTTCCCTCTACACACTGCTTTAAATGTGTCCCAGAGATTCTGGTATGTTGTATCTTTGTTCTCATTGGTTTCAAAGAACATCTTTATTTCTGCCTTCATTTCGTTATGTACCTAGTAGTCATTCAGGAGCAGGTTGTTCAGTTTCCATGTAGTTGAGCGGTTTTGATTGAGTTTCTCAGTCCTGAGTTTTAGTTTGATTGCACTGTGGTCTGAGAGACAGTTTGTTATAATTTCTGTTCTTGTACATTTGCTGAGGAGTGCTTTACTTCCAATTATGTGGTCAATTTTGGAATAAGTGTGATGTGGTGCTGAGAAGTATGTATATTCTGTTGATTTGGGGTGGAGAGTTCTGTAGATGTCTATTAGGTCTGCTTGGTGCAGAGTCGAGTTCAATTCCTGGATATCCTTGTTAACTTTCTGTCTCGTTGATCTGTCTAATGTTGACAGTGGGGTGTTGAAGTCTCCCATTATTATTGTATAGGAGTCTAAGTCTCTTTGTAAGTCTCTAAGGACTTGCTTTATGAATCTGGGTGCTCCTGTATTGGGTGTATATATATTTAGAATAGTTAGCTCTTCCTGTTGAATTGATCCCTTTACCATTATGTAATGGCCTTCTTTGTCTCTTTTGATCTTTGATGGTTTAAAGTGTGTTTTATCAGAGACTAGTATTGCAACCCCCGCTTTTTTTTGTTCTCCATTTGCTTGGTAGATCTTCCTCCATCCCTTTATTTTGAGCTTATATGTGTCTCTGCATGTGAGATGGGTGAATACAGCAAACTGATGGGTCTTGACTTTTTATCCAGTTTTCCAGTCTGTGTCTTTTAATTGGGGCATTTAGTCCATTTACATTTAAGGTTGATACTGTTATGTGTGAACTTGATCCTGTCATTGTGATATTATC
Source organism: Papio anubis (assembly GCF_008728515.1). Lineage (NCBI taxonomy): Eukaryota > Metazoa > Chordata > Mammalia > Primates > Cercopithecidae > Papio > Papio anubis. The sequence continues at coordinate 30,729,552 of NC_044993.1, read as the reverse complement.
TGGTTATTTTGTTGGTTAGTTAATGCAGTTTCTTCCTAGCATCAATGGTCTTTACAATTTGGCATCTTTTTGCAATGGCTGGTACTGGTTGTTCCTTTCCATGTTTAGTGCTTCCTTCAGGGTCTTTTGTAGGGCAGGCCTGGTGGTGACAAAATCTCTAAGCATTTGCTTGTCTGTAAAGGATTTTATTTCTCCTTCACTTATGAAACTTAGTTTGGCTGGATATGAAATTCTGGGTTTAAAATTCTTTTCTTTAAGAATGTTGACTATTGGCCCCCACTCTCTTCTGGCTTGTAGGGTTTCTGCCGAGAGATCTGCTGTTAGTCTGATGGGCTTCCCTTTGTGGGTAACCCGACCCCTCTCTCTGGCTGCCCTTAAGAGTTTTTCCTTCATTTCAACTTTGGTGAATCTGACAATTATGTGTCTTGGAGTTGCTCTTCTCGAGGAGTATCTTTGTGGCGTTCTCTGTATTTCTGGAATTTGAATGTTGGCCTGCCTTTCTAGGTTGGGGAAGTTCTCCTGGATGATATCCTGCAGAGTGTTTTCCAACATGGTTCCATTTTCCCCCTCACTTTCAGGCACCCCAATCAGACGTATATTTGGTCTTTTCACATAATCCCATACTTCTTGAAGGGTTTGTTCATTTCTTTTTCCTCTTTTTTCTTTAGATTTCTCTTCTCGCTTCATTTCATTCATTTGATCCTCAATCGCTGATACTCTTTCTTCCAGTTGATCGAGTCGGTTACTGAAGCTTGTACATTTGTCACGTATTTCTCATGTAATGATTTTTATCTCTGTCAGTTCATTTATGGCCTTCTCTGCATTGATTATTCTACTTATCCATTCTTCCATTCTTTTTTCAAGATTTTTAGTTTCTTTGCACTGGGTATGTAATTCCTCCTTTAGCTCTGAGAAGTTTGATGGACTGAAGCCTTCTTCTCTCAACTCGTCAAAGTCATTCTCTGTCCAACTTTGATCCGTTGCTGGCGATGGGCTGCGTTCCTTTTGAGGGGGAGATGCGCTCTTATTTTTTGATTTTTCAGCTTTTCTGCCCTGCTTTTTCCCCATCTTTGTGGTTTTATCTGCCTCTGGTCTTTGATGATGGTGATGTACTGATGGGGTTTTGGTGTGGGTGTCCTTCCTGTTTGTTAGTTTTCCTCTTAACGGTCAGTACCCTCAGCTGTAGGTCTGTTGGAGATGGCTTGAGGTCCACTCCAGACCCTGTTTGGCTGGGTATCAGCAGCAGAGGCTGCAGAAGATAGAATACTGCTGAACAGCGAGTGTTTCTGTCTGATTCTTGCTCTGGAAGCTTCGTCTCAGGGGTGTACCCCAGCGTATGAGGTGTGGGATATCGGTCTGCACCTAGTGGGAGATGTCTCCCAGGTAGGCTACTCAGGGGTCAGGGACCCACTTGAGCAGGCAGTCTGTCCATTCTGAGATCTCAGCCTCTGTGCTGGGAGATCCACTGCTCTCTTCAAAGCTGTCAGACAGGGTCATTTGCATCTGAAGAGGTTTCTGCTGCTTTTTGTTTAGCTATGCCCTGTCCCCAGAGGTGGAGTCTACAGAGACAGGGAGGCCTCCTTGAGCTGCTGTGGACTTCACCCAGTTGGAGCTTCCCCAGCTTTGTTTACCTACTTAAGCCTCAGCAATGGCGGGTGCCCCTCCCCCAGCCTTGCTGCTGCCTTGCAGTTAGATTGCAGACTGCTGTGCTAGCAACGAGGGAGGCTCCGTGGGCATGGGACCCTCCTGGCCAAGTGTGGGATATAATCTCCTGGTGTGCCGTTTGCTAGGACCCTTGGTAAATCGCAGTATTAGGGTGGGAGTTACCCGATTTTCCAGGTGTCTCAGTTCCCCTGGCTAGGAAAAGGGATTCCCTTCCCCCTTGCCCTTCCCAGGTGAGGCGATGCCACTCCCTGCTTCAGCTCTCGCTGGTCGGGCTGCACCAGCTGACCAGCACTGATTGTCTGGCACTCCCCAGTGAGATGAACCTGGTACCTCAGTTGAAAATGCAGAAATCACCCATCTTCTGTGTCACTCGTGCTGGGAGCTAAAGACTGGAACTGTTCCTATTCGGCCATCTTGCTCCAGGTCCCTCCTCTTTCCGAAACTGCAGTTCTTATGTCCAAGGGCAGGAGAAGGTGAGCGTCCCAACTCCAGAGAGAGAGAGGGCAAATTTACCTTTCTTCTGTATTTTTGTTTCATTGGGGCACTCAGTCAATGGGATAGTGCCCACCCGCTTGCATGATGGCAAGTCTTCCTTACTCAGTCCACTGATTTAGATGTTAGTGTCTTCCAGAAACCCCTCACAGACACACCTAGAAAGAACGCTTTACTAGCTATCTGGGTATCCCTTAATTCAGTGAAATTGACACCTAACATTAACTATGACAACCATTTTTGAGAGACAGAGAAGACATCTTCTTCTGGTCAAGATAGAATGGCAAGAACCAGATTTACATATCCTTTCATCTGCAATAACCAAAGAATGGGCAAATATATGAAAAATGAAAAATGGCTCTGAAGATATTAAACATCAGGCGATAAAAGAGAGTGATTCCTGAGAGGTGGAAAACAAATGAGATGAGCCCCATCTCACAGAAGAACCAGTGCCACTAGAGATCACAAAACAAAGTACTGGAGAAGAGAAAGCTGCACAAAGAAAGCACTCCTGAGCTGGGTGCAGTGGCTCATGCCTGTAATTCCAACACTTTCAGAGGCCGAGGTGGATGGATCACTTGAGGTCAGGAGTTTGAGAGCAGCCTGGTCAACGTGGGAAAACCCTCTTCTGTACTGAAAATACAAATATTAGCCACATGTGGTGGCACATACCAGTGGTCCCAGCTAGTTGGGAGGCCGAGGCATGAGAATTGCTTGAACCCAGGAGTTGGAGGTTGCAGTGAGCCAAGATTGTGCCAGTTGTGGTCCAGGCTGGGCAACAGAACGAAGCTCTGTCTCAGAAAAGATAGCACTCCAAAGATCTGCAGAGAGTTCTGCTCAAGTATTCAGCTGAGTACTGATCAGTGCATGCATGTAAGAAAACTATGTGATACTAGAGGAAGAACTACCTGAAAAGAAGAGAGGTAATAGCACTTGCTGATCACACAGGCTCAGGAATAGTATGTGTTTTTACTAGCAGACTGGAAAAGCTCATGATCCGTGAAGTATTTAGTAGAGTGCATAAAAGAGTCTTGCAACAGTGGTGGATAATGATTATCCCTGGACTGAGCATTACTTCAGTGCCATCAAATGATTATCAATGGCAAGGTCCTAAAAGATTGAACTCTTTCCAAGTAACTTAACTGCATTTAAGAACAAAGCTCAAGAATATTTGTAGGGAACAGAAAAATATCCAGCACCCAATGAGGTAAAGTCTCAATGACTGCTATTTGACAAATACTTATAAGGCTTACAAAGAATCACAAAAGTACTATTTATAATGAGGAGAGAATCAATCAATAAAATGCAATTCAGAACTGATATTATATATATCAAAATTATCAGATAAGAACATTAAAACAATTATTATAATTGGATTATATATGTCCTCAAGTTAATTAGACATGCAGAAGACATAAAACAGACCTAGTTGAACATCTGGGGAGAAAACTGTGATGAATGAGATGAAAAATACACTGGAAGGGATTAACAGTATATTAGACACTGTAGAAGAAAAGATTAGTAAACATGAAAACATAACAGTAGAAACTAAAAAAATAAAAATTGAAACAGATAAAACAGAATGAAAAATGAACAGGACATCAGTGAGCTATAGGAAAACTTCAAGTAGCCTAATATGTAAATATGTGTATGACTGGAGTCCCTGAAGGGAGAAGAGGACAAATAATGAACAATTTTTTCCCCTAATTTTTTGAAAATTATAAGCTCACACTAAAGAAACTTCAAACAAGCATAAGAACTATTAAGAATACTATGGCCGGGCATGGTGGCTCACACCTGTAATCCCAGCAATTTGGGAGGCCAAGGTGGGCAGATCACGAGGTCAGGAGATTGAGACCATCCTGGGTAGGATGGTGAAATCCTATCTCTACTAAAAAAATACAAAAAAATTAGCCAGGCTTGGTGGTGGGCGCCTGTAGTCCCAGCTACTCGGGAGGCTGAGGCAGGAGAATGGCATGAACCTGGAAGGCGGAGCTCGCAGTGAGCCGAGATCTTGCCACTGCACTCCAGTCTTGGCGACAGAGCAAGACTATGTCTCACAAAAAAAAAAAAAAAAAAACCAAAAAAAAAAAAAAAACAAAAAAACAAAAAAACCCCTACACCATTATAGGTTTTATTCAAATTTCTCAACACCAGTAATAAAGAGAAAATCTTTATTACCAGAGGAATGATGAGGATGAAAGCACATTTATTTTTATTTTTATTTTAAGTTCTGGGGTACATGTGTAGGATGTGCAGGTTTGTTACATAGGTAATGATGTGCCATGGTGGTTTGTTGCACCTATCAACCCATCAGCTAAATATTGAGCCTAGCATCCATTAGCTGTTTTTCCTAATGAAAGCACGTTTCTCATCTGAATCAATGGAAGTGAGGAAATGGTGAAGCAATATCTTTTAAATACTGAAAGAAAAGAGGTCAACCTAGAATTTTATATTCAGTAAGAATATTTAAAACGAAGCCACATAGACTCCTTTCAGACATCCAAAAATGGAAAGAATCGATCACTTAGAGACTCTCACTACAGAAATGTTAAAGGAATTCCTTCAGGGTAAAGAAAAATGATACCAGATTGGAATATGGACCTAGACAAAAGAAGGAAGAGTACTGGAAATTGTAACTACGAAAATAAATATAGAATTTAAAACTTTATTTTTAAATATCTTTAAAAGATCATTGACCATTCAAACAAAAGCAGCCACATAGTGTGGTTTTATGACATATGTAAAAGATATGACAATGCTAGCACAAGGGGGAAGCAGATAACTCAGAGTATGATATTATAAAACTACTATACTTTTAGGAGGTGCTGTAGGATCACTTGAGGGTAGACTCTAACAAATTAAAAATGAATACTATAAACCTTAAAGCAACCACTAAAACTACTAAAATAAATAGACAAAGAATTATGGGCAGTAAACCAACAAATGAGATAAAATGAACTTATAAAAATACTCAATTTATCCAAAAGAAGGTAGAAGAAAAGGAAAAAAAGAAACATGAAAGATAAAACTAATAGAAAACAAATAGTAATACTGAAAGCTTACCATATAAATAATTACATTAAATGAGAATACTTTAAATATCTCAAATATTGAGGATTCAAAACTTTTATTTTAGGTTCAGGGGTACATGTGCATGTTTGTTAAAGGTAAACTCATGTCACAGGAGTTTGTTGTACAGATGATTTCACTACCCACGTATTAAACTATCAAATAGTCATTTTTTCTGCTCTTCTCCCTCTTCCCACCCTCCACCCTCAAGTAAGACCCCACTGTCTGTTGTTTCCTTCTTTGTGTTCATAAGTTCTTAATATGTAGCTCTCAGTTATAAGTGAGAACATGCAGTATTTGGTTTTCTGTTCCTGCATTAGTTTGCTAAGGATAATGGCCTCCGTCTCCATTCCATGTACCTGCAAAGGACATGATCTTGCTGTTTTTTTTATTCTGTGTGTGTGTGTTTTTTTTTTTTTTTTTTTTTACAGACAAGCAGGGATTCTTTGATTAAACAACAAGACAGTGTGTATGCTGCCTAGAAGAAATGCATATTAGGCTGGGTGCGGTGGCTCATGCCAGTAGTCCTAGCACTTTGGGAGGCCGAGGTGGGTGGATCTCTTGAGGTCAGGAGTTCGAGACCAGCCTGGCCAACCTAGTGAAACCCCATCTCTACTAAAAAATACAAAAAGCATTAGCCAGGCATTGTGGCATGCACCTCCCAGCTACTTGGGAGGCTGAAGGAGGAGAATCACTGGAATCTGGGAGATGGAGGTTGTAGTGAGCCAAGATCATGCCACTGCAGCCTGGGCACAGAGTGATAATTCTGTCTCCAAAAGAAAAAGAAAAAGAAAAAGAAATACATTTTAAATATAAAGAAATGAATAGGTTGAAAGTAAAAGAATGAAAAAACATATCTTGCTTGTACTAACCATATAAATCGGGAGTGATTATATTTAAATCACACAAAGCAGGTTTCAGAGAAAAGATTTTTACCAGGGAAAAAGATCATTTCATAATGATAAGTGGATCAGTTTATCAAGAAGACAACAATTCTAAGTCTTGATGCACCTAATAATAGATCTTCAACATGCATAGCACAAGAAGTGGATAGAATTGCAAGTGCAGACAGACAAATCCACAATTTTAGTCATAGATACTAATACCTCTCTAACAATTGATAGGATAATAGACAGAAATTTGGTAAAGAAGACTAAAAAATGTTAACATAAAAGTTTTACACAGATTTATTTGTAGATTCAATGCATTCTCAATAGAAGTTTCAGCAGACTGTGTGTGTGTGTGTGTATAAATAAATAGATTCTAAAATTCATATGGAAATGTAAAGCACCTGGAATAGCCCAGACTTCTTTGAAAAAAAAAATAAAGTTCGAGGACTTGCATGACCTAGTTTAAGACAATATAATGCTGTATCATCAAGACAGCATAGAGATTGTGGTTATGGTTTCCTGGGTGTATACTTATGTCAAAACTAATCACACTGTAGACTTTCAATGTGTGCAGTCTATTGCATATCAATTACACCTCAATCAAGGTGTTAAAAATGATTATTAAGAAATAATGAATTTCAAGTAATATCAATAATTGAAGAAAAAAACACGAAAAAATGACAGAGCTGCACTTCTGCTCTTAGCAGAATCCGGTTGGTACACAGCAAGGTTAAAAACAACAAGCTAATAAAATCAAACAGTAAGTAGGCTGAAAAAAAATAAATTGATATGTGGATTGAAGACACAGTTATTTTTTTTGAAATCACAGTAACTAATACATCACATTCTGCTTGTTTTGCCTTTATATATTGATTAAAGCTTGTATGAAATGACCACCTGTTTCAAGATATTTAAAAATTATACCTCCAAAACACCAAGTGAATCCTATGCAATTGATAAATGAGTATCAAGACTTATTTAGCAAGATAATCAAGTCTCTTTCTCCCAACACCCCATTTAAAGATTTCTGTACTTTGAGGGGTAGCTTGTTTCGCTATGTTGGCCACTAAAACCTAGTCTTGAAGTGAGCTGGACTAAGGATCAGACCTTTTAATCACAATGATATATCTTTAGTGATAGTAACAAGGATACTTGTTCTATCAATTCATAAAATAATTGTTTTAAAAATATGGCTTTTTTCAGCCTTATTTTTGAAAATCTTTTAATGTATTTGTGTTGTATGTTATGTGAGTAGAGTTGTATATACATAAAATTTATGAATGAGTATGCATATTCTAGAAGAATCCAAAGTAAGAACAAGTCTCTTGGGAACGTTCATGAAGCATGCAAACTGTCCAAGTGAATGCTATTGAATTCAGAGAATTTATGAGTGTACTTCTTGCAATTCACCCTACAGGGCTAGTCCAAGTTTGAGCTTAATAATATTGGAACTTAATAACCCTGGAAAATATAGCATTTGGACATATTCTATTTTGTGTTTTATAGAAATGTTGTTGAGATGCTTGTCCTACAATACAACTATTTATACTAAACCCAAAAAGTCTTCAAAGTGAGAAAAATTCTGCAAATTTCATCTAGTCCTACTGAATGGTGAGGGACATGCAGAATGTGGAATTAAGATCATCCCTGTATCTTTCCAATCAATATTATTTATTAAGGGAAGCAAAAGCTTTAAAAGGCAATGAACAACAGCCACACACCCAGAGCTTACTAAAACCTCCCCAAATCAGTTAAATAGCAAATTTATTGCAGTTTTTGTTGTGATTGAGGAAATATTTTGATTCATTATTTAAAAAAATAAAAATACACAACTATATGATTATGTTTTCCAGTGTCTATGCTAAATACATTTTGATATCTGCCTTTCTAGTTTTATTTTTAAACAAACAGCAGTTGCCTTTGACATATGGAATTATTATGCTTTTAAAATCTATATACTTTATGAAAATTTTATGTGATCATGTGTTTTTTTAAATATCAGAAAACAATTCACAGATAAACATATAAGGGAAACTATATATCATTTCATATTTTTCACTTTTTATAAAATCATTTTAATATATTTATATTCAATATGATTGTAATTTTATAACTTTCCTGAGTTTTTAATATAAAAATTCAGAAATTAGAAAGTCTTTTGCTAACTTTATATACTTGTTCTTTGATTTCAAATACAGAAACTTGTAACACATTGATAGTGAGATGTATAAGATACTCTTTGCATCTCTACAGGTAAGTTGTTTTAATTGCCATATTTTCGTCATTATAAAACATTTTCATATGTAATATAGAAGGAAAAACTTGTACCCTCTTTTATGTGCTTTACTCTTTTTAAAAAATTGTTATATTAGTATAACCAGACATTTCTCAAAAGAAGACATACAAGCAGCCAACACATACATGAAAAGATGATTAATATCACTAATTGTCAGAGTGATGAAAATCACCCCACAGTGAGATTCTATCTCACACCACTCAGAATGACTATTACTAAAACTTCAGAAAATAACATATGTTGGCGAGGTTGTGGATAAAAGAGAACACATATATTGTTGGTGGGAATGTAAGTTAGTTTTGCCTCTGTGGAACATAACTTGCAGATTTCTCAAAAAACTAGAAATAAAATTGCCATTCAACCCAGCAGTCCCCTTACTGGGTATGTATCGAAAGGAAAACAAATCATTCTGCCAAAAGGATACTTCCACTCATATGTTTATTGCAGCACTATTCACATTAGCAAAGACAGGGAATAAGCCCAGGTGTCCGTCAACAGTGAACTGGTAAACTGGATAAAGAAAATATGGTACATGTACACCATGAAATACTATACAGCCATAAAACGAAAGAATTCATGTCCTTTGCAGTAACATGGATGGAGCTGAAGGCCATTATCCTAAGCAAATTAAAGCAGAGGCAGAAAACCAAATACCACATGTTCTTAGTTATAAGTGGGAGCTAAACGTTGGGTACACATGGACACAAAGATGAGAACAATGAACACTGTAGATTCCAAAAGGCGGGAAGGAGGAGGAAGCCAAGGGTTGCAGAAACTACCTATAGGGTACTACGTTCACTATTTGGGCAATGGCATTATTGGAAGCCCAAACCTCAGCATCATGCAATATATCCATGCGCTAAATCTGCACATGTACATATCCCCTGAATCTAAAATTTAAAAACAGATAAAGTCATATTAGCGATGTATGCTTTTTTTGATAATAGCCTTATTGAGGAGAGATGACATATGACAAACTACACATACCTAAGGTATACAAGTTTGGGTGTATGATGCACACATGAAATCATGACCACAGTCAAGATAGGGTGCATATCTATTACCCCCAAAAGTCTCCTCATGCTTCTTTGTCATTCCTCCCTTGCAGGCTGCATAAACCTCCCCCTCACCTCCACTATATTCTTAGGCAACTACAGATCTACTTTCTATCACTATAGGTTAATTTACATTTTCTATAATTTGGCATATATGGAATTACAAAGTAAGTACTACTTTTTGTCTTGATTTCTTTCACCCAGAATAATAATTTTTAAATCCTTCCATGTTTGTAGTATGTACTAATAATTCTCTTCTTTTTATTGCTCAGTAGTATTCCATTACAGGATATGCCACAATTTGTTCATTCATTTACTTGTTGATGGAGTTTTAGATTGTTTACAGTTTTTGGCTATTACAAATATATTTCTTATAAATATTTACCTGGAAGACTTTGAGGTATGTATATCTTTAACTTTTTTTTTTTTTTTTGAGACGGAGTCTCACTCTGTCACACAGGCTGGAGTGCAATGGTGTGATCTTGGCTCACTGTAACCTCCGCCTCCCGGGTTCAAGCGATTCTCCTGCCTTAGCCTCTTGAGTAGCTGGGACTACAGGCACGTGCTACCATGCTGGGCTAATTTTTGTATTTTTAGTAGAGGCAGAGTTTCACCATGTTAGTCAGGCTGGTCTTGAACTCCTGACATCGTGATCCACCCGCCTCGGCCTCCCAAAGTGCTGGGATTACAGGCATGAGCTACCACGCCTGGCCACATCTTCAAGTTTTACGGAAGCTTCCAAACAGTTTCCAGAGCACTTCTACCACTTTACATTGTCATTAGCAGGATACAGGAGTTGTAGTTCTGCCATATTTTTGCCAATATTTCATATGCTTACTTAAAAATTTTTTAAGCTATTTTAATGAGTTCATAGTGGTATATGGTTGTGGTTTAATTTTCATTTTTCGAATGACTAATGTTGAATATTGTTTCATGTGCTTTCTTGCCATTCGTATATATATTTTTGTTTAAGTATCTGTTTAAATCTTTTGTCCTCCACCTTTTGAAAAACTGGGTTGTTTCGTTTCTTACTGCTGAATCTGGAGAGTTCTTTACATATTCTGAAAACAAGTCCTTTTTCAAATACATGCTTTGCAAATGGTTTCTACATGTATGTTGCTTGTCTTTTCATTATCTTAAGGATGTCTTTCAAGGAGAAGTTTTAAATTTTGATGAAGTCCAATTTATCAATTTGTTCTTTTATAAATCGTGATTTTGGTGACATATCTAAGAAGTATTTGCCTAACCGAAGTCACAAAGGCTTTCTGCTATGGTTTTCTTCTGGAAGTCTTTCTAGTTTTTACATTTATGTCTATGGCCCATTTTGAGTTAACATATGTGATGTGAGCTGTGGATCAAAGTTCTGTTTTGAATACAGATATCCCATCATTGTAGCACCATTTGTTTAAAACATTTTTCTAGCTCCGCTGAATTGTCTTTGTGCCTTTATTGAAAATCAAGTGTCCATATATGTTTGGGCCTCTTTCTAGACTCTTTATTCTATTACAGTGGTCTTCTTGTTTATCTTTATGGCAATATCTTACATTCTTGATTACTGAATTTTTAATAAGTCTTTAAATCAGGTAATATTCATCCTTCAATTTTGGTCTTCTTTTTCAAAGTTCATTTGGATATTCTAGGTACTGTGCTTTTCCATATGAGTTGTTAGAATCAGTTTGCCAATTTCTACAAAAAAAAAGCCTACATGGAGTTTGATTGTGATTTAATTGAATTTATAGAGCAGTTTGGGGAAAATTGACAGTTTTACAATATTATGTGTTCTGATTCATGAACATGATACATCTTTTCATTTATTTAGGATTTTTTTCCATTTGTGTTAACGCTGTTTTTTAGTTTTGTGTGTTCATGTCTTGCATATATTTTATCCCATTTATTCCTAGTAATTTCATACTTTTAGTGCTATTGTAAGTGACATTTTAAAAAATTTCAACTTCTAATTTTTCTTTTTCTGGAAAGTTGGAATATAATTTATTTTTGTGTGTTAATTTTGCATCCTGCAACTTTTTTAAATTCATGTATTAGTTCTAGTTGCATTATTGTACATTCCATTGTGTTTTGTGTTTTTTACATAGACAATCATGTCATCTGCGAATACTGACATTTTTACTTCTTTTTTTCCAAAACGAAATGCCCTTTAGTTATTTTTCTTCCCTTATTGCTCTGGCCAGAGTCTCCAGTACAATGTTGAATGTAACTGGTGAGAATGGACTTCCTTGCTTTGTTTCTGTTCTCAGGGAAAACATTCTGTCTTTTATCAATACCTTTGATGTTAGTTGTTTGTGTTATGTAACTGCCTCTATTGAGTTGAGGAAGTTTTCTTCTACTTGTAGTTTGCTGAGTTTTTATCAGGAATAATGTTGGATTTTGTCAAATGTACTCTCTGTATCTACTGAGAGGATAATATAGTTTGTTTTCAATGTTAGAACAAGCTACATGAAGGTGATTTACATTAATTTTTGAATGCTGAACCAACTGTGCATTCCTGAGATACACTCAAGTTGATCATGATGTATTATCATTATTGTAAAATGTTGAAATCATTTTGCTAAAAAATTTTCTTGGACTTTTTATATCCATGATCCTAAGAGTTATTAATCTGTAGTTTTCTTTTCTTACAACATCTTTGATTTTTTGTACCAGAATAATTTTTGTGTCATGAGTGGGTTGGAAACTATTTCTTCAGGTTTCAAATTTCTCCAAGAGTTTGTGTAGAATACTATTTATTTGTTAAATGTTTGGCAGACTTCAACAGTGAAGTTATCTGGGCTTGGAATTTTGTTTTTTGAAAAGCTTTTAACTCTAAAAACAATTTCACTTTTCTCACTCCTGAGACTGGTAATATTGATCATTTGTTCTCTCTCTCTCTCTCTCTCTCTCTCTCTCTCTCTCTCTCTCTCGTGTGTGTGTGTGTGTATCTCAAAAGTCTGGCTAGAGGTTTATCAATATTTTTGGAAAATAAAAAGAACCAGATTTTGGTTTCATTGTTTTTCTCTTATTTTTTTGTTTTATATTTTCATTTTCTTCCACCTTCATCTTCATTATTTCTTCTCCTACCTTTGAGTTTAATTTGCTGTTCTAATTTCTCAAAATTGATGCTGAGATAGTTCATTTGAGGCATCCGTCTTCTGCTCCTCCTGCTCTTTGTTTTTGATATAGGTCTTCAGTGCTCTAAATTTTGTCCCAATTACTGCTTTGGAAGCATTCCTCAAAGTTTGATATGTTGTGTTTCTGTTGTCATTCAATTAAAACAATTTATAATTTTTGTTAGTTTCTTCTTTGACATGGGTTATTTATGAGGATGTTATTTTATTTCTACATATTTTTAGATTTTTCCAGAGATATTTCTGTTGTTGATTTTATTTTAATTTCATTGTGTTCAGAGAACATATTTTATCTGACCTGAGTTCTTTCACATTTATTGAGACTTATATTATGACCCAGAGTATAACCTGTCTTTGTAAATGTTTCATATGTACTTGAAAAGAACGTTCATTTTGCTGTCGTTGGGAAGAGTGTCCTAAAAATGTCAATTAGGTTCAGTCATTTGTTTATAACTTTCAAGTCTTCCATCCTTACTGATATTCTGTCTACTTTTTCTATCAATTATAGCTGGTTATATTTGTGGTTTTCTACTTCTACTTGCAGTCCTATCTCTTTTTTTTTGCTTCATATATTGTTAACCTATGTTATCAGGTACATAAATGTTTAGGATTTTAAAAATCTTTTGCTTGGCACATAATGGACAAAACTTTTGCATGTATCTTAGCAAGATACATGGAAAGTTATGTGCAAAATGTAACAAAATGTAATAGCGTAATCTACTTGGATATGTCTTCATTTCATATACTCCATAATGCACTTCTTTTTGTTCTACAAGGCAATATGGAGATGTGATCATTCCTCTTCCTACAAGTATTAGCCTGACTAATATTAAACTTAGGTTCTGTTTCTGGTATTATGTGTCTATGACTTTCTAGGTGTCCAACATTTAAATTCAATGCTCAATCATCAAAATCAAAGATGTTTTATATAATAAATTTCAAGGGTATTTTATATGGCAATTAAACACTACCCATGTAGTTTCAACAGTATACAGACTCCACTGAAGAGATGACAACGTCGGTAGTGATGACCAAGTTTCCGCATGTGTAGGCAATGTCAATTATGCACTGATGGCTATCTAAATGACACTTAAGTTTAAGACATATAGCTTGATGTTTAAATGTGAAAAAAATTTTTTTAAGTCTATGAAATATGGTTCATGCCAGGTAGGAATATTGTTTTCTATATAGTGATGGATGAATCAGCCAAGTTACTGTCTCTATAGAGCTTACATTGTAGTGTGTATAGGACAATATGAAATAAGCTCAAAATAAATGAGACAATTCTTACCCATGGTATATACTAAGAAGTAACGAAAGAGCAAAGCAGTTGGAGGTCAAAGGGGTAGGGTGAAGGTGCTATTAATTGGACTCTCAGTGAAGGCCTTTCTGAGGATGTCATGAGTGAGATGAATGTCACTGAGACCTGAATAGGGAGAGGGAGCCATGGGGAATGACATTGGGGAAGAGCATTTGAAGCAGAGGGAGCAACAAGTAGAAGGGCTCTTGATCAGGCATGAGCTTGGTGCTGGAGAAACATAAAAGAAAATCAGCATGGCTGGAGTTCAGTGAGTTAGAATGGTAGCAGGTGAAGGTGGAGAAGCAGGTTGTGAGGCTGTTTTTGCTTTAGTTTCTCTAAAGTTGAACTAGAAGATTAAGTATTCTTTTAGAAAAACACATTAGACACATTGCTGCACATGGGTGTGTTTCATTTCAACCCTGTGTGGGGACTAAAAGCAGAAGGAAATAAGCCGCGCCTCCCAGGGTGCTTAGCATCTGTACTACATGCAATTTAGCACTTGGATATATGTCTCCATGTGTTACTTGCAAATTGTATAATCTGTTTTAGCCTTGTCACTCTGAAGGGAAAGGGCCATGTTATATTGGTTCAATTAGTACGATATGGCTTCTCAAGGGGTAGTTATGGCTGGGGGAAGGCAGGGGGTAGAAGAGGGTTGATGCAAAATCAGCATGTTTCCCGGCAATTATATTAACTGGTTAGCACTTAAAAGGACTATAATTGGAACATCTTTCTGGAGGGCAATCTTGAAATACGTATCAACCAATCTAAGTTTTTTTAATGCTTTTATGTTGAAAAGTTTATGAAAGAAATGATCAGGGCAAAGATGCTTCAACAGGGATGTTCATTGAACTGCTTTTTTTGTAATAGCAAAAAAGTTGTCAGCAATGTAATGCTGGAAAACAGTTACTATAAAATATTATTTAGCATTAAATTTGTGATGTAGATTTATACTTTTTGGCATAAATGATGTCTAAAATATTTTAAATGTAAAATATGGGCAGACGTAGAGTATAATTCCACCTTTGAGAAACAGTAAGTTTCTGTATGTGAGAAAAGAAAAAGAAAAAATATCTGTCCATCTACAAATATCAAAACAGCAGTTATTTCTTTGCATTGGGGTTATACATAGGCTTCCTTTTATCTTTACAGATGTTTATATTGTCTGAGCATTTTACAATGAATATACATTTTGTACATATATTAGAGAAAAAGCCTATTTCTGTGTTGAAAAATAACAACGAGGCAAGCTGCTTGTTGAGCAAGAGTTAAGTTAAAGGGTACAACAGTTTATGAGGTAATGTCAAGAACACACTTGGGGCACACTCAGAAGAAAGTGGTTCTGGCATTACACTTGACACGTAATAGATAACAAATGGTGAGTGGTTGTTATGGGTTGAATTGTGTCCCCCACAAAATCCGTTATGTTGAAGTCCCAACCCATAGTATCTCAGAATGTAACCACAGTTGGAAATAGCAGATGCTGAGTGCACATCGCGTGCGGCTTGCTAGCAGTGTTGACTGAGAGTCTAGAAGGGCTGGACTTGCGAAAGGATGACTTTGGCAAGGGATTTACTACCTCTATCCTTGGAAGAGGAAAAGAAAAATCTTAAAAAGAAATGGCTAGTGCGAAGTCCACATTCTTACTATATGCATGTAAAATGTCCAGGTTGCTACAAGATTAGCACGGTTTTCAACCATGCTCAGAGAGTGGTTCTTGGAGTAGGTTGTTTAACAGTGTTGTGCCAGCCTACAGGAGGAAAGGCCAGCCTCACAGAAGGCTATTCATTTAGGAGAAAGCAACACTAATGATCCACACAGCTTCCTGAATTTGTGTTATCTCACAGAAAAGCTTATCATAAGTTCCATAATTCGAATTAATCTACCAAGATAATGTAATTACATTTCGTTTTATAAGGTGTACAACAGTGGTCTCCTATTTTGATGTCAGATTTTCAATGAAGTTTTGGTTATGGGCAAAAAAAAAAAAAATCATCTTTACAGAGGCAGTTAACTTAAAATGAGACAGGTCGGGTGGGTCCTGCTTCTAGTACGGATGTGTACAAAAGGAGGAAAGTCCATGTGAGGACACAGTGAGAAGGCAGCCGTCTGCAAGCCAAGGAGAGAGGCTTCAGGAGAATCCAAACCTACTGACACTTGGATCTTGGACTCGTAGCCTTCGCAACTGTGAGACAGTGAATTTCTGTTGTTTAAGCCACCCAGTTTGTGGTATTCTGTATGGCAGCTTTAACAAACTCACACAGTGGTCAAAAAATGATGGCTGCTATTATTAAGAAGAGTTATTCAGCACTAGGCACTGCACTGAGGACTTTACATGCAGTATCTTATTTCTTCATCACATAATCTTACGAATTAGATTCTATGATTCATGCATGTTTTGCAAAAAAAAGTAACTGAGACCTAAGGGTCTTAAATAATTCATCACATAGCTAGCAATGTGGCATAGCTTGGTTTTAAATGTCGGTTGTCTGATGCTGTAACTTCTGCCCTTAGACGCTGCACTAATATTAGTACGACTTTGTGATGGTGCACAAAGTTAGGATCCAAGAAAGTTAACATGGCAACACCAATAAAACGGCACATTATTTCACTCTAGGTAATAAATGTATACAGTATTTTTATCTTTTTTGTTGAATTGAAAAACCCTTCCTCTTTATTACAAGGTAAAGATTTCATGATATTTTGTTTGGTTTTGAACCACTAGGGGTATAATCCCATATAACTCAGTGGAAAGAGTAGTTGAGTACTAGAACTGGGACCAGGTCTCTTGGAAACTAAACAGAGGCAAAGAACAAATAAAGGAAGCAGCCATTTGGAATTTGAAACCCTTAAATATTCAGTACTCCATGACAGTTTGCTTTTCTCTTAACTTGGGGATGCTGTGTCATAAACTCTTCAAGTCAATCTTCCGAGGAAGGTCTTACGATCAGTGAAGAAACTTAGGTTCTGAGAGATGAAGCAACTTTTCTGAACTCACAGTTCCAGTCAGTGTTCTTTATCTCCAAAGTCAGACTGGCAGTGCAGACATACGTCTTCTTGCTCCCTGGCCATGCTTGAAGAGGACGGCCATGCTTACCCAGGGAATTAACCCTTTCTCTGTTACCATTAATTTATACTTACTTCATGTTCACTCTTTAGAATATTCTGTATTTGACTGTATAGAGGAAAGTCTGAGTCCCTAACCCCTCAAAACTTTGAACTGCAGATAATTGAAACTTGGAAAGTTTACTTTCCAGAAATAACTTACTGGAGACTAAGTTGGAGAAAATAGGAAATCCCTCTTGTAATTCAAGATCTTAATAACACCAATATTTAATCATTTAGTGAATGCTTGCAATGTGCCAGGAACCATGAAATGCAGTTTCCCATTAAACATGAGGCAGGTATTTCTCCAGCTTCTGAGAGGGTTGGCTGCTAACGTCTCCGAGCTGAGCCTCTCTCTAGGAATTTCCTTTAATCAAATGGGTGTCCCTTATCCAATGACTAGTTGATTAGGGTACAAAAGAAACAGTATAGCTCTAGAGGAGCCATGCAGAGATCCCCCTAGAGTTGGCTGGGGCTTCTCTATGGGTTATCTTCTCCTTCTGTCCGATCCTTGTTCCTCTAACTGCTTTCTAATAACACCTCCTGCACTTGAATCTCCATGTTAAAGTCTCGTTCCTAGTGAACCTGATATAAATCAGAAGCCAAATAAAATTTCATCCATCCATCCATCCATCCCTCCCTCCCTCCCTCCCTCCCTTGACTTATTTACCAGATACTATTAAACGCCTGTGATTTGCCAGGCAATATTCAAGGTCTTGAGGGTATAGTGGAATTCCTGCAATTCCTGAAAGCAAGATCTCTATTCTCACAGAGTTCCTTACTGTTTCTACATTTAAAGTGCTTTAGGCTAGTAGCACCATATCATTATTAAATGTTCTATAGTTATCTTTTAATTAAGTGATAAAAAAAATTACCCTAGTCAATATAAATCCTGATTTGGCTTACATCATCTTCCACCCTGAATTACTAAATAGGATCTTCCCAGGTGTTTCCTAACTAAAATCACTTCATCTCAGTCTGCCCTGACTTTTCTCTTCTTCAAAAGCACGTCTGATAAGTTAAAGTGTTCTCCTTAGCTACCTGATAGGATGCAGTTTTCATAGTGTGGCAAGCAGGCTCTTTATAAACTGGTTCCATTCAGTTTTTTCAGCTTAAACTCTGATTACGGGACTACTATAACCCAATTTCTTTCCATTAGACCCCACTGATACCTCTTTTCCTTCTCTGTATAGAATAATTGCTATGATCATGTTATTTTCTGTTCTTGAGACTTTCTACATTATTTTCTTTCTGAAAGGCCACTCTGTCTCCCAGGTCATCTGCAGTGCCTCCATCAATATTTCTACTTACTAATCTTCTGGTTTGAATATCACCTTTTAAGTTTTTATTGTTAACTATCCTCCAAATATCAATTGAACACGGTAGGACCATTTCTTTCTCTTCCATTCTCTGATGATATTTTGTGTAGCCATCCTTTGTACATGTTACCAATTTTCATTGCAGCTACTACTTGTTTGTGTCTTTCTCCCTTAATCAGCTGTTACATTCTTGAGTGCAATGACTATGTCTTGTTATTTTTTTTTAATTTTTATTTTTTCCATTTGGAGTCTTGCTGTCTCACCCAGGCTAGAGTGCAGTGGTGCCATCTCAGCTCACTGCAACCTCTGCCTCCCAGGTTTAAGCAATTATCTTGCCTCAGTAGCTGGGATTATAGGCACGTTCCACCACGCCTGGCTTATTTTTGTATTCTTAGTAGAGATGGGGTTTCACCATGTTAGCCAGACTGGTCTTGAGTTCTTGACCTCGTGATCCACCCGCCTTGGCCTCCCAAAGTGCTGAGATTACAGGTGTGAGCCACTGTGCCCGGCATTAATTTTTATATCTGTAGGACTTTACAATGTGTATACAGCAAAAACTGGATATACTGCAGTTGAATGCATTTCTCATTCATCCAATTCACTACTGGAGATACAAAATTAGCATTTCATTCCACTGGATTTCCTTTAAACAATGAAAGTAATATTTTCATATTAGTTCCTCTAGGGTAAATTTCAACTGAGGAGAAATGGATACACGTTGGTGTTAGCTCTTTTCCTTTATTTAAATGATCTATTTCTTTGTTTTGGCTGCTATTTACCATTGTCTTGTTGCAGTGACTTAGTTCATAATGCAAATCTCTTCAGTCAATAGATACGCTTGAAATAGTTAGCTTGTGGTATGCTGTTTGAATAATTTTTCATCATTCAACCTTCCATCTGCATACCAAGTACTGTGGAACGGATGTGGGGGCTTCTGTTGGGAGAGGGGAATGACAGGAGAAGAAAAATTATAATGAAATAAGGAAAAGAAAAATCTGGAAATGTTTTCCAGTTGGGCAGTGGCAATCATGGGTACCATAAGGAGTAACAGTTTAATTTTTAAGGATGGTTATTTTCCCTGAAGACCTGCAGATATGCAATAGGTACTGACTGGTATGTAAAAGTAGAAATGTCATTAGCTTTATCCCTTCACTCCTCCACTTCTACTTCCTCTTTCAGTCATAATTAGGCACCTTGTGGATCATTAAATCTGTTGCGATCCCTGTCTCCCCACATTGCATCTGCCTCTCCATATTCTCCCCTACATCATGCCCCTGAAATGCTCCTGTTTAGTCTCCTCTTCCATCAACCTTCCAAGACTCCCCCACCAAATCAGAGCCATTTGTTTTTTTCTTTTGTAATCTCATGTTAGTTTGTCTGTCCCAATATTTTTATTCAGGTAACAACATTTAATTATTTGTTCATATGCCTGTCTCTCCTTTACAATCACTGGCTCCAAAGAGAGGATGTCTCACCTTGGCATTCTTAGCAGTTCCACAGTGAATGGAATAAAACGGTTGCTGATATATATGGACTGAATAAATGATTAAATGATTCAGAAGAAATACTTATTGAGGGTTTTTTTTTTTTTTACATATTACCTAACACAAGTCTTCTAAAATGTCCAACCATTTCAACGATAATTAGCCTCATTGAAGAATATTATGAAAAGATTAGTACATGGAAAAAACACATGATAATTAGAAATACAATATATGTTTTTCTGTTTGTTTCTTTTCTGCCTAGAAATAAAAGTGTTTTTATAATTTAAGCCAGAAAACTTTATTTTTGGGTGTAAGAGGATATCATTAGATGTGGCATAAACCTTTTCATATGTTGAACATTTCGGAGACTAGAGCTTGTATGTAACTTAAAATGTCAGTGATGGAAACCTTATAGAATCTAACTCTTCACAGAAACAAATGGTCCAAGTGTGCACAGTAGTCAGAATATGAGGATTGCATCAGATAGTATGTATTATGTGAGATATATATATATATATATAAAATAAATATTTTGTGTATATTTAATGAGTTTTGTGATTGGTCATTATTGTCCCACCATGTCCATTACTTTCTTTAAAAACACTGGGCAATGGCTAGTTTAACCTTGTGTATACCTGCTCATTCTAAAATCTTCCTCTGTATATTTTTCAGTTTATGAGTTTGCTAGTTTGATGAGGAAAGAACGTGTTGGTCAAACTTTTAAATAATCTACTTTTCGGTATTATGAGTTTTTATTTTGAGGAGGAAAGAACATGATGGTCAAACTTTTAAATAATCTCCCCCCTGAACCATTTGCGAAATACAAAATGTATGTCAGTGGCCCATATCAGCTATAAATGTTGAATGATATGGGTAAATTAGCTTTCCCTTAAACACACGTTCTGTACTCACCAATTGTACTATTTACAATTCAGTTTCCAGACTAGCTTCTTCTAAAGTGGAAAACCATTTCTGTCTAATATCTTTCATTGATTTAAAAAACAGAACTTTCTGAGTATTTTAAATGGTGGCTTTGAAGAGTAGGGTCTGGTTATTGAAACAGAAATCCCCTAGAACTCACCAGAACATAGGGCACTGAAACTGGAAGAAATGTAATTCTGATGTATGGTTGTACTTGAGGCAAGCTGAACTCAAGAGGTGCTTAGGGAATTGAAAACCAAAATGTTCTGTCTTTAGTAGTCAGTTAGGGTTAATGGAAGGAAAAGTGTCAGAGTCCCAGCTAAGGCAGCTGGTCCCTAAGGTCTGCTGTAGGTTACAATGTCATCTGCTCTGGTCTCTTAGGAGGTATGCAATTGACAAGGTGATAAGAAACAAAGTGGAGAGAGAAACAAGCTGTAGACTAAGAAACAGCACCAACAAGCTGATTTGGCTCACACACAATACTCTATCTTGAAAATATCATGAATACTACCACCGGCGTGTGTGTGTATGTGTGTGAGTGAGAGAGTGAGATTATGTATTTACAATTTTGTTTTCCCAATAGACAGTTAATTCTTAGAGGGTCAACTTCTGAATCTTTAGTAACAAGGACAATGGGACACACATCCCCCTATTCCCCAGCACCTCCCAAACATGCAAATATATAGGAAAAGAATGAGTTTCTTGCCTTTAATCCTAGATTGATTTGACAGGTACTCAACTTATTATTGCAGAAGAAATGCAAGGAGGGAGGAAGGAAGGAAACTTTATTCTGAATCTTGACTTTTCCATTAATCTTGACTTAATCTTGCCTTTTTGTTGGGAAAGTCAATTCTTGTATCTGAGATTCTTCATCTGCAAAATGGTTAGGCAAGGCAGATCTGTTTCATAAACGTTTTCCAGAATTAATATTTTATCGTTCCATTGAAATCCATAAGTATGAAAAGAAATAAAATTATAAAATGAATTTGCTGGGGAAGTACTTTATCCAATCCAATGTTGAGGAAGTAAATGGTACCAATATCTGCTGCCACTTTCAAACTTACTTAATATCAGCCTCTAGTGAAACACAGGGGCTGCCCTGCAGCTCATGTCACTGGACTGTCAGAGGGGCGTGAAACTGAGGAGGACCATTCAGAGAAAGTTACTTCTTCAGTTTCAAAGAAAACTCAAATGATGTCCAGCCTAGGTACCTTCCTTTTCAACAATGCCAGCACTTTTTAGGGGATAACAAACTTCTTATGGAGGGCTTTCAGAATCACAGAGAATAGTCATGTGACACACGGCAAATTTTTAAGAGCAGGGTCTGGTTTTAATATTTCTGAAAAAATGTGTAGAGTTTGTATAAGCTGTAGGAACTGTACAGAAGCTGAGAATATTGATGATGATGATGATTATTATTATAGATGTTCATTATTATAATTACTTCATCTTTTAAAAATTATACTTTATGTTCTACGGTACATGTGCACAACGTACAGGTTTGTTATATATGTGTACATGTGCCATGTTGGTGTGCTGCACCCATCAACTCGTCATTTACATCAGGTATAACTCCCAATGCCATCGCTCCCCCCTCCTCCCTCCCCATAATAGGCCCCGGTATGTGATGTTCCCCTTCCCGTGTCCAAGTGATCTCATTGTTCAATTCCCACCTATGAATGAGAACATGCGGTGTTTGGTTTTCAGTTCTTGCGATAGTTTGCTGAGAATGAGGGTTTCCAGCTGCATCCATGTCCCTACAAAGGACATGAACTCATCCTTTTTTATGGCTGCATAGTATTCCATGGTGTATATGTTCCACATTTTCTTAAAAAAATATGAAATGCTTCACAAATTTGCATGTCATCCATGTGCAGGGGCCATGCTAATCTTCTCTGTATCATTCCAATTTTAGTATATGTGCTGCCGAAGTGAGCACAATTACTTCATCTTTTAAGTGGAGATGCCCAACCCATTATCATTATTCTCTGACAGAAGCTCATAAAAAATTTTACTAATGCATTATTAATACATTTTAAAATCTTGTGATAAACTCAGTTTCATGTAGGAAGAGGTGATGCTAAAGTAGATAGCACAGGAATTTTGGGACCATATGTACATATGAAATAAACACCAACTCAATCTTTTAGTATATATGAAATGTTGGCAAATCAATAAACATCTCTGTCCCTGTGTTTGTTAATACAAATAAGAAAAAAGGTAACACACAATATAAATATCTCTGAACCTCAGTTTTCTCTGTGTAAGTTGGTCTTTCTATTTCAATATCAGTGCATTTTGGAGGATTGACAAAGCAAACGCATGGTCACCTTCTAATAGAGTGTTGAGAACAAAGCAGACATTTGGTTTTGCAGCCCAAATTAATTGAAATACCCATTATTTCCCAACAATAAATTAAAAAATCACAGTCTATGTCTTTATGAATATTACTGTTAATTCCTTTAAACTTCCCACATTTCTGAATTAACAGAGAACATATATTCAAGGGAATATGTATTAGGATGGTGAATATTGACAAGGGTAGCATGGATTTGTCAGTCAAGAACAATGGTCTGTTCTAGGGTACAGGCAAAAAAAAAAAAAAAAAAAAAAAGAAACCCAACGGCAAGAAAGAACCCAGTGCCAAAAGGGGCCGACACAGTTCAAGAGCAGCCTTCATATTTTGGTGGCAATAATTATATTTGAAATAACAAAAGTTAATTATTTGAATATAGTCTGTTACTAGACTCAGTTGTTTAAAATTAGCAAGCATTTCCTAAAAATCTCTGTAGCTTTTTCATGCCTTGTTTGAAGCCTTAAGTTCAGGAGGAACCCAGCACTTGTTGAGCATCTTAATGTTGTATTTGTTCATTTAACTGTCTCAACAAACTTATTTGAAAGTAGCATTTGTAAGCATCCCCATTGTATAGATGAGGAAATTTGAGAAATTAAAAAATTTACTCAGGGTCAAACATTTAATAAATATCTCACATGGAATTGAACTTAGATCTATTAGGTTGGTGCAATTACTTTTGCACCAACCAATCTAATAATTGGCCTAAAAAAGTTATCCCACTGCAGTTTGTTAAAAAATATCAAAGAAGAAAGGAAAAAAAAAAAGTGGAATGAAATATTTGAGGGATGAAGTGGAGAGAAATTCCTTGTACCTTTAGGATGACAATGTGCACAATTTATCTTCTCAAATATTACATATAAATAATGGCGAACAAGTTGTCTGTCAAATAATAATGAACTCCTCACAAATCCAAAATTTTTCACCAACTGCTGAGTAAAATGATCAATTGGTCACTGCTCATTTAAGTTGTCATATTTTTTTTAATTGAATTTATTTTTTCTCTAAATTATTTTCGGAGTTGACATTCTGTTATTTGCACAACATATCTCAGTAGAAGATCTTTGGCATTTTCCTTAGTATTGACAATACTTTATGTAATTATGTGTAGGTGTTTCTGGATGCTTTGAAAACTGATCTGAATGGCTAATTTAGCCACATAAACAAAGGATGAGAAAGTTTCTGTGTCATGATTACGTAAGTGTGAGTGTGTATTTTCTCAACTGTTTAAATAATTCTATCATGAATAAAATGACAGGGGCCTCTCTTAAGGCCTATAAATCATCTATCAAAATAAGAGACGAATCAAATGTAAAGAAGGTAAAGGATATAACTCAAGTGGGGAGGAGAGGGAGAGCACCAGGACAAATAGCTAATGCATGCGGGGCTTAATACCTAGGTGACAGCTTGATAGGTGCAGCAAACCACCGTGGCACATGTTTACCTAGGTAACAAACCTGCCTGTTCTGCACAGAATCCTGGAACTTAAAGTAAAATAAAATTAAAATATATATATATATAACTCAAGACTGCTCTCTTCATTCAGGAAAGGAAGGATGGGAAAATATCGTAGGAATTCTGTCTTCTTGGAAATAGGAAATTGTCTGGAGATACAGTGGTAGAAATCTCTAGGAATAAAGCTTCCTAGAAATTCTTCCTTCCTTGCAGATTTCTGGCACAAGTAAGGCATACAAATATGCTATTACTGGTTGGAGATTTAGTCCCAATCACACATTTCAAATTCCCTTGGAGGACTCTTTTTACCTGGAGAAGTTATATCTCCATATCGCACTATAGCTAAAACACATATCACAGCTCTTATCACTCAAGTATGAGCAGGCCCAAGAGAGGAAAGGGGAAAAGCAGTTCAAAATGTGGTGGTTTAAACATGACTTAGGTGGCTCTCAGTATCGCCACTGTAATTAGCCACATGTGTTAAAAGAGAGTACTCAGTGGTATGCTTGATATTTTCACTGCTGTGAAATCTGCAGCCTCTTAATCTGTGACATGTTAAACTGTTCTAGAGTTTGACCAGTTCAGATCAGCATCCTTCTTTAAAATGTAGGAAAAAGGAATGAGACCAAGAAGAGCCTAGAGCTTCTTTTAAAGCTTTTACATCTTACAGGATTTTTGTTAGGAGAAAATACGGTAGGTGAACGAGTGCATATTAAACAGCCCACTGTATGGCATTTGTGACACCTTGTAAATAAATTGTTATTAAAACTCCTAGCCTATTATTAACCTAATTATAATTATTCCTTAAATATAAAGTACATAATATGGGACTAACAGAATAAATAAGCCAGCCAGAATTTTCATAAATCTCATGATGTTGCTACATTATAGGAGAAATTATAGCATAGAAATTAAAAAAATAACATGTTAAAATATATAAATAAGAATATATGGTATTAATGTTCTTAATATTAAGTATTCAGCAAATATCCTAAAACTCAATGCTATTGTTCTTGTTTAGATACATCTGTTCACTTAGAAATCCATGGGATCTGATGTAGTTTGGATATTTGCTCCACCTAAATCTCATGTTGAAATGTAATCGCCAGTGTTGGAGGTGGGGTCTGGTAGGAGGTGATTGGCTCATGGGGGTGGGTTTCTCATAAATGGTTTAACACCATCCCTTTGATGCTTTCCTCCCACTAGTGATTAAGTTCTCATGAGATTTAGCTGTTTAACAGTGTGTGGCACCTCCCACCTCCTCTTGTTCCTATTTCCATGTGACCTGCCTGCTCTCACTTTGCCTTCTGCTCTAATTGTAAGCTTCCTAAAGCCTCCCCAGAAGCCAAGCAGACATCGCCACTATGCTTCCTGCAAAGCTTGTGGAACTGTAAGCCAATTAGATATCTTTTCTTTATAAATTACCCAGCCTCAGATATTTATTTATAGCAACGCATGAGCAGCCAAACACAGGAACCAACTCTCTCATAGCATTGCCTCAATTAGAACATAGCTGCCTCACTTCTGTTCCCCATCAAAGCTAGATCCAGGTTAGATGCAATGTTTCAGGCAGTGGCTCCTATGTACAAAACTACATACAGTTGTCCCTCCATAGCCATGGGTTCCATATACATGCATTCAACAAACTATGGATCTAAAATACTTGAGGGAAAAAACTATCTGTGCTAAATTTGTACAGACATTTTTTTCTTGTCATTATTCCCTAAAGAGTACAATATAATGCAATTTTCATAGCATTTCCATTATATTAGGTATTATAAGTAATCTAGAGATGATTAAAAGTATACACGGGGATGTTTATGGGTTATATGCAAATACTGTGTCATTTTATAGCAGAGACTTGAGCATCTGCAGATTTTGGTATTTGCAAGGATCTTGGAATCAATCCTCCGTGGACACTGTGGGATGATTGCATCTATCTTTCTCTCTCTCTATTCTGTTTCCCATGAAACTGTGTTGAGAACCAAACCAGTGATCAAAATCACTTTTAAATAACATTTCCTCAATTATTCAGAGATTTTTGGTAAAAACTGAGTTTTTGTCAGTCATTCAAAAAACACTCTAAAACTACCCAAACTATCTTTTTTGTAACTTTTTAAAAATGGGTGCATTTAAGTCTAGTAGCTAAGGCTTAATCTCTTCATTTTCTTGTTATAATAAATTTAGGCTATTTATCTGCTGAACTAAAATAAAAACATAAACTAACTCAGAAATTAAAGACAGGCTTGTGTTGCTGATCCTCCATGGGCCCTGTCTTTAAATATTTTAAATTTGTGCGAATAATCATGGTTGTCTTCATAGTCAAGTGATCCACATTTGATTAAGCATTAAATCACAAATGAATTTTTTTTTTTACTGTGCTATCCCACTCTTGCTTCAAATTTCTGTGATTTGTATTGAACTTGTGTCATGTATTTCACTTGTACAATCCTATAATTTTCCTTTTTATTTGCTCACTCGTCATTGTTGGCATAAGAGAAGATTTGACTCCATCAGTTTTCTTTCTGTGCCTCAATTTTAATGACTATATGCTTTAAATAATAAATTCTAAAACTTTAATGTTTTTCTCTTCTGTTGCCTGAAAGCTGTCATTCAGATAGGAGCAAAACATTGTATTTTTAAACAAATAAGAATGTTGAATGTGTATATGATAGTGTATTGTAATGTGATTTGACAATTATACCTCAATGCAGAGAATACTATCTATTATAACTCTAAATGAGAAAAATAGTCTTCATTCTGAGAGTAACCAGATGCAGAATGCTCAGTGGGATATTGCAGAATCTTTGTGATTTGGGTAAAAACTTTGACTCTTGATCTGACACCTCTTTATGTATCAGCTTTGATAGCAAGTGCATTAACAAGTTCTAATGTGACAACTTCTTCCTCAGTATAATTTTGGAAAACATTAAGACGGCCTACTCTTTTGGAGACTGCAAGGTCAAAACCATGGGAGACATCTATTCTGTACTCGTTGAGGAGATATCCATTGAATTCTGATGCTTCTCTCCATCAGAACAAAGAAAACAGTGCTCTTAGGGCCTCACAAGCAGTGATTTATTAGGGGATTTCTAAAAATGAACAGCTACTAATTTTCTAATGACTGGAAATGAGGATATAAAAGGTATTTTTCAGAGTTGAGATTCAAGGCCTTCAAGAGCATCACTCCAAGAACTCACACACATGCACGTGATTGTCCTCCCTCTTTACTCCTTGTTTCTCTTGCTTGGTTCTGTGGAGAACTTGCTACTAGCCTTTGGATGCAGACCTTATTTGATTAGGGCAAATTCCATTATGATACTTAATCTTGGTGTTTCTTTTGATAAATGCTTTAGCTTTGGCATCTGCCAATATTCCTCGGAGGTCCAATCACCAGTGTACTTTTTTTTTTTTTTTTTTTTTTTTTTTTTTTTTTTTTTTTTTGAGACGGAGTCTCGCTCTGTCACCCAGGCTGGAGTGCAGTGGCCGGATCTCAGCTCACTGCAAGCTCCGCCTCCCGGGTTCCCGCCATTCTCCTGCCTCAGCCTCCCGAGTAGCTGGGACTACAGGCGCCTGCCACCTCGCCCGGCTAAGTTTTTTTTTGTATTTTTAGTAGAGACGGGGTTTCACTGTGTTAGCCAGGATGGTCTCGATCTCCTGACCTCGTGATCCGCCCGTCTCGGCCTCCCAAAGTGCTGGGATTACAGGCTTGAGCCACCGCGCCCGGCCACCAGTGTACTTTTTATCCTGTTACTTAAGTGTTGATGATTACTGCTTATAACTAGAAGGGGTAAATGTGTTTCTCACATATTACAGAGTTTCATGCACATGGAAATTTGAAGCAAAAAGAAAAAAAAAGGAGTGTATTAATCAAGATTCTCCAGAGAAACAGGAACAATAAGAAATATATAGAAATATAGAGATATAGAGAGATAGAGAATATATGTCAATCCATGCATTCATCCATCTATCTGTGTATCTATCATGTCTATCCATCCATTCATCTATCATCTGTCTATCTAATCTGTTTATCTATCTGTCTTTATTATACAGAATTGCTT
The DNA here is from genome assembly GCF_008728515.1 of Papio anubis. Classification (NCBI taxonomy): domain Eukaryota; kingdom Metazoa; phylum Chordata; class Mammalia; order Primates; family Cercopithecidae; genus Papio; species Papio anubis. The sequence continues at coordinate 30,700,962 of NC_044993.1, read as the reverse complement.
CATGTGATTATGGAGGCTGACAAGTCCCAAGACTCACAGTTGGTAAGCTGGACACCCAAGAAAGCTGGTGCTGCACATATTACCAGTGATGAGTTCCAGTCTGAATCTGAAGGCCTGAGAACCAGGACAGTTGATGGTGTAAGTTCCAGTCCAAGGTCAGGAGAAGCCTAATGTTCTAACGTAACATCACGCAGCCTTTTTGTTCTATTCATGTTTCAAAGTAATTGGATGAGACCCAACCACATGAGGGAGGCCAGTCTGCTTTACTGAGTCTACCAATTAAAATCTAATCTTATCCAGAAACACCTTTTAGACACATCCACAGTGACATTTGACCAAATATCTGAGCACTCAAAGGCTTAGGCAAGTCGACACGTAAAATTAATGATCACAAGGAGGGAGAATGGATTCAACAGATATTTAAAAGTATTCATAATAGAAAAGTATTTATTGTATTTATTTATGTGGCAGGCAGTATTCTGAGTGCTTTCGTTGTTGTATCAGTGAAAACACTAGTTAGGTAAGAAAAGTGTTGCCTCTGTGAGGTGGTTACTATTATTGTCCTCATTTAGCAGATGAGAAAACAGGGGCAGAGAAAAATTTACATAATTTCCTGGCACTCATGCAATTGATAAGTATCTGAACTGGGATTCGAACCCAAACTAACTCAGAGTTTAAGCTCTTAACTGCTATTCTAGAGTCCTCCTTGGGGACAGGTGATTGTAGGTAGAAAAAAAGAAATATGGGGAAAGGCATGCTGAATTGAAAAAAAAAAAACAAAACACCTTTCTAAATGAAACTGAGAACCACATCTTCTAGTACTAATTGTAGGTAGAGAACTCTGCTAAATATTTTGCAAGCATTATCCAATTTAATGTTACAAACCACACTGGACATGAGAAGCCATTATATCCATTTTATAGCAGAGAAAACTGGCTGGGTTGGAAGTGCAGCTGGGGCATTGTCGATACTGTGATCTTAGATATATTCATCTGTCAGACTCTAGCTGATTCCAAACTCCTTGTTCATTCTATTAGGTTGTGCTACGAGAAAAAATTTTGTAAGCTTTAAAAGTGGTAAGTCAACTCAAGGCACAGCCAATAAACATTTATATGATTGTACATGATTTACCTAACTCTGCAGAGGGAGCCAGATTTCCTTTAGTGCAGTAACAAAGAATGGCTCCTGCATATCCCCAGCAATTCTCATGAAAAGGTGGATATTATATTCTCTTGAATAGAAAGGCATATTTTTCTCTTAGTCCTATTACTGGCAACTTCTAAATTTAATAACAAAATGCTCACCTACAAATAAGAAGAATAAAAGCTTAACTTGTCACAGGGGGAAAAAAAGTTCTATGATGTAACAGACCCAGGAATAAGTGATATTCCTGGGAAGGTCACTGCCTGAGGCTGCTTGATAAACTCCAGCCCTTTCCTGTATCCACTGTTTAATGTTTAAGCTTTGGATGCTAAGAGTGGTTATAATAAACTGTCCAACAGCTTCTCACTTAGACTTCCCAAGAAGGTGACAAAATAAAATTGGTGTAAAGCTGTCAAAAGAGAGGCTCATCACTGAAGTATATTTTGCTCACTCACCCATTTGAAAGCAAGTATTTCCTTTAATCAACTCTTTAGAGAATTTAACCAGTGGAACACCAAGAGCCTCCAATGAACGTTTCCCATCTAAATTCTTTTTAAGAAAAATGCAGGCAAATTCCTGAGTTGACCTTGTTCTGATAAGTCTCCTTGAGGTAAGGTCGTCATAATTCTCACCCACATTTTTCCACTGTCTTGTCAGATGAATCCGTGAAATTCACAGATTAACCCAAGTCCCTCACTCAGACATTCTAAATGCACCAAATGTTCAAGTGTAACAAAAAATTACACATCTGGTAATTCTGCATGTTATTTATAGGCTTTCTGATAGAGGCGTAATTGATTCAGAAATGTAATTTACAGCCTGGCATCTCCGTTTCAAAGCTTCAATTCTGTGACATCCACCAAGAGAGTAATCTCACTTTTGTGAGGAAGCAAAGATAATAATTGTAAAGAATTTTTGTATGATAGCCTCATGCTTTTGCATAAAGTTTTTCTTGCTCCTTGTTTTTCATTTGCAAAGTGGGCAATATTCATGTCAGCCACACACTTTTAATTCCACAGAATGGTTTATGAAGACATAAATGGAGCATAAAGTTGCTCAACAAACCCTGGGGTGATGGCAAATGGCTAAGGCAAGTTTCTCTTGCCCTCTAGTTTTAATTGCAACCCTCATAAGAAAACACTCTCTAATTTAACTAGGTAATCGTTCTCTTCAAAGAGAACATTTGTTATTTAGTGCCATTTCGAAAACTACTAAAGAATACTGGATTTTTTTTTTTCTTTTAATCCAAGAAGAGTCATAAAACCACTTTTTCTTCTTCAGTCTCTGTCTTCCATACCCTTCTTAAATATAAAATTGATACCTTAATTATTGCCCTAGTCTCTTGTCTTGGGCACATTTTGAGGAGGATAAGCTTAATTTCCTCTAGCTAGTGGAGGCCCAGCATGAGTTTTATTGAAATAAGCCTAGGTATCTTACCCTCATCGTCATGTCCAAAAATTAGAGTTATGTAACTGCAGAAGGAGCCCGGCTTAGTTCAACTTTGTATAATAAAGTTGTGAGTTGTTTTTCAGCTGCCACAGATCCCAGGGTTGCAGGTTTTGCAACCTGAGCATGCCCTGGTGAACCAGGAGTGCAACCATGGGTAGAAACAAAGTGCTAGTGTACTGGTGAAGGGTATCCAAGTTACTCGCGGTGAATCCGCATGGGTCTGCGGCAACCTCAATTCTTGTCTTCCCAGAAGAAAGAATTTGTCTGAGGAGCATTAGGCAGAAAAAGAGACCGAGGCACGTTTCAGAGAAGGAGTGGGTTTATTTTAGAAGTCTTTAGAACAGGAAAGAAAGGAAAGCATGCTTGGGAGAGACCCATGTGGGCAACTTGAAGGATAAACGTGCTGTTTAACCTTGATCCTAGGACTTCACAGGCTGGCCCCTTTCCCAGGATTCTTGCCTTAGGGTGGAATGCCCACATGTGCAGTGCCCTTACCCTTGGGAAATGAACATGTGCAGTGTGTTTAGGAAGTTGTAGGCATGCTTATCTGAGGCTTTCTTTCCTTTTCTAGTGGAGTGTAACTGGGAAGTTGTACTCTGCTATTTTGTCTTTTGATGCATAAGCCTGGGAAGTTACTTCTCTGGCACCTGCATTCAATGAACAGTTAGTGCAATAGGTGTGGACCATTAGGAAATGGCCTCTCCCTGGTGCCAGGTGCCAATTTATCACTTTTGAAGAGGCAGTGTGATCATTGCTGAGCCATCATCACCTGACATTCCCAGTGAGTGTGGGGAGAGCCCTCTCCTGCCCTGCTCATGCCTGTCTGTAACACTTGGACCAAGGAACAGGGACTAGATTATGAAGCAAACACCTAAGGCATGTGCCATACTCCAATCAGATAGAGTCCTGGCATCACCCTATGGCATGATCCAGTCAGATCATGCCTCCCAGCATCACCTCATTGCAAGATCCAATCAGGTCATGCCTCCCAGCATCACCTCATTGCAAGATCCAATCAGGTCATGCCTTGTTATCCTCTGCTTATAAAACTTGCCTCAGCCTCCATCTTAGGGAGACAGATTTGAGCACTGCTTCCTGTCTTCTTGCCAGCCAACGTGCAATCAAGCCTGCCTTTTCTCAAAAGTAAGTGCCACAGTGTTGGCTTCTTTGTGTATTGGGCATCGAGCCCATTGCTTGCTTGGTAATAATTATCCTAACTCTGGCCATGCATATCTGATCTATATCATGTAAGTTTACTTCAGTTTCTAATTAGAAGCTCAGGTTTCTCTTTTGGTCATGAAAAATAATCTGTTTAGAACCATCCCCTTAGCATTGCTGGCCCACCCTGATTCCTAGGCCAGATTGTTATTTATGACACTAGGAACAGTTCTGGAAATTTCAACAGCCCCTTGGTCATTCATTGAGCCCTACTTTCTGGACTTGCTCTTCACTCCATTCCTCCATTCCTGCCTTGATACTTGTGTCTGACACTAATACGGCTATTCAAGCATTGCCTCTGTCCTAAGAATCCAGCTGTGATGCTCCATGCCTGCAGATGTGATTTCTTTGGTTACAGACATGGCCAAGATAAAGTCAGAATTCACCGTGAGCCTTTGCATTTCTATTATTTTTTTTTACTTGACTCATCACAGAAAGTCAGAAATAAACTTCAAAGTATATATGCAAACGAAAGTACACATAAGACAAATATAAATGCTGTTATTGTATTTGTATGTTTTCCAGTCAATATGTCATCTCTCTCTCCCCGCTCTGTCATCTATCTATCTATCTATCCATCCATCCATCCATCATCTGTCTATCATCTACAAGCTTGACATCATATTGTTAATGCAAATTTTATCTGTGGTTTTCACTCAATATTTCATCAATTTTATGCTCCTATCTATAAAAAGATTTTAAAACCTTTTTCGTTTTGAAAAAGAAATGTTGTTTTCTGCATTATAGATGATGTGGCAAAATTTACTTACCCATTCCCATATTTAGGCATTTTAATTATCAAGTTTTTATTTTTCATAATCAGACCTTGATGAATATCTTTGTACTCATTAAAACTCTCTATTGAGGACTTATGTGTGAGGCCCTATTTTATGCACTAGAAATTCAACAATCACAATAGTTTAACTTAAGCACATCAGAAAAAAAGAAGTCTAGGGTAAAATGGGAAGAAAAAGGCAATTATATTACTGTTTGAAAGGTGTTAAGGGCATATAAAAAGTACTGGATACAATTGGAAGTCAGAGAATACTTCAAGGGAGAGGTAGTCTCTAGACACAAATGTGAAGGATGAATAAGGGTTAACCAGATAAATGAAAATATTGGGAAAGAAGTCACTTTTGTAAGTGTAATGAACAGTAAGTGCAAAGTCCTACAAGCAATAAAAAGCATAAGTTTGAAAAAGCGTACGTAATTTAGAACATTTGGAACACTGAGTGTGGGGACTTTTAGGACCAGATCATAAAAGGACTTCCACAAGATTTTAAGGAATTTATTTTTTATTCTGAAGACAGTGAAAGTCTTTAAAATGTTTTAAGCAGAGAGAAGCATAATTGAAAATGCATTGTAGAAAGATTATTGGTAGCTTTGTAAAGATTGTACTGGGGAGGAGCAAGGTAGACTGGGGTGATAGTTAAGAGATTATTCCCATAATGCAAACATAGATGATGATAGCTGGACCAAAGGTAGTAGGAGAGTGGGAATTAGAATGAAGAAAAAGAATTTTAAAAATTGCCTTGATATGACATAATGATTTTACTTAGTAAGTGTGGGAGAAGAGGCAGCCAAGGATGATGTCCATTGGGGAAATTGTGATGCCATGTGCATAGAAAAGCAACAGGAAGAAGCCAGTTTGTGGAGATGCATTGGTTTAAAAGTTGTGAGCTATTTCTGAAGAATAGGCAGTTTCCCATGTGAAGTTTAAAAGAGAGATCTGAATGGGAACAGAATAGAGATTTGAGTGAGAGATATATCAACTCTGATAATTTTATTGGGAGATAATTCTAGGAATGAAATTATTCATCAGAGATTGTTGATGCATTTGACACGGTGATATCTGGAAAGGTCACAGATGTTGGCCTGTTGGCACAATAATTTAGACTTTGGATCAGCCTATCACTGTATTCTTAGGAACCTTTTGTCCTCTGGGTCTATGCTTGAGCCCCATCATATTTCTTTCTCTCCATTCTACTGTTGCAGGACTAGCATTGTCTGAACTGTACTATATAATGATGACTCATTCCTTATCAGATGGGGGTGAGAGGTGGGGGGTGGGGTTTAAGCACACGACATCTTTGAAGTATTGTTTCAGCATTCTGAGCAGTGGATGGAATATTTATATCAACAATAAATAACACAACAGAAGAAAGACCTTTTTCAGTATCTGGCTTCTACTCAAATTGTAGACTCAGCTGTGATTCCTAAATGTTTTAATTAATGTCTCTCAAAGGGAGGTTTTACTAAAGCAAATGAGAGGCACCTTGATACATATCCATTTATGTATCAAGACTTACGAGCTGGGGGTGCTGACACTCCCTGAAGATCTTACCTCTCCTCTTGAAATGGATGATGCTTCCCATGCTAATGATGGGTCCTGCATTCTTTTCATTATATCACCACATTCTCAGAGAAACAGAAAGCAGTTAATTCATTAATCAGATGGTAAGTTACTGAGTGTTGGATAGTTGGCTTTATATGAGGATATATTTGGAATTTTGAAATGTCTCTTTATATAGTTAGGTAGTTTATCAATGTCCTGAAAGGACAGAGTGACTGGGAAGAAACACTGTATATGAATCTACTCCAAACCCATCATAAGAAGATTTGATACTGTCTGCCTAAGGAGAGTGTATGCTGTTTTGGTTTATGTAATAAGTACTATTAAATATTGAGTATTTATAAAGTACCCAGGAGTTATGTTAAACACTTGACATGTATGATCTCTTCTAAGTCTAATCACAGCATGTGGTGTACATACTATCAGTATCATCTTGTTACAGAAGAGGAAACCAGCTTAAAGATTAAATAACTTGTTCAAGACTATACCCATGGTAAGTAGGGGAACCCATATTCAAACCCAGGCAACCTGATTCTAGATGAACTGGAGGTTATCCATGATTCAGGGTAAAATAGTTCAAGAGTGTCTAGAAAAAATCATTCTTTGTCCTCATTCTGGAGCTCACAGTAATAGTTTCACAAAGGAAGACAAGTTAAAGTATGGTAATGGTGTCAGTGTGTCTGAAAGACAAAAATTTCTAAATGTCTTGTAAAACACTTCAGAAGATGTCAGCCTCCTTGTATGATTTCCAGCAAGAAATAAGCAGATTGACCTTCTGGTTCTTATCTTTAATTATCTATTCTTATCTTTAAATAGCAAATATTTGTCTTCTATGGGCAGAAACTGAACAGTCACTGGGGTTAAACAAGTCATAATCTACATAAAAAGAAAATAGTAATTTTTTTGAGAAGCGTATGGGATTTCATTATTTTATTGGGTTCTTAAGGTCTCCACCTAGTCAATGGATATTCACCAAATCCACAGTGACTATTGGCTGTAGCAAAAGGCCAGACCCCTCTGTTTGATTAGTAAAGAGGTACTTCAGACAGAGTTAATATGAACTCTGAATGTGACTGGCTAGTTGAGAAGGGCCATGGACAATCTCCTGTACCACTGAACTCTTCAGAGTCAGCTTTCCATTTACTTTTCATCCTTGATTGACCTTTAAAAAGTTAGTCATTTTCATATTCATAGACATATATATTTTAAAATTCTTAATCATCACTTTTAATAGCGTTTCTGTAGTGGTTGGTGCTGTCTCTCATATAACAAGCTGGCATTAATCTCTTGATGTTTAATAATACTGATTAATTTTCCTGTAATATTTCAATATTCATCAGTAATGAATTTTTATAAGGGCTGATCTTTGAGTCTGTCTTCTGCCATCTAGGACAAACCTCAGTCGACCTGGTATGTCTGTGTATGGAAGATGATATTTGGCATTTAAAGACTTCTAAAGTCAAACAAAGGAAGTTACCCACTGTGTTGATATATGGATGTACTGTCAATAGTTGACACACCATGCTAAGATCACTCACGAACCTAAAGGATAAAACCCAGAAATGTTAGCAAACTAGCTAACAAAAAGCAGTACCCACATTACAATTTAGGGTTTATTTGTCAGTATTTATTGGGGGGTCAAGTGCTCTGCTTACCTAGAGGTACTGATTCAGATGCCTTTGTTCCAATAATCACCAATGATAATTTTATGAGGAAGTGAAAGTTTTGCAAGTAAGATTTCTTTACACAAGCCTCTAGGTTAAGTGGCAGAATTGCAAGAATAGTTCGGGGTTCTTAAGTTGAAACCAAGGTTGAGCTTCTGTGAATGCCAATGCTAGTCTTGGTCTTTTTTCGGCCTGGCATATCAAAGGCTAAGTAGTCTGCTAGACAATGAAATTGGTGAGACTGGAATATTTATTTTCTGATAGCTGAATTATTCCCTTGCAATGCTAGTATTTTATGCAGCACTCATGACAATCTTACGATATTCATAGGCATATTCATGTTGGAACTTAAAGCTGAATGTGTGTTGAGGATGTTGTTATATAGTAATAAGAAAAGAAAAATAATAAAAGTAACCTTTGAGGTCAGAAAAACTCAGAAGAGAATTACAGTACTACCATTAGCTACCTGTGCAACTTAGACACATCATTTATCTCTGTATTAAATAATTCTATTTACTTACCCAATATCTAGTGCCAATTCTTTCATTCTTTCATTACTTTATTCTTTCATCTGTTCTTTATTCTTTATTAATGGCATAGCACTTACTTTGTGTCAGATCTGATTCTAAGAACTACACATATATAAACTCATTACTAACCCTGATTTTATTCAGGGCTGCACTGGAGTTTGGAATACTTAATTCATTGGCTTTCCTTACAGATATAGGTGGTTTTGTGACGTAGTTTTGGACAACAGATATTAGACTTTGGGTGGGGCCTTTTGAAGATATTTTGTCCTTCTTATAAAAAGGGACAGACTTGGCTGGCACACAACCCTTTCCTGTTTACTCTCTGCTTTTTTATACTCCTTTATCTTCCTACCCAGAACACATTTACAATGCCCAAAGGCCAGCAGCCATCTTGAAAGACGAAGGATAAAAGCCATGATGCTGGGCATGACATACCAAGGAGCCCGAGTCCCTAATGGGAATGTTGACCCTTTGCGTAGCATCTCCAGCCCACCCAGACTTTCTGTTCAAGAGAAACAATGCTTCACTTGTCTGAGCTACTGTTAGTCAAGTTTTCTGTAGCTTGTACCTGAACAATTTTAATTGTTAAGCATACTTTGGGCTTCAGTTTGCTCATCTGTAAAATGGGAACTGTGTTCTCTGAAAAGATTGTTAGGATTAAACAAGATAGAACATGTAAAACACAAAGGACATAGTATTGTCTAATAAACCCTAGTTCTCCTTGACATGTGCATATAAACCTTTCCCTATTCCAACACATGGGGGTAGGAAGAAGTGTAGGACATTAGATAATCTTGATGGTCATTAGTGTTTTATACTCATTTGTTCAGCTTTTCTTTTCTTTTTGCAACTGCCTTTGCAAAAATTATAAGTGGGAAAATTATGGCAGTGAGAAATCTGATTTAAACAACCCCCAACCCCTTTTTCTTGTCTCTTATTATTACTGGGCTTTTGGGCTCTAACCTTGGGAGACATTTGGTTTACAGTTGAAATGATAATAGGCCTTCCCAAAACTCAACTGCCTTTGTAAAGCTAATGAAAGGACATCAGGCTAGGGGGAGGAGAGGAACCTGAAGATACACGACACCACTATTGTGGATTGGTGGCCATCGCTATTGTAGATGGGCCTTTGGGATATCTTTTCAGGTTTTTTGCATGTCTGACACCCATGGTTTCACCTGGACTACTGACTCCACCAACCAGTCTTGTGGCCTCACCTAGAAGTGACTCAGCTAGAGGATAGCTTCTACCCGCTATGATTTTATCTCCACCCAACCAATCAGCAGCAAGTACCCATTACCTGGCAACCCCCACCCCTTCCTCCAAACTGCCTTTGAAAAACCCTTAACCTATGAGCTTCAGATGACTTTGATTTGAGTATTAACTTTGTCCCCAAGTGGCATGACTGTCCCTGTGTCTATTAAACTTTTTCTTTACTGCAACGCTGTGGTCTTTCTTTGTGCAGTGAGCAGGAAGAACCCCTCAGGTGGTTACATTTTTTTCTCTTTTTTTTCTGTGTTGCCCCTACAGCCATTGCTATGAGGTATGACATCTGCACACTCGATGCATAATCATACCAAATTTGCCTTTTAAAATTTCTTCTTGGCCAGGCACCATGGCTCACGCCTGTCATCGCAACAAAGGGAGGCTGAGGCAGGTGGATCATGAGGTCAAGAGATGGTGACCATCCTGGCCAACATGGTGAAACCCCATCTCTACTAAAAATACAAAAAATTAGCTGAGTATGGTGGTGTGCGCCTGTAATCCCAGCTACTCAGGAGGCTGAGGCAGGAGAATCACTTGAACCTAGGTGGTGGAGGTTGCAGTGAGCCGAGATCATGCCACTGCACTCCAGCCTTGTGACACAGTGAGGCTCCATCTAAAAAAAAAAAAAATTCTTCTTATACACAAAGGCAAGTTGGGGGAGGAACAATGTCGAGGTAAGACTAGAGAATGGGACATTGCTACACTTCTGAAAAACATGTGCTTTGATGATAGAATAATCTGCTTTTGAACCCCATCTCTTCAATGTATGAACTACGTGACCACACTGGCAAGTTGTTTAACCTTTCTGAGCCTCAGTTTCCCACCTGGAAACAATGAGGAAGGATAAAGCCCATCTCTGAGACTCCTTGTTAATGTTAAGTAAGTGAATGCCCTTGGATGCATAGTGCCCGGACTTCAGAGAAGTTACGGAAGCATTCTCTTTCTTTGTCTACTTCTCAATTTTTTTCTCAATCAATATAGTTAGGCCCTTTTTGTTGCTGTCAGTGTTTGCAGCAAATTCCAAGAATTCGCTTAGAACACACCCTCTAAAGTGGCCAGAGAGAAGAAGGTCTTTGCATTGGGCAATTTCTATAAGTATGGAGCTCCATTATGATAAAACTGAAATACTGTTTTAATGCCTCTCTCAAAAGGATTTGCTCTAAGTCATGCTTTGTACTGTGGAAAGGTGTATTTTATTTGTAAAACAGAAGATAAAACGCTTTAAACAAAAAAATTTCTTTTAGATACGGAATCCTAATAAACACTGCATTCTGAGGAGATCAAAGTTTAGAAAATAAAGTGGAAATGCAGGCAAAAAAAAAAAAAGACAAATCGGAACCTCTCTCGTTATAGGTCACCCCTCATTGGCTTAAATACAATGGAGATTTGCTCTGTGCAAAATAACCATTGACATCAAAATCTTTGCAAGTGAGTAACCCAAACAGATACAGGAGAATTACACATACCTTCAAGCTATTTTCCTTGTCTGCAATGGGTGGGTGGGGCATAAAGCGAATGGGAGAAAAAAGTGGTTGAAATCATATCAAGTGATGAAATTTCCAGCTCAAAAGATTACAGATTTTTGGTCACTTATTAAAATTCTGAGTGGCAGCAGATATCATCTGTGTTACAAGACAGTGGCCTCATGTGGTTCCCAAAATACCCAGAGATGGAGAGAAATATTTAGAACTATCCCCAGATGGAAAGTCTGCTTCGGAAGAAAGTGTTTTCTTTTGCAGCAGAAGAATTTCAGAGGGCATATCTGTCATATTAATTTAGACTGTTCCTTCTGATCTTCTTGGCAGATGGGGTCTGATCAGTGGGAGGCTTCTCTAAGGCTGTGACCAGGGCAGCCAATTTGTGCCAGACAGTCCTCCCTCCTTGGGAAGAGATGATTAGACTAAGAGTTAGACGTCCAATCTAAGTTGGATCAGCCACGTTCTTTGACAATTTACAATGAGAAAAACAGAGACTGGAACGTGGGAGCAGAGCCAGAGCAATGGCAGAGAGCAATGGAAGGTCTATTGACCCCTAAAACTGAGGTCCTGGGGGTTTCTCATTCTTCTCGTTTGTGCTTCAAATTTTCGCAGGAAAAATACCTATGCAACTACTCAGAACTGAATAATAAATGAAAAAAAATTTCTACAGTGATCATAGTATACTTTGCTATTGTCTTGTATTCCATGGTACTCCTATCTCTGACATCAATATTATACTACTAATTGACGTGGACATATAAAACACCAGAGATGAGTAATAGCTATTGGTTAACAGATAGAAATAGAGAATGTGCCAATAGATACTCATTAATAAAAATTAAATATGAGTCTCATGAGAAAAATGAGGCTCCTTTGGACTGAAAGTTATTAGCATGAGCCAAGATGTCATGTAACAATTTGGAGATCTGCAAGGAATATTCTTGTGATCACCACAGTCCACCCACTTGCCCCACACAGATCTACTTTTCCACACGTGTTCAGGAAACAACTCCTTTATGGTTTCTGGAGGTCTTTCTTCTTGAGGAGAATTTCAAAAAGAAAGAGATACATGGAATGAACTACAGCTTTTACCACTCCCATTGATCCTGGGGCTGCCACTGGTACTCATCCTCTCCTTCATTATCTGTCCTAAATTCTTCTCACCTCTAGCCTTCACTTTCTCAGGACTGGGTAGCTTGTCTGGTGATGTGACCAGTCCTTCATACCTGAAGCATCTGAACTGAACTTGATTGATAATCATGCCCATCTCAGTTCAGGGTGGTTACATATGTGTGTGTTTACAGTTGTTCCTGGGCACAAGAGGACCAGGAGACACTCAGGGAATCACCTGGATTCCACGCGTATTTCTCTCTGCCCCTATTGTGTCAAAGCAGCCCTACCTCCTCTTGCTGATCAGGATAAATTACTTATACAAGTACGCCAACTCCTCTTTTTATCTACTGGCCCCAATAGAACAAACCCTGCTCAATAGAACAAACTCTAGTGATGTCTTTCCATAAGAGTATGCCTTTTTTGGGACCCGGACCTCCAGCCTTGCATACAGGGGCAGGAAATACAAAGTCCTTCTCTGGATCATTGGGAGTGAGGGTAAGTGGACATTTCTGCTTTCACCCTTTGGTTCTCAAACCCATGTGTATTAGTCATGGTTCTCTAGAGGGACAGAACTAATAAGATAGATGTATGTATAAAGGGGAGTTTATTAAGGAGTATTAGCTCACACCATCCCACATTGGTCCCACAATAGGCCACCTGCTAGCCGAGGAACAAAGAAATGTTTGAGGGCAGGAAGCATCCAGCATGGGAGAAAGATGTAGGCTAGAAGGCTAAGCCAGTCTAGTCTTTCATGTTCTTCTGCCTGCTTTTTATTCTGGCCACTCTGGCAGCTGATTCGATTGTGTCCCCCCAGATTGAGGGTGGGGTCTGCCTTTCCCAGTCCACTGACTCGAATGTTAATCTCCTTTGGCAACACCCTCACAGACACACCCAGAATCAATGCTTTGCATCTTTTGATCCAATTAAGTTGACACTCAATATTAACCAGCACACCATGTATCCTTCCTGTTGGGAAGGAAGCATCCTATATGGGTCTGTAATTTAATGGGTATATTATAGCCTGAAGAATGACACCCCATCCTTTCTGAAAGTTTCTTCTAAGCTGGCACTTTAGTTATGCCTTTAGAAGCTGTTTCAATGTTGTATGAATCCAGATGCCTCTGGAGAATATAGTATGTGTGATATGACCAGTAAATTCCATAGTCATGGGCCCACTCCTAGGCCTCTTGCTATGAAGTAGGTACTCTGGTTGCATGCTGTGCTAGGTGGGACTTCATACTTGCGGACCAGGAATTTCCAAGTCCCCAAATAGTGAGGAATAAACTGTCCATGAATGAAAGGTAAATTCATGGCTGGAGTAGTTGTTATCCCTGTAGGTCTGTGAGGCACCTTCTTATGGTTGCCATAATTTCTTAACCTAGATTTTGAAGCTCCCAATGATTCATCCTAACCTTATTTTTTTGAAGGTTAATTTTTCCACTGCTGTATTTCGTGAAGGCTATATTCTGGTTAGGACATGAACTTTCCCACTTGGTGCCTCAACATCATCTTGAAAGGAGAAAAGGAAGAACTAACTCACACCTATCAGACCCCTTGTAAATTAGAATTTAGTCTTACTATCCTTTTTGCTTATTTGCTTTCTTTTTTGTATGTTTGCTTTATTGCTACAGGAACTGAAATTGGAAAGAAATTTCATGCCATAGACTCATTTGCATGTTGGAAAAAGGCGTAGAGTTATTTAGGATGAGACAAGTAACTAAAGTATTCCAGTAATCCTCATAATCTTGACTTTTTGTTTTATAATCTTATTGCCAAAGCAAGCTTGAAGATTTTGTTTTCTAGAGAACATGGATCTTTTCCTAGACTAGACCTGTGAAGGTTTTTGACTTGCTGTTTGCAGAGTATTGGAAAACTGAAGAACCGAGAAGAGACTACAAAATCCCTGTGAGTCATAGGAAATGTTAACATAGGCCTGTATGGAAATAAATGCACATTTTTGTTTTTGCCAGAGTTCAAAGGATTTAACATCTGGTTCAATCTACTGAACTAAACTTGAATAAGATCTCCTCTTCCTCCATTCCCCTTTTTCCTCAACAATTTTGCTACATGAAATCAAGCCGTGAGTTTTGTTTTGATTTAGCTCTAATTGGAGCCATGCTTTCACTGAATCTAATTTCAGTTGGAACTAATTACAGGGGAAAAGGTCCTAGCTGTACTGAGAGTAGTATTCTGTTCAAAATATATTGGCACCATATAATAATAACTCTACTTCTGCGGAGATATAAATGAAGACAAAAATACATTGCCAAAACATTCTGGATCTTCTTTTTGTTTAAATCAGTAGGGAAAAATCTATACATCGTTATTGACAAGAAAATCTTTCTTAGGTATGAATAAATACAAGCTTTTCAGTTGATTTGTGTCTATTTCCTGACAACAATTGGGGAATTGCCAAGAGAGAGACATATTTTGTGCCTTTTGAGCTTGAGATGTTGATACAATTGTGTTTCAATTGGTGTACCATGCTTACCTATATAAAATGCTCTTTTATAATAATCTGGCAGTCTGTCGGGGGAAAAGAAAAAGTAAAACACTCTTCATTTTTTTTTTTTTTTTGAGTATAAAAAGAAATTTAAGTGCATGTACAAGAGAAGCATTTGTCCAAACTGAAAGTAAGTCTTTGACTTCCAAATTGTTGCATGATATCTTGGCTAATGCTATTACCTTTCAGTTCAAAGCAGCCTCATTTTCCTCTTGAGGTTCATGTTTGATTTTTATTAATGAGCATTTATTGATGCATTCTCTATCTCTATCTGCTAACCATTAGCTATTATTCATCTCTGGTGTTTCATGTGTCAGTGTCCATTAGTAATACAATATCGATGTCAGAGATAGAGTACCATGGGATAAAAGACAATAGCAAAGTATACTATAATCTCTGCAGAAATTTGTTTTCATTTATTATTCAGTTCTGAGTAGTTGTATAGATGTTTTTCCCATGAAAATTTCAAGTATGAATGTCTGACAATATGTGTCAGTTTCTCTACTGCGAGGGGAACTGATGCAGTATGAAGAAACACAGATTAGATTAAACTTGAGGTTTCCTAGCCTCCCTTCTCAGTGTGAGCCTCTGCTCACATTTCCCTTCTTGCTCTCTTTTGGTGGTCATGGTGTGTTGAGAGCATTATTTACTTATCACAAAGGAGTAGGAGGCTGGTAACTTTGACTATCAAGTACCAAATGCTAATACATTTAAAAAAAAATCAGTGACTTCCATGAACCTACCAGGGTTGGGGACTATTCATCCTGGAATGCAACATATAATTTTTTTTTTTTTTTTTGGAGACGGAGTCTCACTGTGTCACCCAGGCTGGAGTGCAAGGATGTGATCTTGGCTCACTGCAACCTCCACCTCCTGGGTTCAAGCCATTCTCCTGCCTTAGTCTCCCGAGTAACTGGGATTACAGGCAGCCTGCCATGCCCAGCTAATTTTTTTGTATTTCAGTGGAGACGGGGTTTCACAGTGTTGCCCAGGCTGGTCTCGAATTCTTGAGCTCAGGAAATCCACCTGCCTCAGCCCCCCAAAGTGCTAGATATTACAAGTGTGAGCCACCGCTCCCAGCCTGCAATATATAATTTTAAGGCAGAGTATTAATACTTGAGGCCACATGCAGGCCCTGGAATATCCATTAAATAATAACTTTGATCCTAATATGAATGATAAAATATTTTATTTTAAATGAAGACTTCATTGCTTTGAAAATATATGTGTGATTCAGATGCTGGGTATACGTGTTCAGTCTTGAAGTACCCAGATAGTGAACACGAAAATGACCGCAGTGGTGAAGGGAACCAAAGACCCATGACAGTCAAATATTGTTATGCATTTTTATAAAATTATTGATAGAAAGGCCCCCTTTCATTTATTTATATGCTTATTTGTTTAAATCTTTTTGTCTGGTGCTCAACACTGCAGGCCTAAGGAAGAGAGTTACATAGGTGTGATTAATGGACCCAGAGCTGCCAGCCAGGCTCACTATTTGAACATAAGCAATCAGTCAGTTAGTGGAGCAGCACAGTTCTCTTTGAGGGCCCTGCAGTTGCCTTGGTCCTATACAGAGCTTGTTTATTCCAAAGCAGTCAGTCCCATATAGAACGCCCCAAGGAGCAATCATGCGCCACTATAATTGAATAATTTTGTAGCTTATCCTATGAGTTTTCTCCTTGAGTCTTCTGGTCCATATAAACCCGTGAATTATGGCCTTATGTATTATTTCAAATGAGCTAATTGCCATCTCCTGGTAATAATGAAACCATTAATCAGGGTAAGTAACACAGTTCTAGTACTTTCACTGGAGAGAGGAAGCTTCGAAAAGAGTTGTACTTCACCAGGGTCCTATAACCCTATTTTCCTCTCCCACTCAACACACTGACATTTTGTAATGCTAACATGAGTAAAGAATAATCATAATACTTAGCATTTATATAGCTCTTAACAAACATTTGCTAATTAATCCTCATGCCAGCTCTACTCGGCAAGCACCGTGTCTATTGTTATCCGTGCTTTTCAAAGCCTGGAACTGCAGAAATGTTAAGAGATTCTCAGAAAGGTTAAGAGACTTGCCAAAGGTCACAAAACAACATAGTAATGGAAGTTAATTCCAGCTGAGACATCATGTCATGCAAACATGTGGTCTCTTGGAAGCTTGAAGGCCCATTAGTAATATGAGGCCTGGGCTATGGGAAAAACCCAGTCGTGTTGTGCAGAAAATATAATTCAGTAGCTGCAAACAGATGACATGGGTTTGTGGAAGAAAGAAGCAGTCTGAGCCTCAATTTCTCAGTCTACCCGTGGTAGGAGAATGTATACCTTGCAAAACGGCTTTCTTCTCTGTTCTGCTCTTCTAAGATTGAACAATGAAATATGCAAAGCTCTTAAAAACTACTAAAAAGTCGAGAGGATTTAAAAAATATACTGCTTTTCTCTGGGATAGTGTCAGACTACTAGATTTCCTCCATTGAGAAATAATGTGAGAAGAGGTGGCAAATTTCACATTTACAGACCCAAGAAAACTCAAGAGGGGTGATAATTAACAATTAATCAAAAACACCTCCTAAAGTCTACCTATTCAAATGTGGGAAAATGTCTTGATTTAAATTAAAAGAATATTCCTTTTAATGGTCAATTTACACGAGCTAGTAATATAGAATAAAATAAATTTTAAACTACAAAACTGTGTTTCAGAGGTTAAAAAAGTGAGATCAAGGACTGAGCTCATAGGAGGAATGAGAAAATGTTTGGGGATATTTGAGATGTTTTCCCAAATAAAACACTAAAACTCAAATTTTATTTTCTCACAAATCATTTTCCCCCTACCATTCTATTTATTTATTTATTTTTTTGAGATGGAGTCTCGCTCTGTCACCCAGACTGGAGTGCAGTGGCACGATCTTGGCTCACTGCAAGCTCCGCTTCCCAGATTCACACCACTCTCCTGCCTCAGCTTCCCGAGTAGCTGGGACTACTGGCGCCCGCCACCACACCCAGCTATTTTTTTTTGGTATTTTTAGTAGAGACGGGATTTCACCGTGTTAGCCAGAGTGTACCATTCTTTACCATTACAATAATTAATGATGATAACATAAAAATTTTGTTTGATGTTCTGAAAAAGAAAACTTGCCTCCCTTAATAATTTAGTACCTGGAACAGCTCCAAAAAAAATATCTTCAGATAGGGAAAGTCAGATGGAAGAGATAGTTCTGATTAGGTTGTGAGATGTCATTAACACACTAGTTGCCAGAGAATTCTAAATACCTGCCATGCTGCCCACCCCCTTAAAACGCTTAGTGCTGATGTGATAAAATCCCTTGATTTGTAGAGTAAAAACGAGATAATATGAGACTTTCTAAAACATTTTATGAGAGAGAAAAGGAAAGCAGAAACCAATTAAACCACAAGACCACAGGAAGCAAGAAAATCTGCCCATTACTCAAGCTGCATTAAGAGAATCATGCTAGTTTACAAAGCCTCTTATCTATTTATTCGCTCCAAATAGTTGGCATACTTTTCCAGGCATTTTCCATGTGCAAGATTACAGACTTTGGATGTAATTGCATGTGCAAGATTATGTACTTTGGACAAGGTAGATTTGGACTGCTTTTAAAGCTTAGTTGGTTGAAAGTCTCCATTATCATCTGTCGATCAATATAGAGATATTTATTCTTAGCAGAATCTAATGTAACTCAGGTATTCAAATGTTTATTTCAATCCTATTGATCACTCCTACATAGAATATACAGTTAGAGGGATAATAGTGAACTTCTCATTGAAATGTCAGTTTTTTTGTTTGCCAGAGATTGATAAAATCTGTTAGAAAAGGGACTGTGTTTGGCAATAACACAGCTTACTCCTGAGTCGTGGTAGATTGTCTTAGAGGCTGGGCATAGCATGGCCTGAACAACCACCCTCACTTTGTAATCTAAGAACGTATTACGTAAGAACAAGCACACCAGCCATCAGGGGAAGCACATAAGAAGAAACCCCCTGTGAACTCAAACTTTGGTGGCACTCTTGAATCATTTGTGGTGAAATTTTAAATTTTTTTCTGTATTCAAACGTGGGCTGCAACTTAGAATGACTTTAAATGAGATACTTGTGATTTTGTGTGGCATTGTCATAAATCAAAACAGTCTTTCTTAGGCATCAACACATAGTCTTCATCATCTTGTAATAAATCACTCAGAGTTCAAGGGTGAAGGTGGCATTTCATAAGCAAATAATACAAGATTGCATCATCTAACCACTGTCTTGGTATCAACCAGCATCCATCTTGGCTGCGTATTAGTGCCATATGGTGCCTTTGTCTGATAGGACAGAAATGTATTTGAATCATTAGTATGCTTGGGCTGAAGCCAACTGGGTACTCACTTTCAATTCTGAAAAGGCTCTCTCTTAAAGGTGAGTTATATTCATTATATTCTGATGCTTTGTCTATGTAAATTAGTAATCAAATATTCTAAGTAGGTGATGGAAAATAATTTTATCTACTGCTCGCATCCTAAATCATAGTTGTCAGGTTTAAAAGTCTGATTGGGGAGTTTTGTTAAAATATCTTCCTAAGTGTTTATTTGGTACGTTTTCCAAGTTATTAAATCTTCTTGGAACATATGCAAAAAATCTATATATGTACATGTAAAATTTATTTAGAAGGCAAATAAAATTGGATACAAAAATCTTTCACCGTGCTTAATTTAGTCAACTTCTTCCTCATGAGATGAGCTAGTAGAATGAATGAACTTTAATTAACTTATTGGCTCCCTGGTCACATGGTTGCTGTGTTAATCTATCATTTTAATAGGCTGTCTTCCATGGGTATTTTTATAAATGTTCGACAAAATGAACCAACAAATTAATTTCTAATGATTCTCTATTTGCACAATACTTCAAATGGTATCCATCATTCTCTGATGTTAATTAAAGTTCTGTAAAAGTGTGAGTAGAAGATACAAATTCTCCTTTGATTCTAAACAATTTGTGAGAAAACAAGTAATTTGGGTAATGCCAGATAGAGAAGCTTTAGCAGTAAAACACATCTTTTTTCGTGTGGAGTTCTGACAAAACACAGTCATGTAACCACCACCACAATTAAAAGATGTGAGAGTTTCATTTTCTTCTAGATTTCCCTTGTGCCCTTTGTAACTTTCACTCAGCAAAATGCACAAAAGATTTGTCCACGTTGTTGTGTGTAACCATGCTTCAATCCTTTTTACTGCTGAGTAGCATTCTGCTCCTGTGGAATGGATGTACCACAGTTTGTTTATCCATTCACCAAGAGATAGTTCAATTGTTTCCAGGTTAGGTGACTATGAATTAAAACATCAAATATTTATGTCTAACTTTTTGCATGTATCTTAAGTTTTCAATTCTCATGAAGAGTGGGACTATGTGGTCATAGGGTATATATACGTTTCATTTATTAGACTTCCACACTTTTCCAAAGTGACAGTAACATTTTGTATTCCTATCAGTAATGTATGAGAGCTCCTAGTGCATATTTGCCAGCTCTTGGTATTATATCTGTTTTTTGTTTGTTTGTTTGTTTTTGTTTTGTTTTGAGACAAGGTCTCACTCTGTCATCCAGACTGGGGTACAGTGGTGTGATCATGGCTCATGGCAATCTCGAATTTCTTTCCTCAAGCAATCTTCCCACCTGTCTGCTGAGTAGCTTCCCACCTGTCTCCCACAGGCTCGTGCCATCAGGGCCCAGCTAATTATTTTTTTTTCTTTTGTAGACACAAGGGTCTCGCCATATTCTCTAGGGTGGTCTTGAACTCCTGGGCTCAAGCAATCCTTCTGCCTTAGCCTCTCAAAGTGCTGGAACAATAGGCATAAATCACTGCATTGGGCCTCATTTTGTTTTCAGTTTGCATTTTCATGACTAATAATGTTAGGCATCATTCATATACTTACTTACCATTCCTGTATCTTCTTTGGTGAATTGTCTGTTCAAATCTTCTGCCATTTTTTTATTGTGTTGTTTGCTTTCTTGAGTTTTGCAAGTTTTTTATCTATTCTGGATATATATTTTGGATACAAATCCTTTGTCAGATATGTATTCTATAAATATTTTCTCAGTCTGTGGCCTGCCTTTGCATCTCTTAACTGTTCTTTTGCAGATAAGTTTATATTTCTGATTTATTCAACTTATCAATTTGTTAATTTTTTTAAGGATGAAGATTTTGATATATCTAAAAAAATCTATGCCTAATCCGAGGTCACAAATACTTTCTCCTATTTTCTTGTGGTAGAAACTTTATAGTTTTAGGCTCTCCTTTCAGATCTATAGTGTATTTTCTATTAATTTTTATGAATCACGTTCAGTATGTGTTGTGGTGGTTCTTCTTCTTTTTCATATGTATGCTTATCTGTTCGAGTGGCATTTGTCTAAAAGGTTTCTTTCTCTATTGAATTGCGTTTGCATCTTTGTCAAAATCAATTGATGCTAGATGAACATTTTCATAGATGCCTTTTAACAAATTGATGAAGCTCCTTTCTATTTCTACTTTGTTAAGATATCTAGAAAATCAAGAATGAATTTTCTAATTTTGTCTAATGTTTTTTTCTGCATCTGTTGAGATGAAATTGTTTTTCTTATTTAGTGTATTAGTAGGGTAAATTACAGCGTTTGTTTTCTGAATTTTCAATCCACCTTTTCTCCCTGAAATAAACTCCACTTGATTATATTATTATTATAATAATACTCTTTCTTAAGGTGAAATTTGCATCACATACAATTAGCCATTTTAAAGTACGCAACTCAATGACGCTTAGTGCATTTACAATATTCTGCAACTATTGCCTTCTCTTTAGTCTGAAACTTTTTATCACCCCACAAGAACATCACACACCAATAAGTAATCATTCCCCTTTCCTCTCTGCCACGAAATCCTTGGCAACTATTAATCCATTGTCTAAAATAAATTAAATTTCTTTTTCCTTAGCTTTATTAAGGTATAATTGACAAATAAAAATTGTATATATTTCTGGTGTACAAAATGATGTTTTGATATATGTATACATTGTAGAACGACTAAATCAGGCTAATTAGTGTATGCATTACCTCACATACATATAACGTTTGTAGTGAGAACACTTAAAAACTATTGTCTTAGCAATTTTCAGGAATTCAATATATTGTTATTACCTCTAGTCACCATGTTGTACAATAGATCTCTTGAACTTATTTCTACTGTCTCATAAAAATTTTCTGTCCTTTGACCAACATCTTCCCAACCATCCTTCACTCCATATCCCCATCCCAGCCCCTAGTAAACACCATTCTAGTCTCTGCTTCTACAATTTCAGCCTCCACATGTAGGTGAGATAATGAGGTTATTTGTTTTTCTCTGCCTGGCTTAACAAAGCATCTTCCAAGCTCATGTATGTTGTCACAAATGACAGAATTTTGTTATTGCTTTTTAGGGCTGAATAGTATTCCATTGTTCATATATGCCATATTTTCTTTATCCCTTCATCTGTTGATAGGCACTCAGGTTGTTTCCATATCTTGACTATTGTGAATAATGTTGCAACGAACGTGACAGTGCAGACATCTCTTCAACATAGTGATTTCATTCCTTTGGATATAAACCCAGTAGTGGGATTGCTGGATCATATGTAGTTGTATTTTGAATTTTTGAGGAAACTCAGTGCTGTTTTCCATAATAGCTGTACTAATTTATATTTCCACCAACAGTGTATAATTGTTCCCTTTTCTCCACACCCTTGCCAGCTTGTGTTACTTTTTGTCTATTTGATAATACTCACTCTAACAGGTGTGAGGTGATATATCATTGAGGTTTTAGTTTTCATTTCCCTAATGATTAGTGATGTTGAACATTGTTTAATATACTTGTTGGCCATTTGTATGTCTTCTTTTGAGAAATGCCTATTCAGGTTCCTTGCTCATTTTTAAAATTAGATTATTTATTTTCTTGGTGTTGAGTTGTCTGAATTACTTGCATATTTTAGATATTAACCTCATATCACATGTATGGTTTGCAAATATTTTCTCTCGTTTTGTAGGTTGTTTCCCTTCACTCTGTTAATTACGTTTGTTTGTTTTGCTGTGCAGATGTTTTTAGTGTAATGCGAGTCTATTTGTCTATATTTATTTGCCTGTGCTTTTGGGGTTGTATCCAAAAAATCATTGAAAGCCCAATTTCTAAGTTTTTCCTCTTAGTTTTTTCTAGTCATTTTACAATTTCAGGTCTTACATTTAAGTCTTTAATCCATTTTGAGTTGATTTTCATGAGACAAGGGTCCAATTTGATTTTTCTACATGTAGATATTGTTTTCCCAACACCATTTATTGAAAAGATTATCCCTTTTTCATTGGTTTTCTTGGCACCTTTGTGAAAAATCAATTGACTGTAAGTGCATGGGTTTATTTCTGGGCCCTTAATCCTGTTCCATTGGTCAATGTGTCTGTGTTTTTGCCAGTACCATGATATTTCGATAACTATAGCTTTGTATTGTATTTGAAAACCAGTTACTATGATGCCTTTGGCTTTGTTATTTTTGTTAAAAATTGCTTTGGTTATTCTGGGTCTTCTGTGGATCCATGAAAATTCTAGGATTTAAAAAAAGTTTCTGTGAAACATGTCATTAGAATTTTGATAGGGATTGCATTGAATCTGTAGAATAGTAGAGACTATTTAACAATATTAATTCTTTTAATGTATGAACATGAGATCCCCTTCTATTTAGTTGTGTCTTCTTCAATTTTTTTCATCAATGTTTTATAGTTTTCAGCGTGTAGGTCTTTCACTTCCTTGGTTAAATTTATTCCTAAGTATTTTATATTTTTAGCTACTGTAAATGAGATTTTCTCAATTTTTTTCCAGATAGTTTCTTGCTAATGTATAGATATGCCACTAGTTTTTGTATGTTAACTTTGTATCCTGCAAATTTACTAAATTTGTTCAGCTTTTTTTTGTGGAATCCTTAAGATTTTCTTTATATAAGATCATGTTGTCTGCAAATGAGACAATTTAACTTCTTTCCTTCCAATTTGGATGCCTTTTATTTCTTCCTCTTGCCTGATTTCTCTGGCTAGGACTTCCAGTACTAGGTTGAATTGAAGTGGTGAAAGCAGGCATCCTTGTCTTATTTCTGATCTTAGAGGAACAACTTTCAGCTTTTCCCCATTCACTATAATTTAGTTGTGGATTTGTCATATGTGGTCTTTATTGTGTTGTAGTGTGTTCCTTTTATACCCAATTTGTTGAAAGATTTTTTGTTTATCATTAAAGGACACTGAATCTTGTCAGATGCGTTTTCTGCCTCTATTGAGATGATCATATGATTTTTTTGTCTCTCATTCTGTAATATGGTATATGACATTTGTTCATTTGCATATGTTGAACCGTTCTTGCACCCCAGGAAAAATTCCACTTGATGGGATCATGATGAGTGATTTTTAAAATTCTGCTTCCTAGTGTTTTGTTGAAGATTTTTACATCTATATTCATCGGGGTATTTTCTTTTCTTGTAGTGCTTTTGTCTGACTTTGGTATCAGGATAATGCTGGCCTCATCAAATAAGTTTGGAAGCATTATTCTTACAATTTTTTGTAAGGGTTTTAGAAAGATTGGCATTTATTCTTCTTTAAATATTTGGTAGAATTCATTGGTGATGTCATTAGGTCGTGGACTTTTTTTGATGGGAGGCTTTTTATTACCGATTCAACCTCCTTTCATCCTATTGGTCTGTTCAGCTGTTTTATTTCTAGGAATTTGCCTATTTCTTCTAGGTTATCCAGGTTGTGGGTGTGTAATTGTTCATAGTAGTCTCTTATAATCCTTTGTATTTTTTGTGGCATTGGTTGTAATGTTTTGTCTTTCATTTATTTTATTTGAGTCATTTGTTTTTCTTTAGTTAGGGTAGTTAAAAGTTTGTTGATTTTACTGTCAAATTCACTGATTGTTTCTTCTGCTTGTTCAAACCTGTTGAAATCTCAACTGAAATTTTCATTTCAACTATTGTACATTTCAGCTCTAGAAACTTGATCTCTCTTTTATGATTTCTTTCTCTTTAATGATACATTCTACTGGCTCATACACCATTCTCATTTTTTCCTTTCCTTCTTTGTCCATGAATTCCTTCAACATTTGAGCATATTTAAGATAGTCAATTTAGTTTTTTTCTACTAAGTACCATGTATGGACTTACACAGGGACAGTTTCTGAATAATTTCTTCATTTTTTTTTTCCGCTGTGAATGGGCTACACTTTTCTTTGTTTTTTTTTGTTTTGTTTTGGGGTGTGTGTGTGTGTGTGTGAGATTTGTAATACATTTTTAGAACTGGAGATTTTGAATATTGCAATGTGGTAACTCTGAAATGAAATTCTTCTCCCTCACCTGGGATTGCTGTTATTGCTTGTTGAGGGCTGCAATTATCCAGTTGTTTATTGACTTCTCAAAAATGGTTTTCACAGAGAATATATTTCTTGTCATGTGTAGTCACTGGAGTCTCTGTTCTGTTACCTCTATATTCAGCCAGTGACGGCTCAGAGATTTCCTTGAATACCTAGGTCTAATTAAAAAAGTGAAAAAGGCAGTTTGTCTCTTTAAATTATTTTGAAATATACTGACCAGGAAGTTGCTTCAGTTCGAGGGTTTTTCCCCTCAATGTATTTGGCAGTGTCTTTTTTTGGTTCTGATACCAAGTTAATTCTGTGTGCACAAAATAAACTGGGAAATATTTCTGCTCTTTATTTGTGTAGGATTTCTCTTATTTATTCTTTAAATGATTATTGTAATTTATCAGTAAAGCCATTTAGGCAAGTAGATATGTAAGGTTTTGGACTACAAATTAGTTTTCTTTTACAGACATAGAACTTTTCGGGTAAACTGTTTCTTTTGAGTGAGCTTCATTAATTAATGACTTTCAATAAATTTTCTTTAACAGATGTAGAACTTTTCAGGTAAACTTTTTTCTTGAATGAGCTTCATTAATTAATGACTTTCAATATATTGTTAACTTCATATAAGTGGTTAATTTTTAATGACAATGAATGTGTAGATTAACAAACCCCCCAATTTTTTTTTTTTTTTTTTTTTTTGAGACAGAGTCTCGCTCTGTCGCCCAGGCTGGAGTAGTTCAGTGGCATGATCTCACCTTGCCGCAGCCTCTGCCTCTCAAATTCAAGCAATTCTCATGACTCAGCCTCCTGAGTAACAGGGATTGCAGATGTGCGCCACCACACCCAGCTAATTTTTGTATTTCCAGCAGAGACGGAGTTTTGCTGTTTTGGCCAGACAGGTCTCGAACTCCTGACCTCAAATGATCTGCCTGCCTCAGCTTCCCAAAGTGTTGGGATTACAGGCGTGAGCCACTGCACCTGGCCAAGTTGTTATATTTTTAAGCATAAAATTGTCTATAACTTTATTTTTACTTTATTGTCTATAGGTTAGTAGTGATGTCCCATTTTTCATTACTCATGTTGATAATTTATGTCTTCTCTATTTTTTTAGCTGAAAGTTTCTCATTAGGGGTTTATTTTTTGTTAATTTCTGAGAAGTATCTTTTCTTTTTAAAAATTTATTTTAACTATTTTTCTGCTCTCAGTTTTATTCATCACTGCTTGTTTGTTCATTACTTCCTTCCTTCTGTTTGTTTAGAGTAAGGATCCACTGTTCTCCTTTTAGTTTTTTAGAGTGAAAACTTAGATTACTGATTTAACAATTTTTTTTTTTTTTTTCTGGAGTACAGTGGCGCGATGTCGGCTCACTGCAACCTTTGCCTCCTGGGTTCAAGTGATTCTCCTGCCTCAGCCTCCTGAGTAGCTGGAAATACAGGCATGTACCATCATGCCCAGCATTATGTATTTTTAATAGAGACAGATTTTCAGCATGTTGGCCAGGCTGGTCTCGAACTCCTGACCTCAAATGATCTGCCTGCCTTGGCCTCCCAAAGTGCTGTGATTACAGGCGTGAGCCACCACGCCTGGTCAATTTTTATTGTTGAAAGTATTTTCTAATTTTCCTTGTGACTTCTTTTGCATTCTTTGGATTACTTAGAAGTGTGTTGCTTAATTTCCAAATATTTGGAGATTTTCCAGGTATCTTTCTATTCTTGATTTTTAGTTTAATTGTATTTTTATAACAAATATACATTGTATAGTTTTTAACTTTTAAGAATCTGTCACAATATATGTATGAGTTAGAAATAAGGTGTGAATATTCCATGTGTACTCCAGAATGTTTTGTTCTGCTGAATGGGTGAAGTGTTCAAAAAAGGACAATTACGGTAATTTTGTTGACAATATTATTCAGACTTTCAATACACTTTTGAATTTTATGTCTACTTTTTATTGATTGCTATGAGAAGAGAGAGTTTGGTGGATTTTTAAAAAATTGTCCCTTGATTTTTCTTGAAGTATTTTGAAGCTCTATTGTCAGGTGCACAAACATTTAGGATTGTGATGGCTTCTTGGTAAAATGACTTGTTTATCGTTATGTGATCTCTCTCTTTGTCCCTGCTGATACTCCTTTTTCCATAGTTTTGTCTGATATTATTATAGTCACTCCACTTTTCTTTTGGTAAGTATTGTTATGGTATGTCTTTGGCCACCCTTTTACTTTTAATGTATAGATGACCTTATATTTAAAGTGGGTTATTTTGAAAGCATATAGTTTGTTGCCCTTGTTTATCCAGTCTGATTATCTCTGTGTTTCAAATGGTATGTATAGCTGGGTATGGTGGCTGATGCCTGTAATCCCAGCAACTTGGAAGGCCAAGGTGGGGGGATCCCCCCGAGTCTAGGAGTTTGAGACCAGCCTGGGCAATATAGTGAGACCTGGTTTCTGCAAAAAAGAAAAAAAAATTAAAAATTAAGCCAGGCATCATAGTGTGCACTTGTAGGTTGAGGTGGGAGGACCAGTTGAGCCTGAGAGAGGGAGGCCAAGAAAGCAGAGCCAAGATTGCCACCTTGTACTCTGGCCTGAATGACAGAGCAAGACCCTGTCTCAAACACACAAACACACACACACCCCCCAAATGGTATGTATAGACCCCTTATACTTAGTAAAATATTGGTATATTTGGATTAAAATCTACTACCTTACTACTTATTTTTTATTTGTTCTGTTTTTGTTCTACTTTCTCTTTTCTTTCTTCCTTTGGATTTTTTTTTGACTCCATTTTTTTTTGGCCTCTACTGTTGGCTTATTATTTATTCCCCTTAAAATTTTTTTTGTTTTGGTGATTGCCCTAGGATTTACTATATGCATCTTTAATTAATCTTAGTCTGTCTTCAACTAATATCACACTACCTCAATTATCTTGTAACCACCTTACAGCAGTGTACTTCCAATTCTTCTCTCCCATATCTTGTGGTTTTAATGTTATACATGTTACTTTAAGATATTCTAGAAATACACAGTCTATTGCCTCTGTATTTTCTTTAGATACCTTTTAGATTAAAAGTATAAAAAAAGTTCAATATTTGCATTTTAAAAAACTATTTTTGGCTAGGCACAGTAGCTCATGACTGTAATCCCAGCATTTGGGGAGCCTGAGGTGGGAGGATTACATGTCCTGAGGCATTCAAGATTAACCTGGGTAACACCGTGAGACTCTGTCTCTAGAAAAATTTTAAAATTGGCCAGTTGTTGTGGTGCATGCCTGTAGTCCTAGCTGCTGAGGAGGCTGAGGTGGGAGGATTGTTAGGAGGTCGAGATTACAGTGAGCCATATTTGAGTCACTGCACTGCAGCCTGGGCAACAGAATGAGACCCTGTCTCAAAAACAGAAAACAACAGCAAAACCAAAACAAATGTACCCCTTGTCAACTTGGTACTCACACACATTTCCTTAAACACCATCTCCAAATAAAGACAATAACAATGTCATAATCTCACCTAACATGATACAACTATCCTGTCTCAAAAAAAAAAAAAAAAAAAAAAAAAAAACCCAAACCAAAAAATAACTGCAAAATTACTTTCAACACTTTTATTCTTTATTTATATTCAAATTTCTATCTGGTACCTTAGGTATCTTCCTGAAGAACTTGGTTTAACATTTCTTGTAGTGGAAGTCTGGAGGAAATGATTTTCTTTTTTTCTACAAAGTTTTCATTTCTCCTGCAATTTGCAGAGTTTTAAAAAAATTAATATTCTGAACACAAGTTCATTATCAGATATATGATTTTCATACATTTTCTTCCAGGCTGTAATTTTTATTCCTCCAAAATTAATAGACTATTTTTCAGAGCAATTTTAGGTTTAGAGAGAAACTGAACACTAAATATGGAGTTCCTACATGGCTCCTCCTTGGCCCATCCCCCCTGCAGTTTCTACTATTACGAACATTTTGCATTAGTGTGGTATATTTGTTACATCTGGTGAACCAATACTGGTACATTATGATTAAAGTCTGTAGTTTGTACTTGTGTTCACTCTTTGTATTATGCTGTTCTGTGTACAGGTTTTGGACAGATGTATAATGTCATCTACACTTCATTATAGTATCATACAGAATAGTTTCACTGCCCTAGAAATGTCCTGCGCTCTACCTATTTATCCCTCTTTCCTTCCCCCGAGCCCCTGGCAACCACTGTTCTTTTTACTATCTCTCTACTTTTGCCTTTTCCAGAATGTCATCTATTTGGAATCATAGGGTATGTAATCTTTTCACACTGACTACTTTTGCTTAGCCATGTGCATTTATGGTTCAGTCATCTTTTTATAGCTCAATTGCTCATTTCCTTTGAGCTGGAATGATATTCCGTTGTATATATGTACTACAGTTTGTGTAAACATTCACCTGTTGAAAGACATCTTGGTTGCTTTCAACTTTGCAGTGATTAATAAAGCTTCTATAAACGTGCATGTCCATGCTTTTGTGTAGACATGTTTTTAACTCATTTTGGTAAATACCGAAGAGTGTTATTGTTGGGTAATATGGTAAGATTATGAATCAGAATTGCTATTGCCCCACATTCTTATTTTTTATTTTTATTTTTAATTACTTACTTTATTTATTTTAAGACAGAGTCTTGCTCTGTCACCCAGGCTGGAGTGCAGTTGTGCGATCTTGGCTCACCACAACCTCCACCTTCTGGGCTCAAGCGATCCTCCTACCTCAGCCTCCCCAGTAACTGGGACAACACACCCAGCAAATTTTTGTATTTGTTTTGTAGAGACAGGGTTTCATCATGTTGCCCAGACTGGTCTTGAACTCTTGGCTTCAAGCAATCCACCCACCTCAGCCTCCAAAGTGCTGGGACTACAGGTGTGAGCCACTGTGCCTGGCGTTTGCCCCACATTCTTGCCAGTATTTTGTGTTGTTGGAGTTTTGGATTTGAATAATTCTAGTCGTGTAGTGGCATGTTGTTGTTTTATTTTCCTTCAATTTTAAAGCATATTTCCCCCTATACAGAATTCTGAGTCGAGGAATTTTCTTTTTCTTTCAGCACCTTAAAAATGTCACTTTGTCGTCTTCTCAGTTACGTGGTTTCTGAGGAGTATTTTTCTGTAATCAGTGTCTTTCTTTTTTTTAATATAATGTGTCTTTTCTCTGGTTGCCTTCAAGATTTTCTCTTTATATTTGTTTTTCAGCAATTCGAATGTGATGTGTCTAGTTTTATGTTTTTATTTAAAAAATCCTGTTTTGTGTTCTAGGAGCTTCTTGGACATTTAATTTGACATCTTCTATTACTTATGAAAAATTCTCAGCCATTACCTCTTCAAATGTTTCTTTTGACCTGTTCTATTTTCCTTTCAAACGTCTAATTACATGTATACTGGATCTTTTGATACTGTCTTAAAGTCTTAAAACTTTTGCTTATTCTGTTCTTTCTTTTTAAAATTCACTCATTTTACTTTGTGTTCTGGATTGGCCAATTTCTATGGACTTAACTGCAAGGTCATGGATTCTTTCCTCAGTTGTGGAGTCTACTGATGAACCCACCAAAGGCATTATTCATTTCTGTGGTCATGCTTAAATAAAACATTCTACCATCCCATTGGTTCTGTCTTATAGTTTCTGTCTCTCTGTGGAAATTCTCTACCTGTTCATGCAAATTTTTCATCTTTACCACTGGAGTTGTCTTAAGGAATTTCTTAATGAATTTTAAATTCCAACATTTGAGTCATGTATGAATCAAATTCTGTTATTTGCTTTGTGTGTTGAAAGTGGGTTGTTTTTCTTGCTTTTCTTGTATCATATAATTTTTGGTTGAATGGTGGACATCCTGTGTAGAACAGTAGAGACTAAGATTTGTGACTGCAAATAGACACAACACTTTTTCTAAGCTGCTAGTGTGAGGAATTCAATTAATTTACTCAAGAACTAAGGTAAGTTTTTGTTTTGTTGTAGTTATGTTTCCTCTCAATGCATCACTGGCTTCAAATTCCTTCTTATTACCTTTTGGTTAGGGTGGGGTTGAATGTTGGAGAGTTTCTCTCAATGCTTTGGTTGACCTTCAGATTTAGACCATTCTTATGAGCATGCCCCTTATCCAAGGCCTTTCCTCACTCCTGTGCCTTTCTCCTGGGATTACTCTGTTGTTACCTGTTAATTGCTACCTGGTGGTGTGTGTTGGGCAGGTGCTTTCTTTTGTTTTGTTGTGGCTTCATTCTTAGTCAGATCTTCTGTTCCTTGGTTTTGACAATGGGAATTTTTCAGTGATCCTGCCCTTACACAGTGATAGGGTATCTCTAACAGTCTAGGTCCAGGAGGGATTCTTGCTCCTCCTCTAGAGGCAGATGATTTTTTTGTTTGTCTCCTTTTATCTGCCTCAGTGGGGCAGATTACTCTGGGAGCCACAGAATTTGCTGCTTATGGCTTTTGCTGAATAGGGAAGTAGGAGAGAAGGATCCACCTGGATCTTTGTACCTTATCTGCAGCGAAGGCTACTCCTTTGCCCAAGGCTGGCACCACTAGGAAAAGCTGTCTTTGGTTTCCCACTCTACACCCATTTTCCTCCTTAGCGATCTTTTAGTTTGCTAGTGCTGTCTTAACAAAAACTGGATGACTTAACCATCTGGAGCCTAGCAGTCCAAAATCAAGGTATTGGCAGGGTTGGTCCCCTCCGAAGGCTGTGAGGAAAGTACCTGTTTCAGGCTTCTCTGATGTGTAGATAGCCATCTTCTCTCTTTGTCTCTTCACATTGTTTTTTTCTATGTGCATCTTTGCCTAGATTTCCCCTTTTAATAAGAGCACCAGTTATATTGGATTAGGGTCCACCCTAATGAACTCATTTTAACTAGATTACCTCTGCAAAGACTCCATCTCCAAATAAGGACATACCTTGAGATACTGGGCATTATGACTTTGTATGATGAAGAACATAAAAATTTCTTCTTTGTTTTCAAAAATTAAAATTTGTTCTTTGTTTTCAAAAATAAATTTGTCCATTAACTAATTTCTCATCCCTCATCCCTCACCTCCATCACACCTCCTCTCTCTCCCAAGTCTCCAGTGTCTATTATTCCACTCTCCACATCCATGCATATGCTTTTTATAATACTCATTTGTAAATGAGAACATTCAAGATCTGACTTTGTCTGGCTTGTTTCACTTAATATAATGACCTCCATTTTTATCCCTGTTGCTGTAAAAGACATAATTTTATTCTTTTTTGGTGCTGACGAGTTGCTGGGTGCAGCACACCAACATGGCACAAGTATACATATGTAACAAACCTGCACGTTATGCACATGTACCCTAGAACTTAAAGTATAATAATAATAATTAAAAAAAAAGACAGACATTTTATTCTTTTTTATGGCTGAATAGTATTTCATTGTGTATATACATCACATTTTCTTTAATCAATCATCCATTGATGGACACTTAGGTTGATTCCATATCTTTGCTATTGTGAATAGTGCTGCAGTAAACACAAAAGTGCAGGCATTTTTGATATAATGATTTATTTTTCTTTGAATAGATATGACACCCAGTAGTGAAATTGCTGGATCAAATGGTAGTTCTATTTTTAGTTCTTGAAAAATCTCCATGCTGTTTTCTATATAGGCTGTAGCTACTAATTTGCATTCCTACCAACAACATGAAAGAGTTCTCTTTTCTCCACATTCTTACCAACATCTCTTAGTTTTGTCTTTTTAGTAACAGCATAGGGTAAGATAATATTCCATTGTGGTTTTAATTAGCATTTCTCTGATAATTAGTGATGTTGAGCATTTTTTATATATTCAGGGGTTTCTGTGCAGGATCATTTAGAACTGGGTGATATAGTTCGGACATTTATCCCCTCCAAAATCTCATGTGGAAGGAAATGTGATTTTTAATGTTGGAAGGGGCCCTAGTGGGAGGTGCCTGGGTCATGGAGATGGATCCCTCATGAATGGCGTGGTGCTGTCATTGTGGTAATGGGTGAGTTACGAGTTCATACAAGATCTGGCCATTTAAAAGAGCCTGACACTTCCTCCTCCTCTCTCTTGTTCCCTCTCTTGTGATATGATATCCTGGCTTCTTTGCTTTCTGCCATGATTGTAAGCTTCCTGAGGCCTCACCAGTAGCCAAGCAGATGCTGGAACCATACTTGTACAGCCTGCAAAACTGTGAGCCAAACATACCTCTTTTCTTTATAAATTACCCAGTCTCAGTATTCCTTCATAGCAATGCAAAAACGGACTAATACAGTGGGTATAGACTCTCCTTGTGTCTGCAGTTCCTAAGAGTTCTGTGCTCTCACACTACTTCGAGCTGGCCTTTAGCAATTTGTTGATACTTTTAACTGATATATTTTTACCTGCTTCTACAGTGTCTATATCTTCCTCTGGTGCCTCAGGTAAGGCAGTGCATATGTCTGCATCTTTCCTTGGAGAAAATGCATGTCTTTTTCTAGATTTTACGCTACTTGGTTGCTGCGACCACAGCTTTTCTCTTTTCTTTTCTTTTTGCTTTTCTTCTCTTCTCTCCTCTCCTCTCCTCTCCTCTCCTCTCTCCTCTTCTCTTCTCTTCTCTTCTCTTCTCTTCTCTTCTCTTCTCTTCTTCTTTCAGCCTCCCAAGTAGCTGGGATTACAGATAAGTGCTACCATGCCCGGCTAATTTTTTGTATGTTTTTAGTAGAGACAGGGTTTCACCGTGTTAGCTAGGATGGTCCTGATCTCCTGACCTCATGATCCACCCACTTAGGCCTCCCAAAGTACTGGGATTACAGACGTGAGCCACTGTGCCTGGCGTGACCTCAGCTCTTTGATGAGTTTGAGAAAAGTTGTGGTTTTGTTAAATATCTGGGCTTTCTTTACAGTTAAGAGGTGGGAGTGTTACTCTTTTCAGCTTTTTACATACTAAGAGGGAGAAGGTGACACTATTTTTAAATTTAAATTTCTAATTGTGTATTACCATATGTAGAAATACAGTCGATTTTATATTAATCTTGCATCTTGCAACTTTGTTAAACTCACTTGTTCGTTATAGTAGCTTCTTTGGTAGAGTCTAGGATTTTCTATGTCATTAATTTTATAATTTTTAAGTAGATGTAGTTTTATTTATTCTTTTCCAGTCTGCATGCTTTTCGTGTTTTTTTTTTCTTGACCAACGGCATTTGCTAGGACCTTCAGTACAATGTGGACTAGCAGTGGTAAGAGCAGATATCCTTGCCTTCTGCCCCATCTCAGGAGGACAGCATTTAGTCTTTCACCACAATTTATGATGTTAGCTGAAAGTTTTCTCCTAATTTTTTTTTATCAGGTTGAAGAAGTCTTCTTCTATTTTATTTTGCCAAGAGTTATTTACTGTAAACAAGTGTTCACGTTTGTCAAACACTTTTTGACAAAGTATTTTCAACTTGGTTGATTATTTTTACTTCTTGAGAAGGAAGACTTCTTAGACAAAAATGATTGACTTGGGTAAGTAAAAAAATTTAATGATGGGTGTGACCTCAGCCTACCAGTAATATAAAATTAATATACTATTACAACATTCTCAACCTCTGATTTATAGACTTATTGTCCAGTATAGATCAGGTTAGTAGAGATTTCTAGTCAAGTGGGAGCTTTAGCTGCAGAAGTACCAAAAGCTGCATCATAAGTCATATTCACCTCAAAAGTAGTCCTGTATCAATATAGTTTGAAGGCTGGTTCCCTCCACATCTTTTTTTTTTTTTTTTTTTTTGACACGGAGTTTTGCTCTTGTTGCCCAGGCTGGAGTGCAATGGCGTGATCTAGGCTCATCACAACCTCCGCCTCCCAGGTTCAGGCAATTCTCCTGCCTCATCCTCCCGAGCAGCTGGGATTACAGCCCTGCACCACCATGCCTGGCTAATTTTGTATTTTTAGTAGAGATTGGGTTTCTCCATGTTGAGGCTTGTCTCGAACTCCTGACCGCAGGTGATCCGCCTGCCTTGGCCTCCCAACGTGTTGGGATTACAGGCGTGAGCCACCATGCCCGGCCCCTCCACATCTTATGTTGAAATGTAATCCCCAGTATTGGAGGTGGGGCTTGGTGGGAAGTATTCGAGTCATCGGGGAGGATCACTCATGAGTGTCTTGGTTCCCTCCTCACAATAATGAGTGAGTTTTCACTCTATGGCTTCATGGAAGATCTGGTTGTTTAAAAAAGTCTGGGACTCCCCACTTCTCTCTCGTGTGCTCTCTCTCTCCATGTGACACTCTGCTTCTGCTTCTCCTTCTGCCGTGAGTAAAAGCTCCCTGAATCCCTCACCAGATGCCAAGCAGATGCCAGCACCATGCTTCCTGAACAGCCTGCAGAACCGTCAGCCAGTTAAATTTCTTTTCTTTATTAATTATCTAGCCTCAGGTATTTCTTTATGCAACACAAAAATGAATTAACACACATGGGGTTAGCCAAAAAAAGCATTTATAACTATTTTTTATTTCATTATTAGCAACTCTTTTAAAAATTTTGACTATGTTTTGGGCATTGTGCTGGGTGCCTGATATCTAGTATCTCATTTAGCCCTAATAAGAACTCTGGGAAATTGGTACTATTGTTTTTAGTATATCAAAATATTTAAGTGTATGGACACTAAGGACTCACTGCCAAGGTTCATATTTCAGCTTCACCACTTACTTGCTGTGTGACCATGAGCAAGTCGTTTAACCTCACTCAATGCATTGTATCATATGTAAAGTAGGGAAAAATAATAATGACATGGTTTAGTTGTTCTGAGATTTAAATAAAGCTATTTAATGTTACACCTTTGGCATGTTTTCTGGTGCATTTTAAACACTAAATCAAAGTTAGATATGAATTCTGTTATCTTGAAAGTGAGAAAAAGAAGAGACATGGAAACAAATGCACACAACTAATACATGTCAGAGTTTAGATTCTAAGCCCAGTTGCTTCCAAAGCATCCCCCAACCACCATGCAGCTCTTATTTTATGTGCTTATTAGGGAGAGGATTTTTTGCTAATGTATAATTGGCATACATATTGCTTTATACCTGTTGTCTCAGTGTAATTAGCAATAATGCCCCTTTAATTCTCATGAATGTCTATTTTAAACAATAAATTATATAATCACCTTACTAATAATCCACATTTTAATTTATCTTTAGGTGACAAATTATTATTTCTAGTTCTGAATTTACTTGTGGCCCAAGCTCTCCAGCACACACACCTACACACACAGACACACACACACGTTTATGGAGGATTTTATTCAAAAGTTGCAGACACTATGTAATGATATAACTTGAAGCATTTTTACATTCAAGATTAATCACAATTTAGCAACTTGTGGCTTATGCAGGATGAACACACACGATTTTGAAAGTGTTGTCTTACAATGACACAATAATAAATCAATTCCTGGTGGTGGGAGCACAACATCAATTTTACATAAATGGATGCTTATAAGAGTTGATCACTGTTGAAATAAATGTGGGCTCTTAATAGAATGCTATCAGTTGTCCAAACCAGAGAAACATGGTATAACAGATATGCAAAGTGTATGGATGGCTTCTAGGTGTGATTCTTTGGGGGCTGGTTCCAGGCAGAGAGGAAGATAAAGGCTATGAGATTTTTTTATCCTAAGGAGAATGTAGCTCATATCAGACTTTTTGTATTTTCTTTGTAATTAGAAACTTATTTATTAGATGAACATATATTAGATCTAATGAACATCTGCATTGTGAGAAAAAAAAGTCTTCTTCAATTGCTTCCACCTTTATACATAGAGTTTATAAATATCAACATGACTGAAGTGTCTGTGTTC
This sequence comes from Papio anubis, assembly GCF_008728515.1. Classification (NCBI taxonomy): domain Eukaryota; kingdom Metazoa; phylum Chordata; class Mammalia; order Primates; family Cercopithecidae; genus Papio; species Papio anubis. The sequence continues at coordinate 30,664,068 of NC_044993.1, read as the reverse complement.
CTGTCATATTTGAAATATTTGTATTAGTGAGACTCAAAGTGAGATTCAAGAAATTTTCCTGTTCCTTATACATTAAATTGTTATAGAAACCCAGATTCAAACAATTTTATTTTTATTCCTTTGAGACTTTATATTTCTCTATAGCCAGCATTTTATTTACAATGTGTATTTCAGTTTCAACAGAGTTAATTGCTTTTGTACCACATTGTATAAGCAATTTTTTCCAATAGTCATTGGAGGCCAAACCATAAGCAATGTGTTTAGTTTTCTGCTCAGCCAATCACATTCAGCCTAAAAAATAGACTTGCACCCAAGGAAATTCCCTGTGGAGTAGGAAACACAGCTGTTTTATCCTACTAGGCAGCCTGCAGAGAGATACTATTTTCCTTGGGGGAAAGGACACTCAAGTTTTGAGAATCTAGGTACTGTACCACTGGGGAAAGAGCAGAGAAGAAAATAGACCATCTTTTTCAGTTCTATTGTACAGACTATAAAGAAGTTCTTTGTTCAGACTCTGTCCTCCTCCTTCTTGCTGAATCTTTAGTCTTTTAAAATTCTACCCTTAACTAAATGGGTAAAGCTGCAAAAAAGATTAAACTTAAAAATATACCAGGAATACAGAATGAGGAGAGGTGATTGATCTTTGAGTAGGTATCCAACAGTGCAATGAAATTCTCAAGCAGGTTTCTTTTTATTTCAAAATGGGTTTGATTCAGAGGGATTTTATAGCTGCTAAATCATGCAATTGGCAGAGATTGTGCATGCTTCTCACAGTTACTTTGAAAGATGTCAAATTTGGCAAAGGCAGTAAAAATACTGGGATTTACTGAGCTTGCTTTTTATTTTTTTCTTCCCAGAGAATTCTCTAAAATCCAGCATGCTTGGAAGCAATACAGTGCAACAGAAGTGTGCAGAATTGTAGTTTTCACAGAAAGAGTATGACTTTCTCAACCAGTGTGTTGTGATTACATCTTTGGCAAAAGCCTGGCCGTCTATGCTTGTTGTTACAAAAGGCTCCTTTTTATCACCAGTGGACATGGTGTCCTGTCATTGTCACTGACATGTAAAAGCTGCTTTTTTTTTTTTTTTTAACAAAATAATGCTATTCGTACATATCTCTGTAGTGTTACCTTATGAATATATGCAAACTTCTTTAGGACATATACCTACGTATGAGAATTTCTAGGTTATTGGAAGGAATAAAACTTTATTTTATTTTATTTTACTTTAAGTTCTGGGATACATACGCTGAATGTGCAGGTTTGTTACATAGGTATACGTATGCCATGGTGGTTTGCTGCACCACCATATATATATATATATTTACCAATCAAAGGGACCATAAGCTTGACTTTAGAAGGAAAATTAGTTTTAGAAAGAAAGCTGATTTTTTTCTAATAAAGAGAAAGAAAGAGAATTATCAATCTGAATCTGATCAATAGCAAAGCAGCATATATTAACGTACAAAGTGGGCACCACTTTCTCTCAAACAAGACAGAGATGAGACATTGTATTATAAGTTGCTGAACAGCCTTACTTTGCTCATCCAAAGCCATGTAAGTCTGAAGGAGCGCCTCTGGACTGGTAGACAAACCTGCACAGGACCATGGCCTTGGACCATGTGTGCCAAAACCTGGACAGAGGGACCAGCAGCAAATGAAAACCTGTGTTGGGCTTGGGGGTATTCAGATTGTATAACCTGCTGGACAACTTCCCTAAAAGAGGATATTAGAGTGAAGGATTCACAGAGCTCTGAAAACGTGAGTGATAATTAGGATGATCACAGAGGAAAGTTTATTACAGCTGGTGAGACATTGGCTGGGATGGGTCTAATTTGAAGTCCCACTTTCCTCTGTGGACTGGGGTGTGCAGAGAAGGTTCAGTTTACGGAATGAGAAGAGATGATACTCAGTAAGTCATCAGATGGAGCCACAGGAGCACTGTGCAACTTTTCTAAGAAAAGAAGAAATGGGAATCTATAGTAGCAAAGATAGGTCTACCGTCAGGGGCTATCACACATGCTTTGCATTATCTTGTTTAATACCCACAAATAAACCTTCAATGTAGATGAGAATATTCCTGTATTTGGAGTGAACAAACAGAGACTCAGAAGAGTAAAGTAACCTTGCCAAATTCACAGAGCTAGTAGGTGCTGAAGGCAAGACTTACACCCAAGCATGCTGTATCCAGCTCAGCGATGCAGCTCTGGGCTGCAGTGATCTTTTCACTGGTGTTTCCAGTGGTGTATCTCTTTGGTTCTGGAAAATACTTGAGGATGGGGTAGTTTGAGCTCCAGTACTTAGATGTTCAGACTGAATCTCTGGATCCCTGAAATAAAACACAATTATTTTCTGTATATTTAGTGCTCACACTATTGAAATAATTCATCTGCTCCTGTGAACACAATGACTAGAATGACTTCACAGTTGAAGTCTCTGACTGCATAAAATCTTGTGAGCAGTATATTCATTCTCTCCCACTGCCCTCTAGAAGATCCGATTTTATTTTGTCCTTGGGGGTCATTGCTAAATGGTGGGAAGGGTGAGTACATGAGGGAAAAGATGATACATACCATGCCTCTCCAGGTATTAAATGGACTTTTGTAGGCCAGGTGTGGTGACTCATGCCTGTAATCCCAGCACACTGGGAGGCTGAGGTGAGTGGATCACAAGGTCAGGAGATCAAGTTCAGCCTGACCAACATGGTGAAACTCTGTCTCTACTAAAAATACAAAAAAAATTAGCTGGGCGTGGTGACAGTCGCCTGTAATCCCAGCTACTCAGAAGGTTGAGGCAGGAGAATTGCTTGAACCCTGGAGGTGGAGGTTGCAGTGAACCAAGATTGCGCCGCTGCACTACAGCCTGGGCGACAGAGTGAGACTCTGTCTTGAAAAAAATAAAAAATGAAATAAAATAATGGACTTGAGTCTAAGAAAATGCCTTTTCTGGGGCCTTGTGTGGTGGCTCACGCCTGTAATCCCAGTATGTTGGGAGGCTGAGGCAGGCGGATCACAAGGTCAGGAGACTGAGACCATCCTGGCTAACACAGTCAAACCCTGTCTCTAATAAAAATACAAAAAATTAGCCAGGGGTGGTGGCACGTGCCTGTAGTCCCAGCTGTTCGGGAGGCTGAGGCAGGAGAATTGCTTGGACCTGGGAGGCAGAGGTTGCAGTCAGCTGAGATTGTGCTACTGCACTCCAACCTGGGCGACAGAGTGAGACTCCATCTCAAAAATAAATGAATAAATAAATAAATAAATAAATAAATATAAAATGTCTTTTCTTTGGAAAGTCTATGCATTTATATGAATCCCCTCTCCCCATCTAATTAAAGACATTTCATTCTATTTCCTCCGTTGTGTAGAAATTCAGGAAAAATATAAACAGACATGGTAGACTCTAAAATTTATTTCAGCAGGAAAAGCTGTCTCCCTCTAAGTTTCTAGTCCTTTTTTTCTGTTATGCATGGACTATGCTTTTGTCACTTTGACACCAGTGTGATGCAACTGAAAAGCATGGGGAACAGTTTTCGAGTTGGTACTTGGCTCAGCTTGGTTATAAGGAAAAATGAAAAATAATCTAGGTAGAAAAGTATTTTTAGACCTTTCTTCTCAAAAATAGTACTCATCACAGTAACAGCAATCTGAATGCACACCTGCCACAAACTTGGCACTGTGCTGGCTGAATTAAATATGTTGTTACAATGAACTGGGTGTGGTGGTGCACACCTGTAGTCTTAGTTACTCAGGAGACTGAGGTGTGAGGTTCACTTGAACCCAGAAAAGCAAGGCTGCAGTGAGCCAAGATCATGCCACTGCACTCCATTTTCGGTGACAGGGCAAGAACCCATTTCAAAAAAATTAAAAAAATAATTTGTCACATCTAATACAATGATTTTGGTCCCTCATTCCTTAATCATAAATTGAGATTTGGAGAAGTTAAGATGTTACCAAGGTCACATGCTAAGATAGGGATCTAGCTGGGATTCAGACTCAAGCTTGTCTGTTCCTCAAGTTTGTTTCTTTTACTGTGAATATATATCAAACTTTCTGAAATCTCTACAAAGACATGTGCTGCTCAATGAGCCACGAGACAAGGGGGAACCCTACGCTGTCTACCAGAATGGCAAATTCCTAAGTAACATGCAGTGAGAGAATTTGAGTATCAGAAATTCCAGCTGGAAGAATGGCTCACCAGATGAGTTGAAGCCTCAGGGAACCCACGTGAGAATTTGGACATTTTCTCGTATTTTAACGAGAAACAGCAGAATTTCACACACACAAAAATATCATTTGACACATGCAAGAAACTTGTCATTGGGTCAAAAATTCTCCCCTGGGATCTTCAGGCATCTGTTTTCCAGCATCCCCTGCAGGTCAAAGACTGTTTTCCCTTCTGGTTCTTAAATCTACAAGACCGTCTCAGAGCTACATCTAGCAGCTGCCTCTTTCCAAATGGAACACTAAACATATTTTCTCTTTTGTTGTCTCCTCATGCAGTCAGTCTCCTTCTATGGCTAGCTCGAGGGGTTATCTCTTTTTAGTCACAGCACAAGGGATACATTTTTGTAGCCTTTTCATGGAGTCATGTTCCATGTTTTCTCTTTTATCCAAGCAAGTCTGACTAACAGAATTGTAATGCACAAAGCCAGCTTGCCATCCTGAAGCAATATTTTATGGAATATGAGCCTATGTGATGGCTAGAAAATATCCTCCCAACCCTGAGACATGATTGGTTTTGTGACTAGGCTTAATTGGATAGAAAAAGGCACTGGAATAATGCCTTGATGCCACTTCTCTCTCCTTCTGTCTCTCAAGGTTCTCCAACCTTGGCACTATTGAAATTTTGGGCTGAAAAATTTCTTGTTGTGGACACTGTCCTGTATATTGTAGGATGTTTAGCTGCACCGCTGGCCTTTAACTACAGAATGTTAGTAGCACCCCAGGTGGGACAATCAAAAATATTTCCAGATGTTCTCAAATGTCCCCTGGAGGGCAAAATCACCCCAGGTTGAAAATCACTGTTCTCTTGTCTCTTGCCCTCTCTGCACCAACCACCCTTACACACGCATGTACAATAGCACTTTGAAGAGGCAGTTTTCTTACTAAAGTTATCATTTGTATAGATGGTATGTGTATGCTTTCTGACTATAGAAGAAATTCTTCTATTAATGCCTCTAAAACATAAAATATACTGCTAATGGTTTCTTTAAAGACAAAACTTGGGATTGTGTAAATTCTTAGGTCTGTGCAATAACTATTCAGGAGCTCAACCAGCCCCAAAGTCCGACACACCTGCCCTGGAACTTGCAGCTGGAAAGCTGGGAGGAGGGGGAAATCATCTCAACTTTATAAAAATGAAAGCCTAGGAATAAATTGCTTTTAGCTCTCAGACAATTCTAGCTTCTGGATTTCAATTCAAGGCAGAAATAAATGCTTCTTTCAATTGCTTTCCACTTCAAGTCATGACGCAAGGTCAGAACAATAGCAGGAGGTTCTGTGTGCAGAGAGGCAGTTTACAGATTAGTTGTACTGATGCCAAAAAAGAAGGGTCCAGCTCCATTTGGGGACTGGTGTAAATGGAAGTCCTCTTCACTCTCTGGGTGAGATTTTTTTTTAACATATCAATGCAAATTACCTGTTTCATCTGTGTGGCTTTCCCAGAGGATGCTGAATTTCAGGCCCATCATGTGTACTAACCCACTGAACTTCAAGTAGAGATCCTCAGGAAGTTAATTTCTTCCTCCTCATGGTAACTTCGTGTTGAATCGTGTTCTAGTTTGCACTTTTCCCACTCTGTTGTCACATAATTATTTACCTATCTATTTCTCTGCGAAGTCTAGGATGAGGATGTATTCAAATTTATATTCTCAGTGTCTTGCAAAGGTCTTGGCATGGAGTTAGTGGACCTCTCTGCTGCATTTAATGATAGGGAACAATAAAGGCTTTCTGAAATTCTTTACTTCTTGGAGTCCATGTTCCTTCTTCTTTCGTCTCTGATTATTCTTTCATTTTTTCTTTGTTTCCTTGCTGATTTCTATTTTTTAAAACTCTTTCTTTTTTTTATTTTTTTTAAGAATTGGAGTCTCACTGTGTTGCCCAGTCTGGAATATAGTGGATCAGTCATAGCTAATTGCAGCCTTGAACTCCTGGGCTCAAGTGATCTTCCTGCCTCAGCCTCCCAAGTAGCTGGGACTACAAATGTGCACCACGATACCTGGCTAGTTTTTCCTTTCTTTTTTTCTCTTTTTTTTGTAGAGACAAGGTTTTGCTATGTTGCTCAGGCTGGTCATGGATTCCTGGCCTCAAGTGATCCTCCTGCCTCTGCTTCCCAAAGTGCTGGAATTATAGGCATGAGCCACCATACCCAGCCTATAAAACTCTTAAACACCAATGTTCCCTAGAGATTCTCCATTTTGCTTATTCTGCATCATTTCCCTAAATGATCTACTCTGTTCTCTTTGGTTTAATTGTAGAGATTGTTGATTCTCAAATCTATTGCCCTCCATTCATCCTGACTTCTTTCCCAAACTTTAGGTTTGTGAAGGTTTGCTGGCTATATCCACCTAGAATCTCAGAGGAAATTTCAACTCAACACAGTAAAAACTTGATAGATCATCATATCTTCCTCTATCACAGTTAAATCTCTTCCTTTATTATTCTAAGTCCTCAGTGTTCCAATCATCTTTCTAATCATTCAATCAAAAACGTGGAAGTCATCACTAATTCTTCCTTCACCCTCCTTATCTCCCATACTAGATCCTGTTCATTCTGTTACGAGAAAATGGTCTGGATCCAGACTCCAAGAGAGGGTTCTTGGACCTCGCGTAAGAAAGATGCAGGGCGAGTTCATAAAGTGAAAGCAAGTTTATTAGAGAAGTAAAGAAACAAAAGAATGGCTATTCCATAGACAGAACAGCCCAAAGGGCTGCTCGTTGGCTACATTTATGGTTATTTCTTGATCATATGCTAAATAAGAAGTGGATTATTCATGAGTTTCCAGGAAAGGTGAGGGGATTTCCTAGAACTAAGGGTTCCTCATTTTAGACATATAGGGTAACTTCCCCGTGTGTTCATGGCATTTATAAACTGTCATGGCACTGGTGGGAGTGTCTTTTAGCATGTGAATCGTTTAATACTAACATACAATGAGCAGAGAGGACAAACAGAGGTCAGTTTCTTTGCCATCTTGGTTTTGGTGGGTTTTGGCTGGCTTCTTTACTGCATCCTGTTTATCATCAGGGGCTTTTTGACCTGTGTTTTGTGCCAACCTCCTACGTATCTTGTCCTGTGACTAAAAATGCCTAACCTCCTGGGAATGCCCCTATTTAAGATGGAGCTGCTGTGGTTCAAATGCCTCTGACAATTGTAACTGTATTTTAACTGTAACTAATTACCATAGGTTAGAAAGGGTAGCAAGGAGGTAAGATAACGTGGGGATGGTTAATGAGGTCAGGGGTAATGTTTTAAAAACTATCACGCAGTTATTCCCTTTAAGTATATACTCTATGAAATACAACAACTGTTGCTTACAAATATTTATTAATCCATATACTCTTTTACAAATGTATACCTTAGCTCATTATGTTTTCTTTGCTAGAATGTCTTTTCTATTCTGATTCACCTGATTAGTAGAGGACGAGGACCACATCTTCTTCTTCCTTATATATGCAATAAAATTTAGTAAAAGGCAAAAGTCAATCATGACTTTAAATTTCTAGGATGGTTGAGTATTTAGGACTCTGTTCACATTTCTGAGGTATTATTTTTATAGTAGGTAGGTAGTCAGGCATGAGCAGGGCAGGAGAGAGCTCTCCCCACCCCACCAGGAATGTCAGGTGACCATCAGATGATGGTCAGGCAGTTGTGATGAAGCAGCGTCGTTTATCTGGGGTAAATATCCGAGGTTCGTCATCTCACACCAAGGAAATCTAGTATGTGGACACACAAGAAGCGGTTTTAGGACTGGAGGTTTAATAGGCAAAAGAGAGAGAAAGAATAGCTCTCTCCTAGGAGAGAGAGGGGTTTCCAAGTGAGTCTTCTTGTCCCATGATGAAGTGCATGGGGTTTTATAGACTGGCTTGAGGAGCTGGTGTCTGATTTACACAGGGCCCAAAGATTGGTTGGGCCAGGCATGACGTTTACATAACACGGGAAGAAGCTGGCCACTCCACCCTAATCTAGTATGCAAATAGGGTCTTTGCCTGGCCAGGGTCATGTTGGCTGCTCCTTACTGTTTTACAAAGAAAAGGTAAGATGGAGCCGCCATTTTGAGTATGCTTGGTTTCCAGGTAGCCCCTGTCCTATTGGCACAGCTGTTGGCATTCACCCGTGCAAGCTTCTAGCTTGCCTTTTTGTGTCTGCAGCTTGATTTTACAGGATGCTCTTTGTTGAAAAGAAAATGATTTAGGGGCTGCTTTTCATTAAAAGGAAAACCTTACCAAGGACTCCTTAGGACTCCTTGCCCTCACTATCTGCCTAAATAATTTCTTTTTAACTCCTATATCAGTTACACTGTCTCTGTAAAATGGTAATTGGTTGCAGCTAGTGCCAGGGAAAGGCAGTCTGCTAATGGATAGAAATATCTGAAACTGGTGATCAGCAGCTTCCTGGTAAGATCTCAGGAGCTGCATGAGTGGACTCAAGTGTGCAAATTAAGAGGCAAAATTGTGGAGTTTAGCTGGTTTATCACCTTCCAGGGATATTTGACTGGTAAGGAAAGAACACCAGGTGAGCATGAGTACAACTCCAGTAAATACAGTGTGCATGCCCACCTCCCAGCTGCTAGCAGGCCGTTGCGCATGCAGACAGCCTACCCCGAGGGAGAAGGGATGCAAGGCTCTGGAAGTGTGCCAGTGTATAAAACCCCAAGTCAAAAGGACAAACAGTGCACCTGATCTCTCAAGTCGCCCGCTTGGCTCTCTTCCAAGTGTACTTCCTTTCATTCCTGCTCTGAAGCTTTTTAATACACTTTCACTCCTGCGCTACATCTTGCCTCAGTTTCTCACTCTGCCTTATGGCCCTCGTAAGAAAGAAAGTCAAATTCTTTCTTCTGAGGAGGCAAGAATTGAGGTTGCTGCAGACCTATATGGATTCACTGCCGGTAACATTATGCTGAACATACTTCTAAAACATGTTGGTCCAGAGACTATTACTACATGGTATGCAAGCAGCCACTATTCCCTCCGCTGCCCATGTAGATGTTGTTAACTGTTCAGGACACTCTGCCTACATGGTTCACACGCGACCTCACAATATTTTTTATTTTTTTCAAAGTCCAGGATCCAGGCTTGCAGAATATTTTTCAACAAACTTCAGAGAGATATTTCCATGTGTTGAATCACACACTTTCTTGTTTTTATTGAAAAATTAATTTCTGGATGATTTGATTTTTATATTGATTAATGAACTTCTCTTTAATGTGGTACTGAAATAAAGAGTCAGTAGGCAATACAAAGAAGGAAGCTATAATTACTTGGATACTTACTACATGCCACGCCATTTGCCAATATCACGTTCTGTAATTCTATGAACAGCTATCTCAGGTGAGTGCTGCCTCCAACATACAGATGAGCTACCTGGAATTCAGAGGGTTTAAATCATCTGCCCAAGGTCATGCAGCTGGTAAACATGGTGTATCCAGGAGGTAAACACAAGCTGTTCTATTTCCAGAATTCCTTCTTTTGCATTTCTCAACTGACTCAGTCGCTGTGCCTCTGTATAAAACACCAATCCCCCTTGCGTCTCTCCTGATTGCTGGACATTAGCGAGAGTGAGATTATTAAGAGGCAACTAGTCCCTTGTCTATTCATCTGCTTCCTCCTCTGGGTTAGTCTGAATAAGAATTAATTTTCTAATTTTCTCAAAGGCAAAGCTAACAAACAATAGAGTGGAAGTGAGCTTTAATGCCGCCTGTTATCCTCCTTCTCTCTAGATCCTGATAAGATAAAAGGTGAAGGGAGTTAATGGTTAGTTTCTCCTCCCTTCATGTAGTGGCCAAGAAGGAGCTGTCCTTCTGTCAGCAGCAGCAGGGACCTTATTTAGCCTTTGTTGCCTTAGGACTCTCCAGGGGGAGAGGGTCACTGGGTTTTCCCGTCATGAAATTCACTGACTATTATCCTGACTCCTGTCAGACGAGCCAAGAAACAATGGCTAGGCTGATCCACTGTGTTAAATGTAATCAGAGATTCAGGAGCTGGGCCACTCAGGCACAAATTCTTTCTAAAAAATGTATGTTTCAATACATATGTGTTCATATGTTTTATATGGGCTAAGCAAACCCTTCCGCTTCAAAAATAGTACTGTTGCCTAAACTCACATTGTGCTATTATAATCAATGGCACTGAGCAGATTTACATCTAAGGCTTATGGGTTCCAGTTACTTCAGGGGACAGTCTGGCAACTGAAGATAGAAATTCTTACCTCAAAGTGGCATTCAGTAAGAATTTCAGTCCCCACAGGGGATGGTTCAGAGGATCCCTACCAATATACTTCACCTCTCCAAAATATGGGGCACACATATAGTCAGTGTGTGTGTGTGCGTGTGTGTGTGTTGCTTCAGCGACGAAATATTAAAGATGCAGACATTGTATATTCAGGCACTCTCAGCTCTGATCATAGAGCATTATATACAAATATGTAACAGTGCATTTAACTTACTAAATTCTTACTCTCTGCGTGTAACTCCTCATTTTCTAGTTTCTAAACTTTTAGAGCACTTTAGTAGTCATAGAAATGGCAGTAATAATAATAATAATCATGATAGTAAGGAGAAGATCTAACTTACTGGTTCTCCTGTTATCACCATAACTACTATTTATTAATAACTACCTTGATAAGGTGCAAGGTGGCGTGTACAGCCTCATCTATGTAGTTTTTCATTTATTTCATCCTTATGATTGATCCTTCAACATAGGTACTTTATTATCCCAGCAGTTGAGGAAGTTACAAGAATAATGGTGATTCTGATAAACAGAAACGTGGATGGGCATAGGAGAGTAATAAATTGATAGCTCTCCAGTTAAAAACACCCAGAACCAATTAGTCGTACACATAAGCCAAGAATTGAGAAGACCAAGTCTAAAGCCAGGAGGTGTAAATAAAGAAGCGACATGTGTAGCTGAAAGAGTATGCTCATTAGAGTCAGAAAAATATGGTTTTAAGTTTTCTTTTGAAGGTCGAGAGTAAAACCAAAGTTCCAAAGAGGAAAAAATTAGAACTAACTTGGAAAATTGTTGCAAGAATTAGAATGCCTGTCATTCTAGCTGCTACCAGTGATTAGTGGGATAAGAATTTTTGTAAATTGTTTCTAGGAGTGCAGATGTAAGAGAACACAAGGGTTAAGGGTTCAGTTGTAAGGACTCTCCATTCTTGGGATGGAAGAAAAGAAGAGGAGACTAAAGATGGGAACTGATGAAAGAAAAACTTCAGCTGAATTAAATTTAAAGGAGTTTAATTGAGCAATGAATGATTTGCGAATCGGGCAGCCCCCAGAATCACAGCAGATTCACAGAGACTGTAGCACAGCCACGTGGTGGAAGATTTATAGACAAAAAAAAAAAAAAAAAAAAAAAGGAAATGACGTACAGCAGTTGGTAGTGAGGTACAGAAATGGTGGGATTAGTTACAGGTTGGCATTTGCCTCATTTGAACACAGTTTGAATACTTATAGTCTATGAGTGGTTGAAGTATGGCTGCTGGGATTGGCCAAGACTCAGTTACTGTTATAGGTGCATAGTCCTGAGTTAGGTTTTCAGTCCTGTCTGACTATTAAGCTAGGTTATAGTTCATCCACAAACACTTAAATATAGAAGTACAGAGTCCTTCTTAGGCCATATTTAGTTTGCTTTAACAGAACTAAAGAAGGATTAAAGAGGCAGGAAGAAAAGCATAACAGGGATCTGTTATGGAAGCCTAGCCCTTTGATCAGGTGTAACAAGGTTGGGGAAGATACAGGCCAACTGCCTTGTTAAGAATGAAGTCATCTCTGACAGGCAAGACCGTTCTCATAAGACTGAAACTTTAAACAGAAACGTGAAAAAATTATTTTGTGCTTATTTCCCACAAATCCAATGAGATAAAAGGCCAGGCTCCCTAGGAACCAGCAACATTAATTGCAGTGAGAAGTTGCATAGGGAGTAAATGGCCAAGGCAGAATTTGGGCCCAGATTTTCCTGGATCCAGGTCCACAGGAGTCAATACTTTCAAAGCCAGGGCCCAATGGGGAGAGATGTGAAATGATGATTTTTTCCTTTTTCTTCAGTAGTTATGAATAGCAACTGAGATCAATAGCCATTATGTAACTAACAGATTGATAAACTCTTTGTTAGATTCTTAGGCTTTTCTTTAAAAAGGCATAGATTTAACTGGAAGAGGTGCCACAGATCAGTAAATCGACACATCTTATAATTCCTGGGTCCTCCTCTGCCTCAGTGTCAGTGAATACAAGTTCAGGAAATACTTGCTCATGTTTCACATTGATATAACCATAGCCTGACAATGCAAGGAGTTTGACCATGATGTGTTTTCTGTACCTTTTAAAATGAAATAGAAGTTAACTGGCTTTTTTTTTGTTCCTCAGCAGTGGTTATGTAAAACAAATATTTATGATAATTTTTAAAAGTTTGTTTCAGTGCAAAAATAAAGCAATTTATAAGACAAAGGAGACAAATGGCTAAATTAAGAGAGTTGAATGATTAAAATGCACCCCCACACATGATAAAAAACATAGTTAAATTGCACACTGAAACCACAATAAAAGAGGATCATTTTATTGTCAAACAAGTAAGCCTCTCTTAAGTGTACTTTTTCTATATAAGCAAAATTATAGCCTTGTTTTTAAATTTTTTAAAATTTGCAAAAATTGTACATATATATTTATGGCATACAATATGATATTTTGATATATGTATATGTTATGGAATGCTAAATTAAGCTAATGTGTATATCACCTCACATCCTTGTCATTGTCTTTTTGTGGTGAGAACACTTAAAATCTACTCTTTTAGCAATTTTAAACTATACAATATATTGTTATTCACTGTAGTCACTATGATGTACAATAGATCTCTTGAATTTATTCCTCCTGTCTGACTTCAATTTTGTATCTTTTGATGAGTTCCTTTTTTTTTTCCCCTCAGAAAAATATGTTACCAGATTCAATCTTTATCATCAGCTTGCAGAGTCCTCAAGAGTGTTCGGCTAGTTTTGTTTATAAAAATGTCCCATGAGACATTTGCAGGTCTATTTGTCATTTAAATTGGGTGGGCAGGCAGGTAAAAGAAGTTCCTAAAGACACGAACTTCTATAGCTCAATGAATAATAACCATAATTAACATTTATTGAGCATTTACTAAGTGTCAGAGACTGTGTTAATGCCTTAAATGGTTTGTCTACTTCAATTAACTCTATGAGTTAAATATGAGAAAATGGAAATGTAGAGAGATTAATTTCCCAGAATCAAATAATTTGGAAATGGGTAGGCTGATTTAAAGCAAGTACATCTGGCTGGGCACGGTGGCTCATGCCTGTAATCCCAGCAGTTTGGGATGCTGAGGCAGGTGGATCACCTGAGGTCAGGAGTTCGAGACCAGCCTGGCCAACATGGTGAAACCCCATCTCTACTAAAAATACAAAAATTAGCCAGACATGGTGGTGGGCACCTGTAATCCCAGGTACTCTGGAGGCTGAGGCAGGAGAATCACTTGAACCTGGGAGGCAGAAGTTACAGTGAGCTGAGATTGTGCCATTACTCTCCAGGCTGGATGGCACAAAGAGACTCCATCTCAAAAAAATAAAATAAAATAAAGCAAGTAGATTCTATACTCCTAACGAAGGATTATGTTCTTCATTTTCTTGTCAATTTGAAGCAAAAAATTCCACCCACTGTTTGCTAGACCAGTGCAAATTTAACATTGACAAAAATCCATTATCTCTAAAATTAGTGCCTATGACAGTCTTCCTGATTGACAGATCTGAATTTTCCAGCATGAAAAATATTTTTAATGAGCTCATGTTATCAATAGCAGACAGCTTTGTAACAAGATTTTTATTACTATTAACAATAACAACAACATTAAAGGACAAGATAGTAGTAACTCCTAACACGTACTGAGCATTTACGTATACCAGGAGTGGTGTATGAAAAATATCTTTGTTGCTTTTTCACTGACCATTGGCGATTCTAATAAGTCCAAGAGCTTAGTATGACGCCTGCTCCTCTTCTGTCCCTGTCATACCACATTGCCCGAAGGGAAAATACATAACTCAAGCTGAGCTAATCAACGTTCCCCTGCTGCGAATGTGAGTCTTGAGCATAAAGACAGAAGGCAATTGGAGATGCATTATTCAAAACAACTCTAGAGATGGTCTATGAGTTCCCATGTCTTAGATCCCCACAACTATTCTACTTCTGACTTTCCTGTGCTGATTATTTAACTATCTCTTAGAGTCTGTAAATTTCCCAAAATCATTCCAGTACGTTTGTGTCTGTTTTATTTTGTATTGTTTTCTTGTTATCGCAGTGCTGTGATAGATTCCAATTTATGATCTTCAACATAGTCTTCTCTGTCCTCAATTTGCCTCTACAAACTTCTGCTTTGTGGTACATGTCATCATTGTGATCAAATCCTTATTTATGTGGATATTTGCTGAATATCAGGCTTGTTTGATCGCAAGTGAGTGAATACAATTCTGGCTTAGTACTTGTAGTTAGAATTGTGATCTCAGGGTTCAAAAGACAGAAGTAAAGCTCACAAAAGTTAAATGGACAGATAGACCTGGATATAGTAGATCCTAATGCCAAAATTGTTACCCCATGTCCAGAACAGTGAAAGATTTCTGATAAAGTTTCTGATTCTACTCTACTTAACATACTAAAAAGTTAGCCTGCCACAGTATCATTGTTACTGGCTGGAGGCATGCAATGTGTGGTCAGAGACAAAGGACAGCAGAAGCAATATCAAAGCTTCATGTTCATTTGTGTTAGCTCCCCCTGTACCTGGCCAAGTCTAATGGGGTGACTCAAAGGGCCCATGGTAAATTCCTGCACACACAGTCAGGTGCATTACCGGAAAGAAAGTCTGAATGGTGGGACTTTCATAACACTTTCAAAACAAATGGAAGCAAGGCTCTGCTTTGTTGGCAGGGGTGAGGGTGACGGGGTAGAGTGGGATGGGGAGAGGTTACCTCATCCCTCAAAGAAGCTTTCTGCAAACATAGCCCTGAAAAAATGGTCCAGAAAGATAAAGGTCAGGGTTTTGCATTCGTAGCAGACACTGCAAGAATGTGCAAGGATGCTCAAAGTCCATGGCTGGTAGCCTCTCCCAATACTTATGGTGATCTGTCGCTTTTCATGCATTAAGGTGGAGGTGTTGGTGTTCCAATACATTGTAAAATAAATCTCCTACTCCTCTTCTGCCTGCACCCCACTCCTGCTTGTCAGACTCAGATGGGACAGCCTCAAGTAATAGGGGCACCAGCTTTGCTTGGGAATATTTCCGAACCTTTTCAGGACAGTTAAGAGCAGGCATAGATTTGGTGGAGCATTCAGGAAGCACAACTGTAGAGAGACTGTGAAATTATATCTGGTTTGATATCGCTGCTGACATTTTGTGTTTTGATGCCTTGGACAGAAACAACACAGGATCCTAAATCTAAGTAATGTATGTGTACAAGTCGTTGTACACACATTGAAAAATAAAAGTATAATCAATATGAATGGGTATTTTATTTCTAGATATTTATGAAGCATCTGTTTTTGTCCAGGTACTCTGTTAGATGCTATGAATGCCCCGGGAAACAAAATAGATTTGGCTTCTGTGCTCAAGGGTCTTGCCATCCAGTGATATTTATAGGGAAAAAACCCACTTGTAGGAGACTTTACCAGCTTGTGTGCAGCGCTCTACAAGACAAGCGCTTTCACGTTCATTATTTCATGCGATCCTAAAAATAATGTAGAGGTGTCAGTAGTATAAACAATAGTAGCCTACAAATAAGGAAAGTAAGGCCTAGACAAATGAAGTGATTTGCCAAAGACTGCACTGCTGGCATGTAACTGAGCTAACACTCACAAAATACTTCTTATAGATTTCATATTTTTCATTCAACAAATATTTATTGACATCTATGTGCTTGGCACTGTGCTCTGTACTGAGTATTCACAGGCGATTGGTATCTGAAGCCCTTATATCTCAGCTCTATCAACTATTAGCTGCGTGATCTCAGGGCTGCATTAAGGCCTGGGGCAAGGGTGTGTTAGAGGCTTTACCCGCCAAAGCAGAACTCACTTTGGGGAGTGACTTTCCATGTTGTTCAGTCCGTGTGGAATGCTTTTTTTATTCTCTTTTTCACCTGGTAAATTCTCTATCCTCCAGATTCCAGTTCATGATATTCAACATAGCCTTCCCTGTCCTCAAATTGCCTCTACAAACTTCTGCTTTATGGTACATATCATCATTATGATCAAATCCTTAGTTATGTGAATATTTGCTGAATATAAAAATTTCTAATTAGACTGGACTTGCCAGTGGGGGGAGGACTGGGGCTACTTTAGTTGACCCTGTTTTATTTGACATGTAGCAAAGTTTCTGGCACTCAAATATTTGTTTGAATGAAGAAATGCATAACTTCTAAAAGTACCCCAAATACAGTTTAGAATAGTTATTTTTTCATTTTTATTTCTTGAGACAGGGTCTCACTGTGTCACCCAGGATGGAGTGCAGTGATGTGATCAGGGCTCGCTGCA
Source organism: Papio anubis (assembly GCF_008728515.1). Lineage (NCBI taxonomy): Eukaryota > Metazoa > Chordata > Mammalia > Primates > Cercopithecidae > Papio > Papio anubis. The sequence continues at coordinate 30,647,326 of NC_044993.1, read as the reverse complement.
GCCTCGACCTCCCAGGCTCAGTTGATCCTCCTACTTCAGCCAAGTACCTGGGACTACAATTGTGCACCACCATGCCTGGCTAATTTTTGTATTGTTTTGTAGAGACAGGTTCTGTCATGTTGCCCAGGCCGGTCTTGAACTTCTGGGTTCAAGTGATCCTCCCGAACTCCTGGGTTCAAGTGATCCTCCTGCCTTGGCCTCCCAAAGTGCTGGGATTATAAGCATGAGCCACCACACCCAGTCATAGAGTAGTTACATAATTTGGCATTGTGATAGGTTTTCTTAAGTCCATTTTTCAGAAGAGGAAAACTAGACTCACAGAACTTCACAGGGTTCCCTGGGGTCGTACAGCTTACAGTTGGCAGAGCTGGGATTGGAACCCAGGTCAACACAGCACTCAAGCCAGTGTTCCTAATAACCACAACCAAGGTTTGATTGTGTCCTCAAGGAAAGCATTTTGCTCCAAGCAACATTTTTTCTTTGTATGCCACAAACAACTTGTGTGAACCTAGATTGTCTTTTTCACAGATCCCTAGCTTCATCTCCAGCTTTAAATTTCCTTTCCTCCTATTTTCAGCTAAAAGCCCAAGCAGCACACAGCAGGAGTTGACCAGAAAGGAGAGCTGGCAGGGGAAGAATCTGTAATTAAGCAAACAAGCAACAGCAGACAGTATCCACGGGCAGCACCACCTGGACTGTCCTTCCAGCCAATGCAAATGTGACCTTCCAGAGGCCTGGGCAGGAGGGTGTTAGAGGCTTTAGCTGCCACGGCCGAAATCACTTGGGGGAGAAGTGAGGAGCACTGGAGAGAGATGACTTTGTTACATGGACCGTTGTTCCCTGGGTAGAGACTGCAGGCCTGGTCTTCAAAGGCCTGCTGCTGTTTTGTGTGTTCAGAAGCAATTTAGAAAATGCTGTCATGTCAACTTTATTTCCTTGCTCTCTAGGGGTGCTCAGTGGTTGCCCAAAAATAATCCCCTATAAGGCTGAAAGTTACTGTAAGTTGTTCACTGCACTGGGCTTAACTTCAAATGTACAGGAGCCAGAATTTTTAATCAACTTTATTTTATAAAGCCTATTGATATTTTTCTAATTATAAAAGAAATGCACACTCATGCTAAAAAAACTTGAAATTTTAGACAAGTATCAAACAAATGAAAAATCATCTGTAATGCAGGTTTTGTCTTATAGTCACTATATAATTTACTCTGAGTTTCTCAAGAAATATGCTCCAGTCTCTATATGTTTATACTAAAATGTATTTTCTTTAGGGGCTTGAGTATTTGAAGGATTAGGCATCTTGTGAGGCATCAGCACCCTAAAACTAACACATTGTTGCTTTTTGTCTTTTTTTAATGCCAATACATAAAGCAAAATTTTGGTGAATTTAAGTGCTGTGAATACTCTCCCCACAGTTCATGAGTTCCTAAGACAGGGTTTCAGATTTACTCGATTTTTTATTTTATTTTATTTTTGAGACAAGTTCTCACTCTGTTGCTCAGGTAGGAGTCCAGTGGCACAATCGTGGCTCACTGCAGCCTCAACCTCCCAGGTTCGATCGATCCTCCCACCTCAGCCTCCCACGTAGCTAGGACTGCAAGTGCGTACTACTGTGCCCAGCTCGTTTTAAATTTTTTTGGAGAGACAGCGTCTTGCTTTGCTGCCCAGGTTGCTTTCAAACTCCTGGGCTCAAGCAATACTCCTGTCCTAGCCTCCCAAAGTGCTGGGATTACAGGTGGGAGCCACTACGCTCAGCCAGATTTACTTGGATTTTGCTCTCTTCTGGACTTACCAAATCCTTTTTAGGACTTAGTCCATAGTTACACCCCTTAAATAACTGTAAAACCAACTCTCTATAAGAAGGATATTTACCAGGAGGCAAGATCTACTGCTGAACCTGCAAATGCTCATAAAAGAATGACACAGTGAAAGAAAGAGCTGATGAATGAGTGAATAGATTCATGGAAATAAATTCTGTTGGGGTCTTTAGAAGCTGTACCTTAACTTTAATTTTTTTTTCATAATTTACTAAATGGGTATAGAGTGCTTTCATAGTAGTTCTCAACTTGGGTGGGGCCTGATTTGCCTCTCAGGGGACCTTTTGGAATATGACATTGGACATTTTTGATTGTCACGACTAGGGGGTGAGTATGCCCTTTACCCAGTGCGTAAAGGCCAGGGATGCTATTAAACATTCTGCAATGCATGGGCCATCCCCGCAGAACAAAGAAGTACGAAACTGCCAATTACTAAAATGTTAATAGAGCCTAGGCTGAGAAACCCTGGTGTAGCACAAAGGTGGGTACATTTCATTGATTTTGTAGGGAAGAGTAGGGAACTAGAAGACTATCACACTGAGCAGAGTGGCTACCTACAGGTCAAACACGAAGGATTCCTGTGCAGATAAATAAGATCATAAAAGTGATGATAAAACAATGCCATCTCTTCTATTAAGAAAAGAAATCATCTTTTTTTTCTTGGCACAGATGGTCTTAGGCCTGTAAATCTGCCATTCTTTCAGTAATCACATGAAGAAAAGGGATGATTTAAAGCAGTTATATGGTTTATCTTGCAGAAGGAAAGTGTGGGTGTGTGAAGAAGAATAGTAAACATAAATTCTGTTTTACATCTGAGAAGCAAAGCCATTTAGAGTATTACACAGCTTCTATCGGAGCTATGGCTGAAAGGGAGGTGTAAGATATGGTCAATGATTTGAAATGATTGATGAGGATTTCTGTAAAAGGAATACAAAGGCCTGGGTAAAGCCAGGACTTTGTGATGTGCCATAATATAATTTTATACTGTTTTTCCCACAGTCAAATAAAGTTCAGTAGTATAGATAAATTGTTACCTTGTATTAGTACTTCCTAGGTTGCCTGTCAGAATGCTTTATTCAAAGAGACAGATTTATATTTCACAAGGAAATGATTTCTAAAGCTCTTACAGTTAATAATTTTTCATCTAGAGAAAAGCCAGATTCAGCCATTCCACCCAGAGATTGGGAGATTAGCCCAGAATGAGCTCAGTACATGAAATACTTTTTTCTGATATTTAAATAAGGAATCATATCTTAATGTTGTGGAAGAGAGCACAGAAAAATGACTGTTTTTTTATTACATAACATTTCTACTTATGTCCTCCTTTGGTTTTTTTATGGCTCTGAAATCAGATGATTGAGAATATCCCTAATAATTCATGTTACCCAAGCATTTATCTGTTGATACAACATACTTTATCAGCAAATATTTACAGGGTATCCAGTCAAGTCATTTCTAGAGAGAAAAACTCATACATAGGAAGTAATAATATACTGTTTTCCTGAAACAACCTTTTTCTTCCTTCTTCTCTTTCTCTTCATTAATCAATTCCTTTATTTCTACAACTGTTATGACGCACCTACAGTTTTCTGGTACTGAGCTATTAATGTTGTCAGAGAACAAACAAAAATCATTCTGGTTCCTGGCGCTGAGCACTGTCCAAGATGCTGAATGGATGGAGTCAGCAAGCTCAGGTGGAAGAATTTGTGTATAGAGAAGAATGGTTTATTGGAAAAACCAACCGAACAAACAAAAACTGGATCAGAAACTGCGGACCCTCGTTTTTATCCAGTATCGTGGCCCATCACCTCTGTGGCTTTGACTAAATTGTTTAAACATTCCTATGTAATTCTTTTCCAAATGGAAAGTTAAAGTCCTACTGAAGTGAGATTCATTGTTTGATAAAAGGGTAGGCTCTGATAAACACTTAATGCAATTCACTTCAATAAGAATTCATAGAGCAACTACACTGAACTAAGCACACATGGAATAGAAGTTAGAACTGAGATACAATAAGGAATGAGTCCTTGCCATCGGAGAATTAGCAACTAGAAAAATAAATATATGAACACATACTTGACTGTCAAACTAAAAGAAACCTGTTCTTCTCACAACACATGATGTAACAGAAGAAAACTGTATATCCAATTTGCTAGTGAACATATATATTCCCATGTGTTCTATGCACGTATACAGAGGCTAAGCTATTTAGATGACCCTGAATGGAATATCTCCCACTTGTCTTCTCAGATCCACTTCCTACCCTTTTCTCTTTGTCTTGTGCCATGAGAGGCTGACCTGTATAGGCTACATTAAAGGGAAGAAGGAGAGTGGGGAGTGAGGTCTGGGTATTTAATCCCTTAGATGCTTACTGCAACTTGCTGCAGGCTTGCTCTTTCGCCCGAAGTTTTCAGTGGCCACAGGATGGCCCTCTGTACACAGTCCTGCCCAATTTGAGCAAACTGTTCTCTCCTCTTACTCCATCAGCCCTAGGGACAGAAATAGAGCATCAGGGTACTGTAATACCTTCCATGAGTCCAACAGTCACACCTTCCATGGGTTTTATACCTTCTTTCTCATGTTTTAGAAGAGGCATTTTATTAAACTCTCCTCAAATCATCCTAATTTCAAAGTGCCACATGTTTTCAGGTGGGATCCCGCTTTTATAGACTTCATATCACCTTATAGGAGTACCATGTTACCATTTATTGGACACTTGCTATATACTGACTGATAAAAGTGCTAGGCAAATGTTCTCTTCTAATATTTTAATAAGAAATAGAGAATCACCAACTTTATTGGACATCTGCTATATACTGACCAATAAAAGTGCTATGCAAATTTTCTCATTTAATATTCTAATAAGAAATGGAGAGTCACTAACTTTCTTTTTACCTACCTGGAATCAAAGAACAAAATGTGGCTGTTAAAAGAGGCCATTTGGGGCTAGGCACAGTGGCGCAGGCCTGTAATTACAGCACTTTGAGAGGCAGAGGCAGGCAGATCAGTTGAGGCCAGGAATTTGGGGGAAATAATAATTTCCTTATTAGAGTCTATGTAATTTTACCAAGATCATCAAAGTCCTTAGTAAATTTCCGCTTACAATATAAATGATGTCCCATTATAAGGCCCAAAATTCTAGAGCAATGGAGAATGAGGTTTGGGAGGTAGGCAGGCATCTCATTATGATAAAGGTGATGATAATAACCTTGTCATTTGGGGGATTTTATTTTACTTTATTGCCTTAAAATTCAATGCAGAAAAGTTGTTGACAGTGGGGGAAATAAACTTAATTCAAATTTTCTGTTTTTAAAAAAGTGTATTAGTCAGTTTTCATGCTGCTAATAAAGACTTACCAGAGACTGGGTAATTTACAAAGAAAAAGGGGTTTAATGGACTCACAGTTGCACATGGCTGGAGAGGCCTTACAATCATAGTGGAAAGTGAAGGAGAAGCAAAGGCACATCTCACATGGTGGCAGGCAAGAAAGTGTGTGCAGTGGAACCGCCCTTTATCAAACCATCAGGTTTTGTGAGACTTTTTCACTATCACGAGAACAGCATGGGAAAACCCACCGCCCATTATTCAATTACCTCTCACCGGGGTCCCTCCCATGACACATGGGGATTGTGGGAGCAACAGTTCAAGATAAGATTTGCGTGGGGACACAGCCAAACTATATCAAAAATGAAAGAAAAGAGTGGACTTTAACCTTTATTTACAGGACACTGCGAGATCTAAAATTCCACATAGAAATAAGAAACCCATTCAGAGGACCAGCTTCATACAGTACGTACAGGTTGAAGGTGTTCAAGTATAGTTGAAGTGTAAGAAGTGCTACAGTAACAAACTACATTTAAAAAGAGTTCTTAGTAGATAAATAGTAAGACAAACTTATACCAAAACATGGTACACAACAACTTTATATCTCAGCTACGTGAGCTATAAGTTAGGGGTCCCGGGAGTTGCATCCTGCACTTGGAAGGTACAAACTTCAGAGGTAGTTTCTGGCACAATATTTTGATCTTCCTCTTCCTTTATGAGAAATAGACTTCTCAATTAAGCTTAATGAGCCTTATACACAGACTCATTTTCAAGGTTTTGTAGAGTTTCAATTTTGTCTAAGCCTCCACATTCTTCAATCATTTTACTAAGCTGTAGTATAATGATAACACTTATAATGAAGATGATGATAGAGATTTTAAAACTTCAAATTTGTAGAGTATGTGCTGAGCTAAAGTGTTTCACATAGTTCATCTTTAATTTTCACAGCAGACCTATGATATAGGTAGTATTGCTATTCCCATTTTTTATATGGGGTTCCATGAACTCCATTTGGTACTTTTGCTCGTGTCACCCTGTCCCACATCTTTCCACTACTCACTTTAAGTCCTACTCTTATCCAGTTCCAAATGAATTTCTGTCAATCTTTCCTGGAAGCTTTCTTCCAGTCCCTTTAGGCTTCAATGAGTGTGTTAGGAAGATCTTCCTGATATGTGGATTGATCAGGAAACAAATTGAAATATCATCTTAGGAACATGTGCATAATACGAAGCAGTATAGGACATTGTTTGAGGGTACCAGTTTAGAATGGGATATTTTGGATAATCTTGGGCAGCTTGCTTAATTCTTCTGTGCCTCAGTTTTCTAATATACAAAATAAATGTTGTAATAGAGCTATAGCAGAGGGCTGAAGTGAAAATTAAACTAATACATGCATGTAAATTGCTAAGATGAGAACATTGCCTAGATTTAGTAAATGCTCAATTAATATTAGCCCTGTTATTATTGTTATTATTTGCCCTTTTCTTCCCAGCTAATAGAATTAGAAAAACTATGTTAAATAAAATAAAAATGTCTACTTTAAGACATTGGGGAAAAAACGAACATATATCTGTCAATAAGACGGTAGGTGGGAAAAGTAGAGAATGTGTGCTTAACATTTAAAATATCTTCTGTGTCACTGAGGAAATGGGTCACTGACCTCTTCCACCTTAATAAAATTGTTTCTTCATCTCCTATTGTCCATGTGTTCTTGGATAAATCATTTAAACTCACAGAATGTAAGTTTCTTCATCAGTATAGAAGATAACCATGAGTTAGTAAATCTAGGCCTTGTATTAGTTAATGTTTTTCATTTGTTTGTAAGATACAAAAGCAACTGGATATCTGGAGCCCAAAGGGAATTTGCATTACAGAAAACTTTGCATTTTAGGAAGGAGGATGCAGCCCGAAGAGCTCTTGAACATCAGAAGCAGAAATTATGGGGTATCCCTTTAAGGCATCATGGTAAAATGCCTCAGCTACAATTATTTCTGTCTCTGAGTCTCCAATAAAGTGTTATACACCAGGAGGGGAGACTGATCTAGCTACAGATCCTTGTGCTTAGTGGCAGAGTCTTTTGTTTTAGCCCCAAAGAATACTAGAATTGGGAAAAGTCAGAACCCAAAGGTCAGGTTTATGAATAGATCTAATGCCTGACTCAGTTATAAATCTAGCATTCCTCTTTTATTGCTTTATGACCTTCAGCAAGTCGCTTTTCCCTCTCCAGGGACCTCTGGGAGAAGGATGAATGCAACCAGATTAACTTTACATTTACTCCCAGCTAGGACTTATTTTTAAAATATGGCCTGTAGCTTTGCTCTTGCTGGCCTGTAGCTTTGCTCTTTGCGAGATCACACATATTCTAGTTTTAACATCTTTCTCTCTGCTTCAACAGTGATTTATGCCTGAATCTTCTGATGTCATTTTATTTGACTACTGAAAACACAACTAAAATGGCTGTATAATGGCTGCAGTTTAAAAATAAAAATTAAACATTACTGTATACACAAGTGGTGAGGTGATTAACTAGATGACAATCATGACTGTGTACACAGAATGGAAAAAAAATACATTCCAGGAATTAATAATGGAATGAATGAGACTTGGCAGGTGCACTGTCATCTAAAGGGAAGAAAAACCTATCATTTGTAAAGGAGTTGATAGTTGAGAAAGTCAATATTGTGGGGATTACATTTTTTAAATCAGCCATGATTGACTGGCTTTTTCCATACTCTATCCTAGAAGTTTGACCATCAGAATGAAGAATGCCGATTTGCCCTCGACATTTGTTGAAAGTTAATGTGATAGTGAATTGAATAATGTCGAAATGCCTGCTTGTAAAACTGTGGTTAAGTATATGACTTGGTTAACGCAATGTCTTCAAGACAAGTCTGAGTCAATCACTGTGTTAATTAAAGAAGATAACAATGAAAGCCTCAGTTTCATTTGCTTTCAACATTTACTAAACAATTAACTACTTGCCAGAACTTGCCCCATGATAACAGTGACTCCACTTTATTCGTTATCGCTTTCCCTGAGTCAACCACACTGTTTGGCATCCCCATGAAAACCACTTTCTTTCCTTTCCTTTTGGAGCCTTTCATTGTTGTATCTTTCTCCTTTTCTCTTCCACCCTTCCTCTTGGTTCTTATAATCTCCCACACCTTCATCACATTCATTTCTTCTTTAGATGGATTTATATGATGCTTCCTATTAAAAAATAAAGAAGAGGTGGAGATTTACATGATGAATCAAAGCCCTTGAGGTTTTTTTTTCTCCCCTTTTTTTAAAGGTAATAGTTAGAAAATATAGAGCATCTTTCTTTTTTTTCCCAAAGCAGTACCCGCATTAAGTCTGGCTCTGAGTGTGCTCATTCCTCCTGCTCTTTTTTGATTAAACTTGTGATGTGTTTATGTCTCATTTTATCTGTGCCTTAATCTGCAGACATTCTCATGCCCCTTTGAAGCCAGATGGGGCATAAATCTTAAATAAATAAATAAGTAAAAAATATGATAAAAGATCACTACTCGGGTGAGCTTATACTGTAAAAATGAATTCCATAAGCATATAAATATATATGTGAATTCTGAAATAAAATACCATCTGCTTTTATAGAAAAAATATCACATTAATTTTATATCACAACATATTATCCTGTGGAAATTCAATCCAGCGATATAAATAATGAAAATATCTAAATATGTGGAGCTCAGATGATCTTGCTTCTGCCAAATTAAAAGAATTTTTTTTTTCCCCACAATAATGTGCACTTCACTGAGTTAGATTTTAAAGTCTGGAACTGGCAGATTTCCCCAGAGTTGCATCAGATATCAGAATCAAGGGTTATTAACATTACAAAGAGCACCACTGTCCTACAGCGTCCCCTTTATCATTTTGAGCAGCTGCCTCAAGGCAACACATTTAACCTTGGGAAATGTGATAGAAATTCTGGGTAGTCAAAACCTGCCAGTAGATTCCCTCAACTGGGATCTACTGTAAAGCTTTATTTAGCTGCAACACAGGAGGATGAAACCTTTATCATTTGATGTTTATCATTTTCATTCATTGCTTCTAAATCCCCTGAATACTGTTACTGTTACTTATAAACAGCAATATTCTGTTTGCTAGTAGGACATTCATTGTTTTCCCTACTGAGAATGCCACTACAAAGAAAGGTCTCCATGAAGGGTGTGCTAAATAATTAAACATAGATGCACAGATTATTTACTTCTAGGTATTTTAGAGCTAGGTGCAAAATTTGACTTTCTTTTTCTTTTTTTCAGAATGTGGTCTATTTTCTGTTTTGGCTGAAAAAAGCTCTTGCTTTCATGGCTACTTGTTTAAGATTAGAAATCAATTAGAAACAGAGCTAGCGACTGAGTAGTGAAGGGGTGTGCTTAAAAATGACTGGTGGCAGTTACCATTGACAAAAGCGAAGTTGGTAAGATTTCTCAAGAGATTTAAGAGTTTTTATACATGTGATCCAGTAATTTCAGTTCTGGGAATCTATCATATGAGGATACTCTTAATTCTCAAGACTGGGCTACTGTTTTTTGCTAGATACTAATCTCTTTTAATTCTTAAAACAACCCTATAAATTCAACATTATCAATGAGGAAACTGAAACACAGAGTTTTCGCAGCTTTCTAAGATCCAACAGATAAGAAATAGTAAAGTCAGGTCTTTAAGCCAGGAAATCAAACATCAGTGTTTGAGCATATAAACAGTAAACTTCAACACTTTGTGCAAAATTTATCCCCTAAATTATATGTTACTGTTATATTTCTGAATATGTAAAAGTTGAAAAAAATTAAAGGGAATGATTATGTGAATTACATTACATCAAATGTTATAAACTAAGTTTTTATATTGACAGCTTTTAAAACATAATCCTGAATGTTAATGTAGAATAAATGCTAATCCAAAATAAAAACACATTTATTTAAGCTATGAATAGCAAAAAGATAGAAAAAACACCAAAATGCCAATAATGATTATATTTAAGTTGTGCAAATATATTAGGATATTTATCTCTATTCTACCTTTTTTCTGTTTTCTAATTATCTCTAATAAGTATATTATTGTAGAAATAATAAATACGTTTATTTTGAAGTTGGACATGTAAAAAATATCTGTCAAGGACACTGAAAACATGTTTTTAACTTTTTAAAGTTAAAAATCTTCTACTTTCTTTTATAGGTCATTCTACAATCAGAAAAATAGAGAAAATATTGACTTTCGTCTTCAGTTTTAGTTGGTATATAAAGACTTATAGGACTTTCTGATACCAAGGTCAATGTACTAATCTATCTGAAAAGTTAGAGAACAAATTTTGCCTCAGGTCACAGAGAAGTTCAGATTTACAAAACTTTCAGATTATGTTTATGTAGTGACATCTGGTGTTACACCTTATGCCAAATCTAGAAATTCAAAAATATTTTAACATTTCCATTTTAAATTCATGGCTATTTGTATCTGTGAACTACCTGCCTACTCAGATATCTTCATTCAGGTATGATTGCTCATCTAAGAAAATCAAGAGAAAATGTATTACTTGGCATGCTCTAGCATTTGCCCTATGAAACTGATCAAGCAACCTGATCAATTAGCCAATTTACAGTATATTTTATTCCAGCTCCATTGAAAAACAACAACTATTACTACATTTTTTAAGCAGATGAAAATTCATCACCTTGGGTGCCATATCTCTGATCCCCAAATTTGTGAATAAACTTTGACTCTGTATGTCACCTGGGCCCCACATTACAGATTCCACTTTCTCCTTCCCATCTCTAATCTTATCTGTTACTTGTTTCTGGTATAGGAAGATTTATCCATTAAATGCTGATCTACATCTTCTTTATTGGCTTTCTGACTGTTTTTGTCCTTAAGATCCTATTGATGTAACATGCCTCCACCTGAATCAATTTATTTTCTCTTTTTTTCAATCCAGAATCCTATGTTTCTTCCAGTATGGTTAATGTTTCTTATTATTTTGCTCACCAAATTAAAGCTTGGAAAAGCTCAAGTTGGTTCCTCTTTTTTACAGATCACTGCTATCCAATAAACCTGCAGTGGTGGAAATGTTTTGTATTCACACAGCCCAATATGGTAATCACCAGCCACATCTGGCTACTGAGCACCTCGAACGTGGCTAGTGCAACTGAGAAGCTGAATTTTAAATTTTGTTTAATTTTACTTAACTTAAATTGAAGTAACCACTGTGGCCGGTGGCCACCATATCAGACAGTACAGATTTAGTATATCCCTGTAGATGAATAAAATCCTAACCTATTGTTATGTTTGGAGAAAAAGTGGAGCACACTGAAGCATTCATTTATTTTCACATTCCATTGATTGTCTCCTCTGTCTGTTATAACCTTTCCATTGTTTATTCTTTCTTCTCTTCCATTGTTCCTTGAGAATATGTGGAATAAATCATAATTGTTTGCCCACAGAAACCAAGTGGGGAGAATTCACCATGGAGAAGGCTTAAGACTTTCCTCCTCTTTAATCAATTCTACCTTCTAAGAGGAAGATTTCTGTTCAAGGACAAAACAATATAAATTTGACAGGAGCATCCCCTCCCTAGGGTTTCTAATATTCATGAATCCAGACCAGCCAATAAATTCTCTTCTTTGTGTAAGCTAATTTAAAATTAGTTTCTATCAACTGAAAAGTTCTCCCTAATTCAAAACATTAGGATGAAGATCATTTGAATGATATATGTGAAATAGCATGGCACTGTGATTACATAAAAAATATTTTTTCCCCCAGATTTCATCTGATACCATGCAGAATGAGACTCACTTTTAATGGACCCGTTCACCTAGCACATTCATGGAAATCCTGTGATTCTCTGGCTTTGGAGCACAGAATTGTGTCTTAGAGTCCATGATTGTTTCAAATGTTCTGCCCTCTGGTTCCCTTAAATACTCTGATAGGTGTGAGTTGTTTTTGGACCTTATTAAGTGTGTCATTGATATTTTCCCTTGGCTTGATGCCACATGATGGGCTACAAGGTCTGCTGCAGCTTGGCGGTTTCCATGCTGGGCACAGCTGCCAGCATCTCTTTGCCTTCGTTTCAGAGAATCTGATGCAACTGGCAAGAGATCAGAAGGCAAGCCAGAGAATAATTGGGGTTTCTCTTTAGCAAAGGAGAAATGGAAAAATCATCTTCCAGACCTTTTCTCTGCCCCAGCTGTTTTTGGGCAGGTCCACCATTTCACTGATGAAATATCAGATTTTTTCTTTATTTTTTTTTCCTATTCACATGCCCCAGCTCACAGTGGGGAAACAGAATTGTCCCATTTTTATTACATTACTTGCTGTTTTAGCACAACACTGTGCTTGAAGTTATAGCACAAAGAGACAGCTGTTACACAGAAGGATATGCCCTGCCTGCTGGGAACAGACTCTCCAAATTCATCGCTGAGCCATGGATTGTGAATCAACTTATTAGTCTTTTCTAAAAGGCAAATGGAAGTGGAAGGAGTGTCCTCTTCAGTTACTCAGTTGACTAATGCTTGGCTCATTAATATGATTTGGAGTTGGAAGTGAGAGAATCAAGAAAAGCTGAAACGTGTATACCTAAAGGCAAAGAGGAAGATATTGGAGGGTCACAAAAGGGAGCAAGGAACGATACTATACAAGATGGAGAGAGAAGAAATGTAAAACTCTTTCAAATTAGTAAAATAAAAAGAATTAGGATGGGGATATAAAATTTATAAGAGGCCAAAATGCCATTGGGATGCTTGGTGAGTGTTCAATATGATAAATATTTAATACAAAGCCAAACAATCTAAATTGTCCTGGGAACATGTTCATATCTAAGTAAGATCTAGAATATTGATGGTAGCAAGGCTGTGTTCACCTTCCTATGGTAATGCTAAAAGTTTAATATGAATTCTACACCATGCGAAGTGATTTGCTAACATCATTGTATTTACTCAGCAGCATGATGCTTTCATGAAATAGATATTATTAATTCTATTTTACATATGAATAAACTGAGACTAAAAGTAGCTAAAAACTTGACCATACTCACAGGGAGTTGGATCTAAACTCATGGGTGTGTGAACCCAAGCCTATTACCTTATCTCTTTACTGACGCCACTGTGTAATGGCAACCGGTACTCATGAGCAGGGAACAATGACCAGCAATCCTACATGGCTGATCCTCTTCAGCCAACAAGCTCTAAGCTCTTGACTTCATAATCCCGGACACATTCCCTGTCCCTCTTCTCTCCTTTTTGTCTATGGGCTTCACCTTTTCTTTGCCTCTTTGCTGCCATTGTCTCTATTGTGTTACACAGAGATGGGAAAGGACGTGGGTATTTGGCATAAGGGGAGAAATACTTTGAGGAATGGAGGGATATGGGTGGGGTTAGAAAAATTGGCATGAACTTGATTTATTTGATAGTATTGAGAAAAACTAGTTGAAGTGAGTAAATAATGATAATTTTTTAAAAGGTTATTTTAAATAACAAATTCTTCTCCTTGGTTTGTTTGCTGTAAATACATACCAGTTATTTTTTAAGGCTTTAATCATTATCCAGAAATTTAAAATAATATTATTATGTCATCTAAAATTATTTTTCTTAAAAAATTTCAAGTTCCTATTATGAAAATCAAGATATATCATGTTGTTCTTAAGTGTTAGAGCAGTACTGCTAGAAGCAGTTTGGGAAAAAGTGGCCTAAGATGATTTCTTCCCTTATTGTGATTGGATCTTTTTTTGTTTTGTTTTGTTTTGTTTTGGTAGAAGACAGGTTAACTTCTTTTATTTCAGATACAAACCATTCATTCTTCCCTACTTTCATTTCTCCATCTCTGTAGCAGTAAATGTTGGCAACTTCCAGAGTGTGTTTGATTTCAGTTGAATATCCTGAGGCTTTGGAAATGAAATTAAAAAGGACTTTTCTGGACAAAATATCCCATTCATATTTCTTTTTTTTTTCTATTGAGGTAAAATTTCCATAACACAAAATTCACCATTTGAATCATTTTAAAGTGTACAATGCATTCACTTTTAGTACATTCACAATGCAGTGCAACCATCACCACTACCTAATTCCAGAACATTTTCATCACCCCAAAAAGAAACCCCATACTCATTAGGCAGCCATTCCTTATTCCCCCTTTTCCTCCAGGCCCTGCAAATCACCAATTAGTATAATTTACCCTGAACCATCTATCTGGTTTTTCTATGCTCACATAAGCTTTTCCATAGGTTAAGCGATTTTCATGACTGCTTTTTCCTTGCCAGGACACTATCCCAAATCATATCCTTCTTGGGCCTTCTTGGGTTGATCACTCCCACCTTTTAGAGTTTGCTAGACTTATCATAAGCAAGTTTATTTTATTCAGTTGTGTTTTATATGTTTACTATCGTGAAGGGGACTTTGCTATGGTTGAGGTAGCTGAGAAGGGGATACCCAGATCATCTGGTTCTTGCCTATGAGGAGGTGATAGTGAGAGATAGGAACATTTAAATGGACTATAATGTATCATAGTGAAGGACCATAACACACGAAGGGTTAGCAGTCATGAATAATCAGAGCATGCTCTTTATAGAGGGTAGTCTGGCATCATTTTGGCTTGGTAGCATTCCTTTGTATACACTAAGTCAGTGAGAAAAAGTAAAGCTGAAGGCAGGCCGTGATGTTCACTGAGGACCACCTTTGTACTGGTTCCCCTGCCCTGCGATTGACTACTTTCTTCCTTTTCATCCAATCACTGGCTTTATAGTCCAGCTTTTGATAATTGTTTACGACTTTTCTTGCTTAGCAAACTATTACACATGAAATGTATTCCTTGGCTTATACATCAAAATAACAAAACAAAACAGGTGAAATAAACTCATTTTGCTGCTTGAATCTAAGATGAAATATAACTGAGATGCACCTACAGCACATGCAGCCCATGACGCAGAGCCCCCTGAGCAAGACCATCTTTCTTAATGTTCTTGTTAAATGAGAAGGTGTAGGTTTTGTTTTCCCAAATTTATATCTGATGGTGGCTCCAGACTTAGTATTTTCATATGTTAAAATATTATTTTCTTCAACTACTCACGCTGGTAACTGTAGTTCTTCATGACATTCTGAATTCCATTTAACACCTCCTGATATTTTAAGAAACTCAGAATTTTTATTCATTGATTTCTTAAATTTTCTTTTATATGATTGCAAAAAAGTAAAGATAATTTTATGAAATGCAAATGATGCAAAAAGCCTCCTGAATATATAAATGAGTGATGAACTAGGGGCAAAGAAAAAGTGAGAGAGCTGGGCACGGTGGCTCACGCCTGTAATCCCAACACTTTGCGAGGCTGAGGTGGGTGGATCACTTGAGGGTTGGGAGTTTGAGACCAGCCTGACCAACATGGAGAAACCCCGTCTCTACTAAAAATACAAAATTAGCTGGGCGTGGTGGTGCATGCCTATAATCCCAGCTACTTGGGAGGCTGAGGCAGGAGAATTGCTTGAACCTGGGAGGCAGAAGTTGTGGTGAGCCCAGATTGCACTCCAGCCAGGGCAACAAGAGCGAAATACTCTGTCTCAAAAAAAAATAAAAAAATAAAATAAAGAAACACAAAATGAGAGAATCCCGGGTTGATTAAAGATGAAAAGAAGCACATTGTGAGTTAGAGATGAGCTACCTATTTGTCTGGCATCCTCCAGGGAATTCACAGACTTTATCATTCAATACCCCTTGTAATTATTTGTAACTTTGTCTTCACTTTCATGAGATGGTGAGCTCATTATGAGCTCCTCAATAATATTCTGCATCTTGTCCAGTAAAACCTAATAATGGGTCCTTGGCCCAGAACATTTCTAGACAATGTTTGTATAAATTCCTTGCACTGTGAGAATTAGTATGAATTATTAAAAGAATCATTGAAAGAACAAATAATTGGCAAACATTTCCCTAATCTGGAGTTCAGGGAGCTGCCAGGAGGTGAAGGTAAATGGGTAGAAATTCCTGCTTGGGACTAGTTCAGAAGATAAGGCTTCAGTATTTCTTTATGGTCAAAGTTAAGCAGCCAATGCCACACAGATATGACTCATGTAATCTTTGGAAACACAGGATGTGGTGAACTCTAAGCTTATACAAACTTGGAGAAAATTATTGATCCTCTAGCATTCTTTATGGGAGCTTATCAAGCCCAACTGAGAGATACTTTCACAATGATTTATATGCCCCAATATTATGGTATTTATCTCTAGTCTCTTCCCAATTCCATCCCTATCCATTACTATGAAAACTGATGTAATCAAAGGGACAGGGGCAGAGGCAAAGAGTGTCTGGTGTTTTATTTTGTCTGAGGGTCATGTTTCAGGCCTTGCTATTTTGTCATGGACCCCACCATCAAATAGGCTGTGCCCAGGTAATTACCTGGAAAAAAAAATGTCTTTGATGCTGGAATCTAAGATTTTTTTTTTTTGAGATGGAATCTCGTGCTGTCGCCCAGGTTGGACTGCAGTGGCCCGATCTCAGCTCACTGCAAGCTCCGCCTCCCGGGTTCACGCCATTCTCTTGCCTCAGCCTCCCGAGTAGCTGGGACTACAGGCGCCTGCCACCTCGTCCGGCTAGTTTTTTTTTTTTTTTTTTTTTAATATATTTTTTAGTAGAGACGGGGTTTCACCGTGTTAGCCAGGATGGTCTCGATCTCCTGACCTCGTGATCCACCCGTCTCGGCCTCCCAAAGTGCTGGGATTATAGTCTTGAGCCATTGCGCCCGGCCGAATCTAAGATTAAATGTAACTGAGATGCACCTACAGCGCATGCAGCCCATGACGCAGAGCCCCCTGAGCAAGACCATCTTTCTTAATGTTGTTAAATGAGAAGGTGTAGGTTTTGTTTTCCCCCAGTTTATATCTGTGATATAAATTGTCCTAATTACCCTGAAAAAAAAAAAAAAAAAAAAAAAAAAAAAAGAAGCAGCAGCCAGTGCCATAGACTCAAATACCATGGCCTAAAGGGTGCTCCTGATAGGAACAAATCTGACCATGGATTCAGTCAACTTTGGTGGAAACACTGGCATGCTGATTAGGAACTTTGTGGCCCTGCACAGACCCCCTAGCTTTTCCCGGTTTGAATCAAAGTTACAGTTCCCAAGATGTGAAACTGTGACACTACAATCTTTCAGAGCATATAGCTTCTCTCAAGCTTCACTTTTACTAGCCCTTCTCAATTTCTCTTTGCCTTTATATTTTTACATTCTTTTAGTTTTAGAGAATTGTAGTGTAGCATTGTTACAGCTTTAAGCCAAGTGTTTTTAATTTGTTTTCTTGAAATGGCTAGTACTTCAGTTATCTATTGCTGCATAACAAATCACTCAAACTTAGTCATGGGAAGAAGCAACAACTACTTTGTTATGTTCACGGATTCTGTGGGTCAGACATTCAGCAGGACACATTGGGATAGATGGCTTCTTTCTGTTCCATGACATGGGACCTGTGAGACTTGAATGGATCATCTAGAGCAGGGGTGTTGCATCGTTTGGCTTCATGGGCCACACATAAAATACACTAACACTAGTGATAGCTGATGAGCTAAAAAAATTGCAAAAAAAATCTCATAATGTTTTAAGAAAATTTACAAATTTGTGTTGGGTCACATTCAAAACCATCCTGGCTACATATGATCTACATATGATCCACAGGCAACAGGTTGGACAAACTTGATGTAGAGGTTTCTTCACTCACATGCCTGAGGTATGGGCTGAGATAACTCAAAGGCTAAGCTAAGCTGGGACTGTGGATAGGACACCCATGTGGGGACCTTCTCACTCGTGTTTTCACAGAAGGGGAAGCAACGTGAGAGCAGGTGTTTAAGAGAACTAGGGACAGTGCCTCTTCTGCCATACTTCCTTTGCTGAAGCAGTTACAAGCTTCTCCCTCTATCCCTCAGGTTTGAGGGAAGGAGACATATACTCAATCTCTCAATTGGGAGGAATGCCAAAGAATTGTTGATTC
This sequence comes from Papio anubis, assembly GCF_008728515.1. NCBI lineage: Eukaryota > Metazoa > Chordata > Mammalia > Primates > Cercopithecidae > Papio > Papio anubis. The sequence continues at coordinate 30,629,205 of NC_044993.1, read as the reverse complement.
TCTTTTTCTTTTGGGTCCACCATAACAAGGTAATTACCTGCTTGAGATCCAGTGGTTCAGTGCCTGTCTGTATAAAGAGTATAGCTTACAGGGTTATCAGAAGGATTAGAAATAATCTTTGTCAGGATTCTGCACACTTTTTCCTTAAAGGACTAGATAGGAAATATTTTCGGCTTTGTAGTCATATGGTTTTTGTAGACACTACTCAATTTTGTTGTTGTGCACTTTAGCAGCCATAGATAATACATACATGAATCCTTGTGGCTCTGTGCCACATTTTTATTTATGAATACTACAATTTTGAATTTCATGTAATGTTCATGTGTCATGAAATATCATTCTTCTTTGTTTTAGCTATTTGAAAATGTAAAGAACATCTTCACCTTGTGGGCGGTATAAAAGCGAGTGCCAGGTTTGCTGTTGAGCCATAGCATGCGGACGTAGGAACATAACCTTTCACAGTGCATGGTATGTGTTAGGTGGTGAATAATTATTACACACATGGTTTTTATACTGGTACATTCATAGAGTCATATCAGAAAGGCAGCTGACTTGGTTTAGTTTTCTCAAGGGTACGGAGGTTACATAATGCAATGTATAGATAGGTTAAAATAAAATTGTCATAGATATTATAGAGATGACACAAATATTTTGCAGTGTCATGGGTTAGTGGAAAGTGAACAGATACTGTTATTACAAGTTGAACTTTCTCCACTTACTGTTTACTTGAACTTCGTGAGTCATTGACCCTCAGTGGCAAATAGGTCCTGATACCAAAACATTGTGGAAATATCTCAATATGCATTACACTGTTCGGTATAGACATTTCTTCATATTTGTTACTAAGATGCTCACCCTTTCCTTTTATTTTTCTATTGCAACTCTGCCATTTTTTCCTTGAAACCATTCCTCAACCACATTTTTATTTACAGAGTACTCACACATGGCTTACTAAATGAGCACATAGTGAAGTGGTTAAAGATTTCATCTTCAGAGTCTAATGTCTTTGTCTTCAATACTTGGCTCTACCACTTGTCAGTTTTGTGAACTTGGGCAAGTTATTTCGCTTTTTGAGTTTCAAGGTTTTCATCTCTAAAGTAAGGAAAGGAATCAGTGTATCCTGTAGGGCTACACAAGCATTCAATAAGATTATGTATGACAAGTGCTGGTTTGTAGTACATGCTTAGTAAATATTTGCTAAACCACACAGAGTACTGCAACTCACCTTGAAATTCCCTGGGCTATGTGTTTACTTTATTGGGCCATTAGAGCTACTTCAGTGGCATAATTCATTAAGCCTGAGTCTGATGTGTTTGGTCAGCAGCAGAATGTAATGTTTTGTCTTTAGTTAAATATTCATTTATAATTTTCTGGAATAACAGAATTTTAGCACAGTTATTACAAAATAACTGCTAATAACCATGTTATTGCAAAATTAAAATGAAAATATATATTTAACAATTATATATTGAGCCCCTATTATGTATTAGACAATATTTAGTTACTGAAGATATCACCAGTAGAGCTTTTAAAAACAGAACTTGCTAGACTCTGCTCCCAGAATTTCTGATTTCATGGGTCTAGAGTGAGGGTCTAGAATTTGCATTAAAAAAATTTTTTTTGTGTGTGACAAAAATATTATTTATTTATTTATTTATTTCCAACTTCTATTTGAGGTTCAAGGGGTACACGTGTGGGTTTGTTACCTGGTAAATGGTGTGTCTCAGGGGTTTGGTGTACAGGTTATTTCATCCCCCAGGTAATAGGCATAGTACCCAGTAGGTAGTTTTTTTTTTTTTTATTGTTTCATATGTTTATTTGGTGTCTATATATCCTCTCTGCTGAGTTGTCTGTTTAGAAGATCTCTTGCCCATTTTTTTTTTTGTTATACTTTAAGTTTTAGGGTACATGTGCACAACATGCAGGTTTGTTACATATGTGTACATGTGCCGTGTTGGTGTGCTGCACCCATCAACTCGTCAGCACCCATCAACTCGTCATTTACATCAGGTATAACTCCCAATGCCATCCCTCTCCTCTCCCCCCTCCCCACAATAAGCCCCGGTGTGAGATGTTCCCCTTCCCGTGTCCAAGTGATCTCATTGTTCAATTCCCAGCCATGAGTGAGAACATGCAGTGTTTGGTTTTCTGTTCTTGCGATAGTTTGCTGAGAATGCTGGTTTCCAGCTGCATCCATGTCCCTACAAAGGACACGAACTCATCCTTTTTTATGGCTGCATAGTATTCCATGGTGTATGTGTGCCACATTTTCTTAATCCAGTCTGTCATTTGGGTTGATTCCAAGTCTTTGCTATTGTGAGTAGTGCTGCAATAAACATACGTGTGCATGTGTCTTTATAGCAGCATGATTTATAATCCTTTGGGTATATACCCAGTAATGGGATGGCTGAGTCAAATGGTATTTCTAGTTCTAGATCCTTGAGGAATCGCCATACTGTTTTCCACAATGGTTGAACTAGTTTACAGTCCCACCAACAGTGTAAAAGTGTTCCTATTTCTCCACATTCTCTCCAGTAGGTAGTTTTTTGATCCTCGCCCTCCTTGCCTACCTTCTACCCTTGAATAGGGCCCAGTGTCTACTGTTCCCTTCTTAGTGTTCATGTGTACTCAGTGTTTAGCTCCTATTTATAAGTGAGAAAATGTGGTATTTGGTTTTCTGTTCCTGTGTTAATTTGCTTAGGATAATGGCCTCAGTAGCAACCATGTTGTGGCCAAGGACATGATTTCATCTTTTTATGGTGCCATAGTATTTCATGGTATATATGTGCCCCATTTTCTTCATCTAGTCCATCACTGATGGGCATCTAGGTGGATTCCATGTCTTTGCTACTGTTAATAAAGCTGCATGCATATATCTTTTGGTGCATGGTCTCTGTACATGATTCCATATTTCTCAGAGGTTTTGTTCATTCCTTTTTATTCTTTTTTCTTTGATTTTTGTCTGACTGAGCTGATTCTAAGAATTGATCTTTGAGCTCTGAGATTCTTTCCTCAGCTTGATCTATTCTATTGTTAATACTTCTGATTGCATTACAAAATTTTTGTAATGAGTTTTTCAGTTTTACTAGATCAGTTTGGTTCTTTCTTAAGATAGCTATTTTGTCTTTCAGCTCCTGTATCATTTTATTGTAATCCTTAGATTCCTTGGATTGAGTTTCAACTTTCTCCTGAATCTTGATGATCTTTGTTACCATCCATATGCTGAATGCCGTGTCTGACATTTTAGCCATTTCAGTTTGGCTAAGAACCATTGCTGGGGATCTAGTGCAGTTGTTTGGAGGTAAGAAAAATTCTGACTTTTTGAGGTGTCAGAATTCTTGCACTTTTGTTGTTGTTGTTGTTTTGTTTTGTTTTTATCTCTGTGGGCTGATGTTCCTTTAATCTTTGAAGTTGCTGTCTTTTGGCTTTTATATTTTTTAATGCCCTTAAGATTTTGACTGCAGTATAAGTTGGGTTTAGTCAACTAACTTCATTTCTGGATGGGAGTCAAGGGTCACCTTGGCACTCCTGGGCTGTGTGCTGTAACCTTGAGGAGCTAGAACCAAGCCCATGGCTTTGTTCTCTGGCTCCTACAGGTTAAACCTGCTGTGCTAAAGTGTTCCCAGTCTGCCAGCAACAACACTCTGATGAGAGGCGCTGGTAGAGGCTCTTTGTTGGGGTGTTGGCGGTGGGATCTGCACTTGCATGTGCATGCTGGTAGTGGTGGGGCACTAGTGCAGTGGTTGTCCATGTGCACACGCGTGCTGGTGGCAACAGGGTGGCTGAGTGATGGCGTGATGTGATCCATATGCTCATGTATGCTGGTGGGGCTGGGCAGTGGTTGCACGGTCTGCGTGCATGCCTGTGCCAGTGGCAGTAGAGTGGTGAGGTCCACACATGTGCACTGTTGGTGGTGGGGTGGCTAGGTTTATGCATACATGTGCAGCAGCATTGTGGTGGGGGAGGCTACAGGCAAGTGTGCACTGGCAAAATGGAGCAGTGAGGCTGCATGCAGGTGCATGTCAGCAGGGGCTCTTCTGCAGAAGCTCTCTGATGGTTAGACAGCATCTATTGGTGAAGGAGCTATGGCATTGACTACTGGGAAGTGCCCTGGTTGAGCATCTGAGGCTGTGTTGTGAGTGGGTGAGGCCAGGCAGAGACCCCGGGAAAGGCCATCAGACAGTAGGGTACTCAGATCAAACTGGTCCCATCCCTGTAGCAGGATAGCTGTGTTATGTCCATGTTCAACAATCAACAAAGGCCAAAGACTCTTGGCTCATTCCTGTAATCCCAGCACTTTGGGAGGCCGAGGTGATCACCTGAGGTCACAAGTTCAAGACCAGCCAGGCAAACATGGTGAAATCCCATCTCTCCTAAACATACAAAAAATTAGCTGGGCATGGTGGTGGGCACCTGTAATCCCAGTTACTTGGGAGGCTGAGGCAGGAGAATTGCTTGAACCTGGGAGGTGGAGGTTGAGGTCAGCCAAGATTGCACCATTGCAATCCAGCCTGGGCAACAAGAATGAAACTCCATCTCAAACACAAACAAGCAGACAAAAAACAACCAAAAAGAAAAGTGTGGTGAACTTTGGGGGATGGGTGTCCCAGGCCATGCTCCATTGCAGCCTGAGCCAAACCCTCTGGGCTCTGCACAGGGTGAAGTCCTGTCACTGCCAACTCTCCAAGCAGTTCTTGCTGCCAGCTCAAATGTCTGTTGGTGTCATAGAGTCTCCTTCAGCTAGGATTCTGGAGGTCCATGGTGAGAGTGAGCCAGTCTATGTCCATTTAACTCAGTACTTTCTTAGGCGCTGCTTGGGGCCAGGAATGAGTCCTGGTGCTTAGCCATGCAGGTTTCCCAGCTCCCTCCCACTTCAGCTCAGGGTTTGCATGCTCTCTTTGTCCACTCTCAGTGTCTTCCTTCTGAAGATCTGCTCATGGTGTGCTGGTCTCCTTGATGGTCTGGTCTCTTGGTGGCATAAGCCCTTGTTGGCTGCATCCAGTTGGCCATCTTGGCTCTTCTTGTTTAGAATTTGCATCTTACAAGTTCCCAGGAGAAGCTAATTGCCCCAGGGTTACCCCTTTGATAACCACTAGTCTAGGTGACCTATAATTTTCCTCCTATTCTCTCAGTAGAAATGCTTTTGTGCACAATAGCTCTTATTCATTGCACTGGAACTGTGTTAGGTATTACAGCCACAACAGTGAAAAATGCAGACAAAAATTCCTGCCCTCTTCAGTTTGACATCTTCGTACTTACAATGGATAACATATGTAAAGGACTTACTATGTGTCAAGAAACTTCCAAAGCATTTTATAAATATTACCCCACTTAAGCTTTTGAAAGACCCTGTGATGGAGATACTATTATTATTGCCATTTTACAAATAGGGAACTTTAAACTCAAAAAGTCTAGCAATGTGTCCATACTCCTATTGTGACATGTGACAGAGCTGAGAATTTAACTCAAACGAATTTGTTCCAGAGCCCTGCTCTTAGGCTAACATTCTACGTGAATGACTATTAGGTAGTGATAGTTTTAGTCTGTTCAGGCTGCCATAAACTGTGTGGCTTAAAAACAATAGAAGTTTATTGCTCACAATTCTAGAGGCTGAAAAGTCAAGGTCAAGGGGCCAGCAGATGTGGTGTTGAATGAGGGCCTGCTTCCTGTTCATAGACTACTGTCTTTTCACTGTGTCCTCACATGGTGGAAGAGTGAGGGAGCTCTTCAGGGTCTCTTTCATAAGGGCACTAATGCTGCTCGTGAGGGTTCCACTCTCATGACCTGATCACCTTCCAAAGGCCCCACTCCCTAATACCATCATGTTGAAGCTTAAGATTTCAATATATGAATTTTGGGAAACACAGACATTCAATCTATAGTATTTTACTCTTGTACCCCCCAAATTCATGTTCTTATTACATAAAAATATATTCGTTACATCCTAACAGCCTCCAAAGTCTTAACTTGTCCCAGCAACAACTCTAAAGTCTAAAACCCAAGGGCTTACCCAAATACCTTCTAAATCAAATATGAATGAGACTCAAGGTATGATTTATTCTGAGGCAAATTGCCCTCCAACTGTGAACCTGTGAAGCCAATAAAGTTATATGTTTCCAAAATACAGTGATGAGACAGGCATAAGCTGGACAATTTCATCCCTAAGGGAAGAAATACAAAAGAAGAAAAGAGGAACAGATCACATGGAGTTTGTCTTGTCATCCAAATTACAGTCACATGAAGTTTGTCTTGTAGTTTGGACATGTGATCTCAAGGCTCAAGAATAATTCTCCTTTTCTTAGCTTTTACTGGGAGGGCAAGAAAAAAAAAATAATAATTCTCTTTGGCTTAATGCTTTGACATGAAGGCCCACTGGGTTAGTAATGTCACTTCCCCTGGCTCCATGGGAAGGTCCTACAGTGGCCCTGTCTGGGCCCTGCTCCAGTTGTGGCTGTCTGCTGAACCCCTACTCCTGTAGTTTCTTAGGAAGAGGTCACTATTCTATGGCTTCAGGTGTCTGTGTCTTTTGAAACCTAGGTGGAGGCATCTATGCCCTCTGGCCTGTGCACTCTGTGCACCAGCACTATGCAGACACTGCCAAAGATTGAATTTGCTGCTTGTGCCCTCAGAGGGGTTGCCACTGTAGCTTGCACCACACTGTGGCCTGCTGAAGCTGCACCTGGGACAACTGAGGAGCACAGCACCAGAGTGTGGGCAGTGGAGCTCCTGATGTTAGGCAATGCTGAGCCAGCATATGCCAGGGTCCTACAGGTGATGGTAGCCCCTCCTTTGAAACTGCTGTGGCCCTTGAGCCCTCACACTCTGTGTCTGTGATGGGAGTGGCAACTCTGGTGATCTCTGAATTGTCTTCAGAGTTATTTTCCTATTGTCTTGGAGAATTGTTTCTGGCTCTTATTGAGATGGCTGATCCAAATGAATCTCATTATCAACACTTAGGCACATCCTTAGCATTCTCATTTTTTGCATTATGGAGAGACTGGAATATTTTTCATTCTTTTAGTTCTGATTCATTTTTGCCTAATAATTTAATCTGTAAGTGATTTATCTTTTCTCACTTTTTGCTATATATATATTCATGAGGAACCAAGCCATACCTTCAACACTTTTCTGAGAAATAGCTTCAGCTAAATACCTTGTATAAAACACTAAAACATAAAGACAGCTCTTTGCCACTTTATAACAAGGATCACCTTTTCTCCAGTTTCCAATAGTGTGCTCCTCATTTCTGTGCAAGATTTCATTCGGATGGGCTTTACTGTCTATTTCTACCAACATTCTGTTCATGATTACTTAGATGTTCTTTTAAGAAGGTTGAGGTTTTCTCTATAGGTCTCCTCTTTTCTTCCTAAGCTCTCATTGGAATCTCCTTTAAAGGTCTGCTCAAGGCAATGCAAGGCAATGTAGGCTTTTTCTAGCTTGCACCTCCAAATTCTTCCAGCCTCTACCCTTTACCCAGTTCCATAGGCACTTCTACATTTTAGGTATTTGTTATAGCAGCACACCCACTTCTCAGCACCAATTTCTCTCTTAATCAGTTCAGGTTGCTATAACAAAATGTCATACAATGGCTGGTTTTTAAACAACAGAATTTTATTTCTCATTGTTTTGGAGACCATAAGTCCAAGGTGAGGGTGACGACACGTTGAGTTCTCGTGAGGGTTCTCTTCTGGGTTGCAGACTTCTGACTTTTTGCCGTTGTTCTCACATAGTAGAAGAGTGAGGTGGCTCTCTAGAATTTATTTTAGAAGGGCACTAATCCCATTCATAAGAGCTCCACTGTCATGACTTAGTCACCCATGAAGGACCCACTTCCTGATACCATCACACTGGAGTTAGAATTTCAACATATAAATTTGGGGAGTGGGGAACACAAACATTCAGTCTATAGCAGTAAAAATATAGCTGAAAGGCAAATGGCAGATAGAAGAACACGTTTTTGCTTAATTGATGGTGGTCATCATAAATTTGATACTAAAGAGTAAGTTAGAATAAAGAATTGAAAGAAAAAAAACAACCTTATAATCAACATAGCTAGGGAGTACTTGGCTTTTTAAAAAAGTTGAAAACTGTAAACATCTAGGTCCTTTCTTCAACCCCCTGAAATACAGTTAAAATTACAATAATGTTATTTTTAAGTGTAAAAAATCTCTCCAGAAGGTACTAAGTGGTATGGGAGAGTGGAGGGGGGCATTAAGGTAAGTGCTCCAGGCATCAATTTGCATTTGAGAAAGAGTCTTCCATAAGTAATTATCTTTTTAAGACTTCATTTCTGCTAGGTTTACATCACCTGACTTGTGATGGGAAAAAGCCTCCAAGGTACAAAGATTGGATTTAGCTTGTCTTGCCATTTAGCTTGCCTTGGAGTCTCCATCTTTTAGCCAGCATATCTATCCAAAGCCTATTAGTTATCAATATGAATCATATATAAATACACAGAAAAAATGCCTGGGGCAGAGTATATACCTGATATAAGTCTATCTTTTTTGTTTGTTTGTTTTTTCCTTTGGAGATGGAATCTTGCTCTGTTGGCCAGTCTGGAATGCAGTAGCATGATCTTGGCTCACTGCAGCCTCTGCCTCCTGGGTTCAAATGATTCTCCTGCCTCAGCCTTCTGAGTAGCTGAGACTACAGGTGCACACCATCACACCTGGCTAATTTGTATTTTAGTAGAGGCAGGGTTTCACCATGTTGCCCAGGCTGGTCTCAAACTCCTGAGCTGAGGCAATCTGCCCGCCTCAGCGTCCCAAAGTGCTAGGATTACAGGCATGAGCCACCACTCCCAGCAAGTCTATCTTTTATTTTAAATTTTAGGTAAAAATACATATTACTGAAAAATAAAAAATGTGAATTTTATGATAGTTGCACTTTCAACCCCTTCATGAAATTCTTTCTACATTTCTTGATGATCTAAGTCATCCCTCCATTCTTAACGTCATGCTCAAGGCCTGCTTAATCATGGAAAACAACTCTGACAAATTCAGGCCCATGTACAGTTTTCTCTCTGAATACTTTTAGTATGGTTGTCTAGGTTTCTTAGCAATCAAATAGGCAAGTGTAAGGGAGGGAAAATAGTTTGAAAGCATGGATGAATGTGTGAATGTAAAGTAGATTTCTCAGGCTTAGTTCTTATCAAGGAATCAAGACAAATGTGTGCAAGATTTTTAAAAAAACTACTTGGTTTGGTTACACATGTGTGGCCTGGAGGCAGGTTGGAGGCCACAAAGACAGCAAGTATAAAGATGACTTCAGGAGTTAAGCAGAGTCAATGATAGGAATTCAAGCTTTAATTCAACTCAAAGACAGGAAAAGAACTAAAAGCTTCTGAAAATCAAGTGATGTAGGGAATGTGAAGGCAAGTTAGCATGGACGTACTTATGGGTTTTTTTTTGTTGTTGCATGGGGGGGTGTTCATTAATTCTTATTAATTCTGTATTTTGAGATATCATGAGTCTTCAGTTTCTACTGCATTGCACAGTAAGTAGAAAGTGTGATTGTAAATTGACAGGTTCCAAAACCAAACTCGACTCTTGTGTGACTTTGAGCAAATCACCTTGCCTCTTTAATCTTGTCTTACTACTTGCAATGAGAAAAATAATTATCCCACATTTTTGCTGTAAAAACACTGTCTGCTTTGGGCCTTCAAATGTTAGACTACTTCTCTTATATCTCCTTGTTTTTATGATGCCTGAGGTTCTTGGTGGAAGTGCATGTATTTAAGCAAAAAGTAAGTTAATTGTGCCATCATTTCACGTATTTCACATAGGCTTTTCTTATCCCTAGAGGGCTTGTTAAAATTCCTAGGGGTAAAAATTAAATGCTGTTCCTTTTTCTCCCCAATCTCAGGATTCTTTGTTCACCATGGGTACTCAATATATCTTTTTTGATGATGATTGACAAGAACAAATTCAATTGCTCGCTTCATCCTTATGAGAGATGCTTGCCTTCAGTAGATTTCTGCATTCACTAACTCTCTGATCCCTTCTGTGAGTTGTGGTAAGGCTAAAATCTAAACAACTGTCTGTTTTTCAAGTACTTGCCTTATTTTGTTTCTGAGAGAGAGAGGATATTTCTGGGAAGTAGGGATAAAGTAGAAACCTTTATTCTGGTACATTTTTGTCTCCTAAGTACTCACTAAATCACAAGAACTGATCCAGATTCCTGTCCTCAAAGACCCCTTTTATGCTTTTGGTTTATCTTAATGGTGTACTGAATGTTATGTCTCAACATCCTACCTGCTACTTTCTTTTACCTTAGTTCCACCTTAGTCTTAATTGGGTTTACCTATTTAATCACTCAATTCACCAAAAGAAAGGTGATTTGAAAACTAATGGTTCTCTCCACCAAAACTCCCATTGTGAACAATGGAAAAAATAATATCCCTGGATTAGACCCTCCCAGTTCCAGATCCTATCTCGATGATTTGTTGCATATCCCAGTTATTGCTCCAAATCTTGGTGGCTTAAGGCAGGCATTTTATGTTGTCATGATTTTCAGAAATTCTTAAATTTTAAAGGGCCAGGCTGGAAAGTCCTCATCTGGGGTCTCTCATGTAGTTAAAGCTAGATGTTGCTTAGGGCTACAGTCATCTGACGGCTTGGCTGGGCTAGATGTCCAAGCTAGGGCACTCACATGGCTGCCAGTTGATGTTGGCTGTTGGCCACAAGCTCAGCAAGGGCTGTTGACTGGAACACTTGCATGTGATTTCTCAGGGTAGTTGGGCTTCTTACATGGTACCTGGCTTTCCCCAGAGTGAGCATCCCAAAAGGCCAAAGCAGAAGCTGCATGGCCTTTTGTGACCTAGCCTTGGAAGTGAAATAGCACCATATTCACTGCTTCTGCCATACTCAGTGGGTTACAGTACTCACAAGGTTATCCAGAATAAAGGGAAAGGACCATAGACTTCACCCCCCGGTCACATTGTAAGAAGCACGTGGGATAAAAGGTTTTGTTGCAATTATTTTTGCAAAATATAATTTGCTACATCATATGACTTTTATCAAGTTACTGATGCTCTTGGAGCCTCAGTTTCCATTCCTAAAATGGTGATAACAGTGTTCAGCTTGAAGCGAATTTTATGACAATTGGAAAAATAAGGAAATATTTGCTAAACTTTTTTCTTTTAAGAGTTTTATCTCTTACAGAATTATTTGGGATTCCAAAATTCAGTTTATCTGTGGACACTTTGTACCTTCCATGAATGCATGGCTCTGCAAAGATAATTTTAAGTTTATATCTGTGTTTCATACAAGAAATGGCCTTAAAATCTACTGTGATTGTAATCTCTCCAAATACTTCAGGAACATTCTCTAACACACTGTCATACCCTATGTAGTTAACTAGCCAAATTTAATTTTTTTTTCAAGCAGTGAGACCTAATATTAATTTTCGTGCAAAGAAGTTGGCTTTGGGTACCTGTTGGTATATGGCAGGCAATAGGTTATTATTGAAATAGGAAAGAAGTCCTGACTTCCATCCTGGCTCCAGAATGGAGCATTTATAGGGTAGGATGATGGTTGCTGGATTCATTAACAGTGTTTAAGTCCATGCTGACCAAGCACAGGAATTGTATAAGACTTAAAAATGAGCTCCACACCCTCATTTCCACCCCAATCAACAATTCACAAGACCAATTGTTTTCTTCAATTATAATTAAGAGGAAATCAAACAGTACGCATTTGCAATGATCTTTTATGTCATATTTATTTCCTTATAAATTATTAAATGATTTATCATCCAAATTTAGTTAATGTACCTTCTAATTCGAAGGTGGAAAAGACCCAAATCACATTCCTTTATTGAAAGTAAAAGGTTATTTGCACATAGCACTAACTTTCCAATCAGTTGCTTGGTGAAAAACTCAAAAATTGACATGAAATGAATGGCATATTAAATAACAATGCCAACTGTAATCGCGCGCGTGTGTGTGTGTGTGTATGAATGAACATTGTGTTATTGTCGTAAGACTAACATGTCATGATCTTTTGGACTTTTAATAAGATAGGAAAGATCTCATCTTTTAGTTGGATTACATGCCTTCTTGGATTACAAATCCCATATGGAAAGCTTGGGAATGTTTTCTAGACATATAATTGTTTTTGGTTAACTCAGATCATTTTTACAAATTGGGCTGTGTGCCATGGGATGCATCTTATCCTGACAATCTGAGTCCAGAGGCAGAAACAAGTCCTTAGACTGGCATATTTTATTCTCTCTAAAACAAAAAATCTTAAATTTAAATCATTGAAAATGAATGGTTGGGAATATTTCCCTGCTGTTCAGTTTCAAGACAGAAGGCAAATGCAGTTTATCGAGAAAAAAGTGAAGAAGGCACTTAAAATTCTGCTTCTTTATGACGTCTCTGGATCTTAAATGCATAAGGAAATGTTACATAATTAATATCTCTGATATATAATATTAGGGTAAAATAATATATGTCATCCAAAGTATCTTGTACGATGATACAGCAAGAATGGTAATACAGTTTTATGTTCTTCTTTTTTTATGAAGTCATACTTATTTGAGTGCTTTTTGTGCCAACTACTGTGCTAGGTATTTTAATTTCATTATTTCATTTAGTCTTTGGAATAATATAATTATTAATTACAGCTGGAAATTTAGTAGGCTGAATTCTAAAACATAAACTCCAAAATAATAATAATTTCAAAATTAGTTTTCTTTCTAAATTAGTGACATTTTGAACTTTACTAAGTTGTTAGACTTATCTTAAAATTGTATTTCCTTTCTGTGGCAACCCATCATTTAGAGAAACAGGCACCTTTCATTCTGAGCTGCCCATGCAAAGTTTTATTTGTTTGTTGACTTGATTGAAATTGTAAGCATATGAAAGCCTTGGCTAAAACTAGTCTTGTGTGAACTGAAAGAAACATGACATGCAAAGCTTTCCGAAAGAAGCATGATCAATTTCAGAGGCAATTGATACAATTGGACTAGAAATTAGTCTGGAAAGATTGAGCAATACCAAAACAAAAATTACAACTCTGAGCACTTGCTATATGCAGGCAACATTAGACATTTTATTTCTAATTTTCATAAAACCCCTGAAAATTAGAAATTATTATTTCCATTACAGATGAAAAACATGGGCTCAGAGGGCTCAGGTCCTTTCTTCAAAGTCACAGGTTTGGTAATAAATTTAATTAGCAATATGTACCTTCAAGGATCCTTTGCTTTAGTATCTCTTGTGTTGCTCCTCTGCCCTCTCATTGATTATTAATGGAAGCATCTGCTTTTAACATGGAGTTATCTGGTCTTAATATTTGACATAATATATTTCAAAATGCTGAGATGGACTGAGAAAAATCAATGCAATTGATTAAAACTCTGTTGATTGTGAAAATGATAAAAAGAAAATCCAATGACATTGCAGTCAATTACATTAATGGAGGGAAAGATTCAGGAGAGATTAAAGTGGTAATTCGGCAGTTGTATCATCGACACAGATGAAACCTACTCCTTATATAACTTTGCGCCTTGTATTATTAGATTAGCCATCTATTTTCATTAAATTATACCAAATACCAGATTTCTTCTTCAGTCTATGTTGCACACACAGCTCAAGGGATAAGATTGAACCTGGAAAAGCATTGAAGATAAATTATTAGCTATAGTTTTTTCCTGTCCATGAAGCAATCTGATTAACTGTGTAGATCATTTTTGCTTTTGTGATCACTGCTTTAGTCCCAAAGCAGATGCTGTAAATACAATACAAACACCTACAGGAGGTCTACAGTTAACAGACATGCCCGAAAACATGTCAGTGTAATGCAAAGAGGTGTTAAGCTGCAGACAGTGGAACTGAGTATTATAGCTGCCTGGTTGTATTGCCTTTTAAAACACGGCATGGCAAAGGATGCCATGCACTATCTTTTTTTTTTTTTTTTTTTTTTGGCATCCTAAGGAATGTTGACAAACAACGTGTCTTAATTTCGGTTTCCCTAGAAGCTGACCTGCAAGAAGTACAACTAGTATATGTGGAAGGTGATTCCAAGAGGCACCAGTAGGGGGAGACAAAAGTGAGACAGGGAAGGGAAGGAAGAAAATATCGACTGTAATAATGAGACGATTAGTACTGTGAGCCCCAGGGATCAATTCCTCTAAGAAGTTCTGGTGGGCTTTGCAGACTATCCCTCAGAGTTTTCCCACCCAAGATCTGAGGATGCTGAGATATATCTCCACTAACTCCTGCTGTCATTCATTCAAGGCTGCATCTAGTGATACGATAGTAAACACCTGGCCAAGACTGCTTGGGTGACCAGAAAAATCTTTAGGCAGAGAGTTGCATCTGTTTGCCATTAAATGCCATTGGTGAGTACAGAGCTCAGAAGTGAGAGCTCAGGACTTAAGAATGAAGCACTAACTATATCTGCTACACAAAGAAAATGTTAGGTAAATCTTTTATTTTCTACACCTCAAACTTTATCAAACACCTACCTAGCTCCTCTGCCTGAAGAACTGGGTTGGGTGCTGGGACATGCAAAAATGAAGAAACATTACCAGTGTATAAAGATTCACGATCTTTAACAGTCCACAATTCACCTAAAATGGTAGCTTCTGGTTTCCCCAGTGTTCTGCCACATGGTCTGAATTAGTCTGAAACAAATAAGTGGTAGGTGGTGTTTCAGGTGCCGTTAGCGTGATAGATCACCAATATCCCTCTGGGGTATCCTTGAATATCCTTATTCAAGGATAAAATGCTATGTGCCATTCCTTATCTTCACTGCTACTGTTCCCACTAAATATCACAGTACATTCTATCATTCCTTTCTTTTTCTTCTTTTTTTAAGTGCACTCAGGAAAATATTTTCTCTTTAACTCTAAACTCCTATGCAATTATTGCCCCCTTGTTGACATTTCATGGTTATATCCATATACCCAAAAGAATAGTTACAAAAATATAATGTGAAAAAAGAGAAACATCATCATTTTAATTGGTGAGAATTAATCAAAGCATAAAACCACTACATATTAACCTCAATGAACTGTTTCAGACTCTCACCTCCAAAGTTGATATAAAGGTAAGCTGAGCACTCCTGTGAGGGCTATTCATATCCATTAATTGTTACAATACAAGATACATTGGGTCTCAGCTGGTTGCCATTTCTTCTGTATTTGAAATGTGCTTCTCAGCAGAGATAGATCGGAGGACACCATTGGGACTCATTTGAGTCTGACTTTCACATTAATTTTGCTGTGCTGTGAAGAGCACAGGCAAAATCAATGTCCATCAGTGATTATTCAAGGTAAAATATCTAGTGATATTGAATACCAATGGCAGCACCAGGCATAAAATTTACTTAAGATTTGTTGAGTTGACAGCCATTTATTCCAGCCCTGCTTCATTTTCCTTGTTGTACTTATTTTTTGGGGAAATAAAACAATTACAAGGAAAAATAAATTATACTTACTGACTCAATTTGCCAGAAACTGGATCTATTTCAGAATGGTAGAGAGGAATGAAAGAGGTAGAATTTTATAAACCTAGCTAAGAATAGTATCTTTTCAATTGGCAGAAGGAATATATTTTACAGTGCGTATTGACAGAAAACCACGTGGCTCAATTAAATTTTCATAATGAAGGCTCTTTGCAACTCGCGGCTGAATTAGAAAAAAAGAAAAGCCTGGAGCTATATCTTGGGTCCTGAATAAATATTCTTAAACCGAACAGATGCTCATGGCAAAAGAGTACTAATACACCTGGTTTTAAAAGTTTATTTGTTTTAACTGTTATTATGATGAAATTCAAGTATGTTCTCAATGATGTGTTTTAAAGAAATTGTAAACAAAAAACTAAAGAGCAATAGCAAGAAAATGTTAAAACCTTCTTCATTTTATCATGCCCGAGGCTCCATGTAGCAGCAGCTAACTTTTTTGTTAAATAACATTAGAAGGGGTGGGATGGAAGGAGAGTCTCCAATCAGTCAGTGCTTGGACCACAAGTATATTGACAGATACTCCCTCCCATCGAATTAAGCGAGGTGGTTGTGCTAGGTAGACTCATGCACCATTTTTGTTCTTTCCATTTGAACTACTGTCTACAATGCAATGTTGTTGAGTAGAAAGGAAAGGAAAAAAGATTTGAAGTACCAGGCTTTTCTTTGTCTTTCTGACAGCCATCAGTTTGGGTTGTCTGTTTCTTCATTAACTATTTTGTCATGGTGTAGTCACTCCTCATCATCGTATATGAGAATGATTTTCCAAGGAAAATTATTTTTTACTCTGCTGTATTTTGTAATTTCTCAAGAGAACTTTAGAATATAGCCCTGAGGGCTATTAACTCCTTGTTTGTTCAGATGACTGCTTGCAGGAAGGAAAGGGCAATGTGCTGAATCAGATAAAGCCTCATCGTTTCCACCTTACTTTCCTCTTTCAAGAGCTGTAGATTTGACTTGATCTCTAGATTGGATGAGGAAGGGCTAATGATGAAATAGAACGAATGATCCTAAGGCCGTTGAAGGACGTCTGAAGTTTGGGGACTCTGGCTTAACTCAAGATTGACACACACATGTCTTATATTAGATAATGGGGCCATTATCCTTCCAGAGCATAAGACACATGGGGCTATAGAACCTGGAGTAAGAATTCAGCACTGGATGATGGAAAGGGTCCAGATTGCCAGGCAGGTGTAAGGTCCAGCCAATAGGCACAGGGGGGTGTAGGCATCATTTTTGACTCAGTGGATGTTGAGATGAATGACGTCGTTCTCTCTCTTCAAGAAATTCACAATATTGTTAGGGAAGCAAGTATAGGCTAAAAAACTGCAGCTTGGAATATGTGCTTTAATAAAGAGAAGAGAAATAAACTGTTAGCTTTCACAAAGGAGATGAAACTGGGGAGGAATTTGAGGATATGGCAGGAAATGGTGGACTCATTTCCTATGGCTGCATTTAAGAACAGACCTCCAGCTTCTGTATCCTCCTGAGAGAAGATCAGTACCCAAGGACCAAAGTTGTTGCCTAGAAAATTGGGTATGAGTAAGGGTTTAAAGATGTGAGACGAACAGTCTTTACTCTGTTAAGAAGTTTTCTTTTACATGTGATCAACTCAATATATTTGTTGTGCAATAAATATGTTCTTGCCCTCTATGCTTTATTGCCAGTGAGGCCAACTTTATTTTTACTATTTGATGTTCATGCTTGCCACAGTACCTGGGAAAGGGTAGGCTCCACAAATGTGTTCACTGCAAAAATAAGAGGTGGGAGAAAGCAGCCTATGTCTGGAAATTTACATCTCAGTTTCGCTGCCAGTTATCCTCATAACCTTGCCAATTGGCTTCAGCAGCATCAGTTTTCATTAAGTGTAGAATGAGAGGTACAGCTATTTGTACATCAAGTGGGATCAGTAAAAATATTTGGCGTTAGTTTTGCCTGTTCTTGGAGTTCAATATAAATGGAATCTCATAGTATGTAGTCCTTTGTTTCTGACTCATCTGAAAATAAAGTTTTTGAGATTTATATGTGTTGCTGTGTGTATCAATAGTTTGCTAGATTTTAAAATTGTGGGATAGTGTTCCATTATCTCAATAAAACACAGTGGCTCATGCCTATAATCCCAGCACTTTGGAAAGCCAAGGTGGGAGGATCACTCGAGCCCAGGAGTTTGAGACCAGCCTGGGCAACATAGTGAGACCTCGTCTCTACCAAACAAACAAGCAGATAAACAAAAAAATCCCACCACAGTATATCAGGTTGTAAGAATATACCATTCTCCTGTTGATGAACATTTCGATTGTCTCTACATGTTAGCTATGAGGAGTAAAGCTATTGTGAATATTTTTGTACAAGTCTTTTAAAGTGTATCCTCCCTTACTCCTCACATACTTACTGTATGGCTCCTAATAATGGAGTCTATTTTATATGGGACATATTAAACCCCCCTCCATCCCCCTCCCACGCAATGTCTATTTCCTTTTTAGATTTGTCCATATAAAATTTGAATAAATGAACTCCCTATTAAACAAGTAGACATTATTACGTTTCACTCAGAAGATATATTTTAAAAGAGAAACATTGCAGGTGTTCAGCAAAGATAAGCTCTTTCCAGTGACAGATTCCATCGAGTTCTCATCAGATAGCTCCATCTTCTTGTCATTGTTGCCAGTTATGGATGGTTCAGCATCCGACCTTCTTGGAAGAGCCAAAAGTAGGCTCCCTGGCTGGTGTCTGACAGTGACATGCAAATGGATGTTAAAGTTTCTGATACTAGAAACTCTTAACAGCTTCTTTGTTAGGGTCTTACTATGGAATAGAAAAACTGTGTCACAGAAAATGGCCTCTATTCATGTACTTCTGAGTCAGTCCAAGCATGAAATACAATTGCTTCTCCAATAGCTATCAAAGAAAGAGGGTAGTGAAACGTAAACTATTGGCTAGAATTCAAATGGCTTTACAGTAGGCTGCTGTCTGAAATGCTGATGGGTAGAAGAGGGCAGATAATTGAGATTTAAAATTAAGGTATCTGAAAACCAGAATAATCATTCTTGATTAATAATATTCCCTAGTTCTTGATATTTTTTTTCTTGAAGTAATTCTTTAATGTCTTCTACATCAGAAACTCATCCACATACTTGGCTGCAAAGAAGTTTATTGGAGCAAAGAGTAGAGTGGATGTGCTAAGTGTTTTATGCACAGAAGTGTTTAGCACATATATGAACACACCTCCCATACCACACTCAGATAATCATACATGAGCAGCGGTCCCTAACAGTTTTGGCACCAGGGACCAATTTTGTGAAAGACAATTTTTCCACGGATGGGGCAGAGGTGGTGGGGATGGTTTCAGGATGAAACTGTTCCACCTCAGATCATCAGGCATTAGATTCTTGTAAGGATTACACAACCTAAATCCCTTGCTTGTGCAGTTCACAGTGGGGTTAGCACTACTAGGAGAATGTAATGTAGTGGTTGATCTGACAGGAGTTCAGGTGGTAATGCTCATTTGCCCTTTGCTACCTTTCTGCTGTGTGGTCTGGTTCCTAACAGGCCACGGATTAGTACTGGTCTGCAGCCCGGGAATTGGGAACCCCTGTACCTAAGTGTAACGTTTTCTCTTTCTTTGTCCTTAGATGTGCAAAGTCAAAGAAAATCACGTGGGAAGACCCCTATATTTGACTTTTCACTAGTGTGTTTAGATAGGGGCCTGTCTTCTCACTAACATACGGGCTCCTGCAAAGTAGGAACTTGAGCATAGTAGGCCTGGAAGGAATAGTGGTATAATGATAGTGTTTATGTAGATATTACTATTTTCATTCTCTCCATCACCCCCCATTTCCTATACCCACATCTTTTCAAAGCTGTAGAAGCAGAACAGTCACCATCTGTGAAAAGAATAAGCTCCAAGCAGATATCTGTAATGCCAAGACAAACTTCCTAGTCTCCACTTAGAAAAACAGAAAATGACATTGTTAATTGGGGAACGGATATCTGGAGAGTTGTGCCAATATTCTCTTATCTAACTGGCCTTTCAAAATTGAATGCACTCGCTGGAACTGCTGGATCAGATCCTGTCACTCTTCACATTCTGGGGGAGATAATTTCAGGACTTTTCAGTCAGTTTCTGTTCAGCTCAGATTATATCAAATTCGAAAGAAGGTGAAACCAACCACGTTCGTTTCATTCCACTTCATGAGAGATATGTGAACCCCATTATGACAATTTTCTTTATTTTTCATCTAGAAATTTTCATCGGACTTGGTGCAGAGTTAATCAGCTTGTAGACAAAGCAGTTAGTTACCGCAAGTCTCTAAGATGAAACATACTATAAAAATGTATAATGGTAATAATTAGAATCATAATATTAACAATTGCAAAATTAACATTTTGACCTTCACCTTCTTCCACAGGTAAAAACATCAAAATCTGAGCAACATCCCTGAAGGTATAGCTGAAAAAAGCTTTTCTACACCTTGTCCTTCTTAAAAGCAATTAATTTCCACATAAGAAAGTATTATTAGACTTCACAATAGTTTTCAAATATAATATTAACTTGCAAGGATATTATGGCCAATAGTTCAAAATAACTCTTGAAACTTACTAATGACATCATCCTATTTATTATTCCATGGAACTAGGTGGCAAATGGTAGGCATTTCATTTTAGTGTTCTTGATGAATAAGTGAACAAACAATTCTATTTTTTGTTGAGTGTTCATTATCTACTGGTATTTAAAAATATTTTAGTATACTAATTGTAGCAGATTTGGAATATGAATATTAAAACATGTTCCCAAAGAGAAATAATCATACCTAATCCCACTGTGTGGAAGAAACCATTTGTGACATGACATGATGGATCATTTACTTTTAGTATTTTTTCTATGTGTAATAAAAGTAATAATATGCAAATGCAATGCAGTTTACACATATGAGGAGTCTTTGATTTATAAACAAATTTATATAGAATTATTTACATTTACATTTTATTTTATTTTATCTTTGAGACAGAGTCTTGCTCTGTTGCCCAGGCTGGAGTGCAATGGTGTGATCATTGGTCACTGCAGCCTCCAACTCCTGGGCTTAAGGGCTTCTTTCACCTCAGCCTCCTGAGTAGCTCAGACTACAGGCACGTGCCACCATGCCTGGCTAATTAAAAAAAAGAATTTTGTAGAGACAGGGTCCCACTATCCTTCCCAAGCTGGTCTCAAACTCCTGGGCTCAAGTGATCTTCCCGCCTTGGCCTCCAAAGTGCTGGGATGACAGGAGTGAGCCACTGTGCCTGGCCCATAATTTTTTAAGTGTTAGGCATTTCTTAGGTAAGATGATCTTGGAAAATAAAAATAAATTAAAAAGCAAAAAATGTAACAATAAAGGTAACTGTGATTATATTCAGTGTATAATTTTGCATATTAATCCATTTTCAGTTTTTAATTTAGCTTTTTGGAGTGTAAGGACTGGAAACTATTTCACTCAAAGGAAACTAATTCACTCAAAGGAAACAAACCAGCAAACAAAAAACAAACAACAATGGAGAATGTGATTCTTGAATGGATTTGGAACTGAGAGCTGTTAGGAGTTGAGGCAGCTCTGGTTAGTTTCTTTCTCTCCTTTTTGACTTTGTTGTATCTCCTTCCTTGCAGGAGTGTTTGCTTTTTTCTTCTTCAGACAAAGTTTCTCTCTGTCTCCAGGTTGGAGTGAAGTGGTGTGATCACGACTCACTGCAGCCTCGACCTCCTGGGCTCAAGTGATCCTCCTTCCTCAGCCTCCTGAGTACCTGGGACTATAGGCACGCACCACCACACTCAGCTAATGAATCTTTTGTCTTCACCCTAACACTTGGCTCATATTTGCCAGAATATCTAGAAAAAGCTCCAGAAAAAGCAAGTCTGATTGGCGTGATTACTTACCATTTCCCTTATTCAGTAAGAGACAGACCACTTGTGCGTCACTGCTTCACCTGCTTGATGGTTCATGGCCCCTCTTGGGTCAGTGTCCCTCTCTAGTTAAACCAGTGGCTGCACAGGTACAACAACCTGATATGGCTTCACTAAGTGGGTATTTTTGGTTAAGGCACTTACTACTAAAAGCACAAGCTGAATGGACTTGTCCAGTATATGCTATATATTGTTATCACAAACTCTTCGTTAACATTCATTAATTTAGCAGATATTTATTGAGCGTCCGCTGTACACCAACACTGCTCTTGGTGTTGAGGATACAGCAATAAAAAAGCAGACAAAAATCCCTCTTTTCATGGGACTGAACAGTAAACAGAATAAATAAATAAATTACATAGTATGTTCGATGGTAGTGAGTGCCAAGGGGGAAAATAAAGTAGAGAAAGACATTCTGGAGAAAAAAGTGAGGAGAGAGAGTACCTATGGTGAGGGATGTGGGCTGAATGGGAAAACTTGTTGCAATTTTAGGTTTGTCAGGGAAATGCTCTATGAGATGAAATTTGATTCAGAACTTGAAGAAGGTAAAGGAGTAAGCCATATAGTTTAAATTACAGAATTTGCATTGCTTTTGTTAAATAATCATCGTAGCAATTGTAACTGCCTAATGGGTTCTTCCTGCCCTCTGCACAAATGAAGACCGGAGCATTGCAGTAAAGAAAGAGTTAACTGCATGGGAGGCTGACCACACCACACAGGAGATAGAGTTATTACTCAAATCAATCTTCCTGAAGGCTTAGAGGTTAGGTTTTGTTGTTGTTGTTTTTGTTTTTTTAAAGAGAGTTTGGTAGGCTGGGGGCCAGTGTAGGGAGCATGCTAATTGGTTGGGTCAAAGATGAAATCACTGGGAATCAAAACCATCCTCTTGTGCTGAGTTGGTTCCTGGGTGGGGGCCACAGAACCAGTTGTGGGTCCAGGTGGGGCTATCCAGTTGTCAGAAATGCAGAAAGCTGAAAAGATACCTCAAAAAGCCAGTTGTTGTTTCTACAATAGTGATGTTATCTGCAAGAGTAATTGGGAAAGTTGCAAATCTTATGACCTCTGGAATAACGAGTGGTAATTATTTAGAATTCAGGCCCCTTCTCATCCTTTTAATTTGGTGGCCTTTCATTAGTTTTACAAGGGCAGTTTAGTTTTGGGGAAGGGCTGTCATCATTTAAATTATAAACTAAATTTCTCCCAAAGCTCGCTTTGCCCATGCCCAGGAATGACCAAAGACAGCCAGCCTGTAAGGCTGGAGTAAGTCATGTCAGATTTCTCTTACTGTTGTAATTTTGCAAAGGTGGTTTTACAGTTATTAAAATTGATTGAGCTCTTGTGTGCCAGGGACAGTTCTAAGCATTTTGTCCCTGCTTCTCAATCCTTAGACCATCTACTTGAGTTAGTTACTGTTAGTCTTCCCATTTCACAGATGAGAAATCGAAGCGCAAAGTGATTTGGCAGCTTGCTGATGGTTTTTAAATTAGTAAACAGAAGAGCTTGGATTTAACAGTCAGATTTTGGGGCCTTGCTCTCAAATGATACTGCTGCTTTTTGAATGACACACAAATTTTAAAAAGTCAAATAAACCCACAACTCTACAAAGAGGAAAAATAACTGCAACACAAATTCCCCATCCAGAGAAGTAAATAATGATGCGTTTTGATTAATATTCTGCCCAGATGCTTCTCTGTGTCCCTTAGGGCACATCAATGATTATGCACATTTCACTTAAGTAAAACAGGGCGCAATATATATATATATGCATATATGCTGTGCTGTGAACTGCCTTTCCACTAAAAAAATATGTCATTAACATCTTCCCAAGTCAATAAATATAGATCTATGCCATTATTTTTATTGAATTTCTAATATTTCATCTTATTCCATTGCTTATTCTATTTCATCATCTTCCATTGCTATGTAGTTAAGCAGTTTTTCAATACTTGAACATTTTAAGTTTTTCACAATATTTTAGTTATGGAAATCGGTCTGTGCTCGTATCTGCCTTCTTACTCCCTTTCACCACTCCTAACAGCTGGTGTGGATTATTAGAAGATCAAAACGGTCCTTCAGCAGTTAGTACCCGTTGTAAAGATGACTAGAATGAAAAGACACAGCTACCACAGGCTCCTATAGAAATGCAGGATACTTAGGACTTTCATAACCAGTGGTTCAGGGATGTGTTCACTCAGGATACAGAAGTAGACATCTCCTTAATCTTCCATTTGTAGAATTTTGATCCTAGTTATGGGGTTTGGGTAAGTCAATTTATGATAGGATATTCAAACAGAATCCAGCATCACCTCCTCTGGGAAGCATTCCGGGTCCTTCCTGTTAGGGTAGGTGTCTTGTCTCTGTGCTCCTGTGGTGCTCTATCTTTACCCCTTTCCCACATTTACAATACTTTATTTTGGTGATTGGTTCACTTGTCTTTTTTTTCTGGTAAATGATAAGATCATTACATAAATAGAATGCTTTCTTAGTTTCTGTGTCTCAAACACAAACTTCGCTATTACTGGCATCCAACGTACAGCTTTAAAATATTTTTAAAGATGAGAAAGAAATACATTAAGGGGATAAAGAGAAGTTTAGTGACCAGAAAAGGGCAATGGATTGAAGTTGAAGGATGGAAGAAGGAATAAAAATCAAGGAGAAGAAAAGAAAAGCTGCAAGGTAAGATGAGTGACCAAAAATATTGATACTGTCAAGTAAACAATATTGCTTCTGATAATGAGCAATAGTAAATACTAATATAATTTGAGAAGAGTAAAATATTTATGTTGGGGATAATGCATTCATTTATTCAATGACGAACAGTATTTTGAAAAGACCTACTCTAAATATTTTACTAGATTATGTAGAAGAGCTATTGTCTCTGGCTTGAAAAGCTTTATATTCAATTTCAAATTACTATGGTTATATCTGATTCATTTAAAGTATCTTATTGAGGATCTACTCTGTGCATGGCACTCTATCAGGTAATGGACATTCAAGCTCTGCTGTCATGAAATAGGTGTGAAATAGGACATTCAGAGTGTAGTGTGATAAGCACAATTATGGAAACATGTTTATTATGCAAACCTGTATACTTCACAAGAATCTCAGAGAAGGGACTTCTAAAGGAGGTGACACCTTGGCAGGGTGGTGATAGGAGAGTATGGAGAGAGAAAAGCAGGTGAGCCTGAATTGACAAGCAGATGCCAGATTATAGAAAGCTTCGCGTACCAAGTGTGAGCAAGAAAAAATTGGCAATGACAGAGCAGCTACTTCTTTACACCAAATGGCTATAGTCTTTTGGGCAAGAGAATCTTAATGTAAAAAGAACAGAAATGCCCAACCCTTACATCTTTGGGCTTCTTTGAATAAGGTTTACAAATTTTAATGGTCTTTCTGAAATCAAGACTGGTTGAGACAAACTGGACTTTGGGGAAATCTTAATGATATCACTAACTTTTAGGGCTGAAGGAGTCTGTAGAAGGCCTACTCCAACTCCCTTACAAGA
Source organism: Papio anubis (assembly GCF_008728515.1). Lineage (NCBI taxonomy): Eukaryota > Metazoa > Chordata > Mammalia > Primates > Cercopithecidae > Papio > Papio anubis. The sequence continues at coordinate 30,604,295 of NC_044993.1, read as the reverse complement.
CTCCTTCATAGAACAGACCAGAGAATGGCCTCTTCTTGCACAGGTAGCTCAGCTGCTCCTAAGAGAGTACATCTCAATACAAGATATTTTTAGAATTTAGGAAGATCTATAGGTTGAGCCAAAATCCTGTTCCATCTGATGTCATACTCACTGGCCTTAGTTATTTCTTCCTGAATGCCACAGATTAGAACATATTTTATTTTCTAGGATAGATATCACTATGTCCTTTAGTCATTATGGCATTCTATGATTTCACATCCTCCTTCTACCACCTTTCTATGATCTTACTTATTACCTTTCTCCAATTGTGTCCTCTTTTGGTGATATGCCTTTTAAACTGTGCAATCCAGAATTGAAGTCCAAGATGAAAATTCTCACTCTTGTTGGTGTAAAAATGATATACTCATCTACAACCCTCTGGAATTAAGGAAGAAAAACAAAACACCACTACATTTGCATGTTGGATATAGATCTAAGGAGAGAGAAACTTTTCAAAGGCGATTTTCTGTGCAATATTAGCATTTATTCAATTCTGACCTTTGAGTTATGGGCAATGAGAGGTAGCTTTTATGTTTCCCTTCCCTAATGCTGATTTCCCAGGCATGAAGATGCCAGCAGGGGCTGGTAAATAACCCAGCCAAGCTTTTCTGCCATTTCCCTCACTCTCCCTGACATCTCGTGAAACACTCTCTCGTTTGATCAATACTTTCTCACCAAGTAAGGGAGAAGCCTACAGAGCCTGCCTCAGCAAGACTTCCCAGAGGCTCCAAATGAATATTGAGTGGCTCCCTACAAGCTCACAAATCTGGTGAGATGTAACATGAGTCAAAAAGTTCTGAGATGCTTAATGGCAAAAGAAAAAAGAAGGATCTTAAGAGTTTGGGGCAGCTTTTCACTGGGGCCACATTTTAAAATTGCATCCTGGTGGGACAAACTCGAACATGCAGGACATGTCTCAGAAGGCATTATTTGCACTTATTCCTTTGTTATTTGTTTAAAAATTTTCATTTGGTTTTTATTTGTAGGTTCTTGTTAATTCATTAAATTTATTTATTTCTTTAGCAAATACTATGTTTCAGATACTATGTCAGATGTTTGAAATACAAACGTGAACAGGAAAATTATAGCTTCTTCCCTGATACGGTTTAGCTCTGTGTCCTCACCCAAATCTCATCTCAAATTGTAATCTCCATGTGTCAAGGGTGGGACCTGTAATCCCCACGTGTCAAGGGAGAGAGGTGACTGAAGCATGGGGGCGGGTCCCCCTGCTGTTCTCATGATAGTGAGTGAGTTCTCACAAGATCTGATGGTTTTATAAGTGTTTGACGGTTCCTCCTTCACACACTAGCACTCTCTCGTGTCGCCTTGTGAAGAAGGTGCCTACTTCCCCTTCTGCCATGATTGTAAGTTTCCTGACTCTGAAGCCATGTGGAACTGTGAGTCAGTTAAACCTCCTTTGTTTATAAATTACCCAGTCTCAGGTAGTAGCTTTATGGCACTATGAGAGTGGACTAATACACTCCCCTAGGAAATTTACGTTGCACACAAACACACACAGACCCACACACGTGTGCCCACACACACATAGAGAGAGAAAGAACAAGTGAGAGAGATTAAATAGATGTCAGTTGTGGTTAACACTTCGAAGGAAACAAAAAAAAAGGGCAAGCACAAGAGTATTCAGGGGTCATTTAGCTAAGATGGCCAGAGAATGCCAAGCTTAGGCTGAAAAGTCAAAAAGCAAAGAGCCTTGCACGGAGTGGTGTATGGGTTTCCTGGGACTGCCATAGCCAAGTGCCTCAAACTGGGTGGCTTAGAGCAACATAAATGTATTGTTTCACAATTCTGGAGGCCAGAAACCTATAGTCAAGGTGTTGGCTGGGCCATACTCCCTATGAAGGCACTAGGGAAAGATCTGTCCTGGACCTCTCTCCTACCTTCTGGTAGCTTCAAGCATTGCTTGCCTTGTAGGAGGCTGTCTTCTCTCTATGTATCTTCATATTATCTTCCCTCTGTGTGTGTATGTCTGTGTGTCCAACTTTCATTTTAAAGCATATTTATATATTTATTTTTTTAAATAGAGGCTGAGTCTTACTGTGTTGCCCAGGCTGGTCTCAAACTCCTGGGCTCAAGCCATCTGCCTGCTTCAGCCTCCGAAAATGCTGGGATTATAGTAATGACCCACTGTGCCCGGACTTTTTTTTTTTTTTTAAATACACCAATCATATTGGATTAGGGCCATCCTAATTTCTCATTTTCACTTAACTCTCTAAAGACCGTATTTCCAAATAAGGTCACATTGTGAGATACTGGGGTTAGGACTTGAACGTATCTTTTAGTGGGGACATAATTCAATTCATAACAAACAGGAAGGATAGAGTTCCTGGAAGAACCGTGTTCAAGTCCCTGAGTTAGAGTGGAGGCAGGGGAGCCGGAGAAACAGAAGGCTGGTGACTTGAATAGAGAGGGCAGGGAGCAGAGTGGCAAAAGGAGAGCAAGAAGGAGAACCCTTTGACAGCTACATAAACATCAAAATGGATATCCATTCATTTTTGCTAAAAACAGCTGGTACAGTGTCTTTTGGGGGACACACAGAAAGAGATTGCAAAGATAGTTTTGTCTTTTCCTCTCTGTAGTCCATGGAGTTTAGCTAGGGATGGGAGGCCCCCAAACCATCACAGTGACTGCCAACTTAGAAAAATTAATTTTTCTTGCAAGTCAGATTGCCACTTTTGCGTCCCCTGGCTGCAGCAGGAACCACAGGAGCCATCCTGTGAATCATCTCCCAATAAAACTGTGAAAGACAACAGGACATGGACTTTACACTATGTAAGAGTCAGGTGCCAAGTGGTTTTCCTCCGGGGATCATGCCACTATGTTGCCTGCTAGGTTTGCCTCAAGAAGGCTGGGTATTAAGTGCAGAGCAAGAGGACACAGAAATGGTGAAAATGAACATTGTGGAATTATGATCTCACTTCAACTAAATTCCCTTGGACTTAGTATATGTAAGAAACTAAACTTGAGGCCATTTGTGTCTTCAATTTGGCCACCGCTATCCCCAGGGCCTTTTATATGAAAAATGTATTTGGATTGAACTATGTTTATCTTCCTGATCTTATTTCTATTTCCTTTACCTTATCTTAATTACTGTCAAGTATAGAGGTTTCTATTTCTTATTTTATTTCACACTTAAGCCCTGAGCCAAATTTCCTCTCGTTATAGTGATTAAATGGTAATTATTTTTAGTTTTTATTTTTTGAATTTCATGTATAGATTTTTGCTTTAATCCTTAAAAATCCTTGCAAGGTAAGTGCCTTAACTGCATTTTAAAGATAAGGAAGCCGGGGACTGGGTGCAGTGGCTCACGCCTGTAATCCCAGCACTTTGGGAGGCCGAGGTGGGTGGACCACCTGAGGTCAGGAGTTCGAGACCAGTCTGACCAACATGGAGAAACCCCATCTCTACTAAAAATACAAAATTAGCCTGGTGTGGTGGTGAGGCATACCTGTAATCCCAGCTACTTGGGAGGCTGAGGTAGGAGAATCACTTGAACCCAGGAAGTGGAGGTTGCAGTGAGCCGAGATTGGGCCACTGCACTCTAGCCAGGGCAACAAGAGCAAAACTCTGTCTCCAAAAAAAAAAAAAAAAAAAAAACCAACCCGATAAGGAAGCTGAATTGTGGCGAATTTAAGTGGTAGAAAGAGACTTGCTAGCATTAGAGTCATGAACTGGGAGCCACCTGCCTAGATTCAACCCCAGCTCTCTACCATTTATTTGTGGTGTGACCATAAGCTAGTTATTTAATAATCTGTCTGGTATGCAGTAAGTACTAACCGCTAGTTGTTGTTAAAAACCAGGTGTGAATTTCAGTTGCAGAACTTACTAACTTTGCATACTTGGGCAAATTCATTAACATTATTAAATTCATATGTTGGCTGGGCATGATGGCTCATGCTTGTAATCCCAGGGACTTTGGGAGACTGAAGTAGAAGGATTGCTAGAACCCAGGAGTTTGAGACCAGCCTGGGCAACATAATGAGACCCCATCTCTACCAAAAAAAAAAAAAAAGAAAAAAAGTAATTAGCAAGGTATGGTGATGCATGTCTGCAGTCCAAACTACTTGGCAGGCAGAGGGGGGAGAATCATTTGAACCCAGGAGGTTAAGGCTGCGGTGAGCCATGATCACACCACTGCACTCCAGCCGGGGTGACAGAGCGAGACCCTGTCTCAAAAATAAACAAACAAACAAATAAATCTATATCTTTCGTATTCTTTCTACCAGGCAATCTACCAAAGCGTTATTGTGATGATTAAAGAAGACTATCTTTGGTGGGTATGTTGTATTTTGCATCGTACCTGGCCTAAATAAGCGTTGTGTGAGATGAAGCCAGGAAGGAAAATGTTGTGCATGGTTTTATCAATCTGAGTAAAGTTTTGGATTTTATTTTAAACATACTAGGCAAGCACTGGAGGGTTTTAGGGAGAGAAGTACTGTGAAATGTTTTCAATTTTGAAGTGATCTCTTGGGATACTTTAATGGAGAGGTTGGTATTGGGAGGTGAAATGGAACAGCCAGGAGGCTATTTCAGACATCCAGTCAAAAAGTGTGGTGCCCAGGACTATGGAAGACATAGAGGCTGTGAGAAGTGTTCCGATTTAGGATCTATTTTTGAAGCAGCATTGAATACATTTGCTCATGGATTGGTTGTGGGAAGTGAAGAAAGGTGAGAAGCTGGTGCTAACTTCTGGAGGATGATGGCACCATTTACTGGGAAAGACAAGAAGGGAGGGGCTGAGGGGGTGACATCAGGACATCTGTTGAGGCATTTTAAGTTTTAAGTTTGACGCATTTTAAGTTTGAGGTACTTTGCTTGATATGAGATGCTATCTGATTAATAAGTGTTTGATGTGCTCCGTCGGATTTATTTATGTCACAATCACCACTCCCTCATACCCCTCAGAAAGTTGAGGAGCTTTACGTTGATATTAACATTGACAGTGCTTCAGCTGAACTAGTAATAAGAGATCAATGTCCATGGAAGGAGGAAGACAGCAAGCACTCTAACAATAAAGTTAATAGAGCTGTGATGAAATATAGGTTTACATTTCAGCTACTCATAAAGAAATATGTCATCATTCACAATATCCAAGCATCTGAAAGTCAGATGCCTAGAAACCATTTGCATAAGGAAGAGTATTATTTTTCCTCTCAAGAAACTGAAGTAAGTGCCATAATTAACAATGTTTGTCCCAAGGAAATCACAAATGTCACATGGCCATGAGTTTTAACTGTCTTATCTTAAATGAGGATAATCACATTGAAGCACAGCCTCTCAATGTATATGAAAGGGATCACATTTTTTTAAAGATGGTGTTTTTATCGTCTTTAAGTCATTGATAGTTAGCATGGCTCTGACAAAGAGCCTGTGCTTTAAAAAATTGCATAAAGAATGGAAGAGGGAAGTGAAGAGGAAAGAGGTAGTGGCAGGAGCTAAGCCATAATCAGTGCTCCTCTCCCCACGATACCCATCTTGAGAGTACAATAAAGTCTATCAAAACTCTCCAAAAAAGTGGCATTATAAGAATTCACATGGGAACCAAAGATTAGTGTCATACCTAGGGTGCTACAAGAGTGAGTGTGATAGCAAAAGCTACATATTAGCCCAGTGCTTGATATTTGGAAGATCAAGCAGATATAGTTTGTATGTTTGTCTTCTCCAAAGCTCATGTTGAAATGTAATCCCCAATGTTGGAGCAGGGGCCTGATAGGAGGTGATTGAATCATGGGGGTGGATCCTTCGTGAATGGCTTAGTACCATCCCCTTGGTGATAAATGAGTTCTTGCTTAGTTAATTAATGTGAGATCTGATTGTTTAAAAGAATATGGAACCACCCATTTCACTCCCTTGCTCCCTGTATTACCACGTGGCATGCCTGCTCCCTCTTCACTTTTTGCCATGAGTAAAAGTTCCTCTTCTCATGAGGCCTCCTGAGAAGCCAAGAAAAATGCCAACCCCATGCTTTTTGTATAACCTGCAGAACCATGGGCCAGTCTTATGTGTTTACCCAGTCTCAGGTATTTCTTTAAAATAAGTTACCCAGTCTCAGATATTTCTTTATAGGAACACAAAAACAGACTAACATGTTGATAGGGTTAGGCTTTGTCTTCCCACCCAAATCTACTCTTGAATTGTAATCCTCACAATCCCCATATGTCAAGCGAGAGATGAGTTGGAGGCAAATGAATCATGGGAGCGGTTTCCCCCATACTGTTCTCATGATAGTGAGTGAAGTGTCACAAGATCTGATGGTTTTATAAGGGGCTCTTCCCCTCTTTGCTCCCCACTTCTCCTTCCTGCTGCCTTGCGACAAAGATGCTTTGCTTCCTCTTCACCTTCCGTCATGATTGTAAGTTCCCTGAGGCCTCCCCAGCTGTGCTGAACTGTGAGTCAATTCAACCTCTTGCCTTTATAAATTACCCATTCTCAGGAAGTTCTTTATAGCAGCATGAAAATGGACTAATACACATACTTAAACATAGGAAATTCCCCAGTGTTATGGGTTGAACTGAATTCCTATAACCCTCAGTACTACGGAATGTGACCTTATTTGGAGATAGGGTCTTTACAGAGCTAATCAAGTTAGAATGAGGTCATTATAGTGGACCCTAATCCAATATGGCTGACAGGTGCTTAAAAAGGGAACAGAGACACACATAGAGGGAAGATGATTTGAGGAAACCTAGGGAGAAAATAGCTATTCACAAGCCAAGGAGAGAGACCTGAAAAAGATCCTTCTTTCTGAGTCCTCAGAAAGAATCAACCCTGCTGACACCTTGATTTCAAACTTCTAGCCTCCAGAGCTCTGAGCTGTTTAAGCTCTCTATTCTGAGGTGCTTTCTTTATGGCAGTCCTAGCAAACTAATACACTGAGGCCATGGAATCCAGGTTTCAGCAGTTATATTTAGATCTCAAGAGCCAGATAGTTTTCCGAGTGGCGTTAAGGTATGTATAGCCTAGCACAGTGCTTCCCAAACCCTATGAGAGTCACCTGCAGAGCTCATTAAACCAGAGAATCTCGGGCCCCTGCCACTGGAGATTCCAATTCAGCAGCTATTTGGTGGTGCCCCAAAACTGGCATTCCTAGCGAGTCTCGGGTGCTGCTGACACTGTCAAAATGCAGACTCCACTTTGAGGAGCACTGTTGTATCACAATGCCAGGACCTAATAGATGCTCAATAAAAATCAAACACGATGATGGATATTCCAATTACCCTGAAATGATCATACACATTGTATGTTTCAAAATATCTCATGTACAGCATAAATATGTACAACTATCTTGTATCTATAAAAATTTAAAAAACTCATGAGTTAATTTAGGAACTCTGCTTAGGCTGTGAATTAAATAGACAAGTGGTCTCTCATGTCATTAAATGATTCTTAATGGAGGATATGCAAAAAGATTTACAGAATTTAAACTGTGGAGAAGTGTGTTTAGAATATGTGTTTTTTGATTTAGACTGTGTCAAAGACAACAGTTCCAAGCAAGGTATCATTTGAAGCAGAGTGCTTTAACAAACTTATTCTGATGTTGTTGAGGAGGAATGGGTTTTGAAGGATAGGAGTAATTGCTGCAGCAGAAGTCTATAGTTGCAAGTGATTGAAAATGGTGGCTGGGTCAGAGAATGCTAATCATCCATGAAGTGGGCTCGCCATGACTCTGACACCACATCTCCTGGTGCACTCTGCAGTAGGTGCATCTTTGCTGAGTAAATACAAAGTGAACTTGACGGGAAAGGAGACCTCAGCAGTCCTACAAAGGCAATTTTGCAAGCTGTCTGGCTGTTGAATTAGTGGAATGTTTGCTCAGGAAGAAACAGCTGACGTCAACTTTGCTCCCTTTGTATCTCAAGGGCAGTGTTAGCCATGCCTCTGGCTTGTGCACAGACACCCACAGAGGGAAGAACAGCTTCCAGAGGGAAAGGTTAAAGAACAGGTCAGCTGGGCATCCACGCTCCCTTTTCCTCCCTCCCCGTTTGTCATCTTTCTGGCAAGGTGAATTCAATGCTCAGTAATTCCTTCTGACTTTCTAAGAGCTGTGGGACACACAAGTGTGAGAGAAGTCATTGTGGCACTAACAGGATTAGCTTAGCTTCATAGCCTAATTACTCTGGCCAGAGAAAATAAAGAGGGGGGCAATGGCAGGAGGCAAGAGATGTAAGAATGAATGGGAAATTTTCTTTGAATACCAAGGGGTGTGTTTGCGTATGTGTGTTTTGTTCGACTCACAGAGGCTGACCTCTTTTCCATTTAAGAGTCTGTGAAGTATGAATGGAATGCATATTTTATCTCTGTAAGATCTGGAACATAAGGTGCTACAAAGGCTTTGTTGAATTATTAAGTCAAGACCATTCTGATATTAACTTAATAATAGAAGCAGCAATTAATTAAGAGAAGCAGACTAGTGTATCAGAATGAAGACTGGACTTGGGGACAGACAACAGGCTCTATTTCTGTTTCTAGCATCATTTGCCAGAGGGACTTGAGGACATTACTTGATCTCTAGGGAAACATTTCTCTGGGTAAAATACACAAAAAGATTGGACTAGTTGTTCTCCTCTCTGATAATTCTATGTCTACATAAATATTTACAGCACGATGATGTTCTGTTGGGGACATGCCAATGAGTAGCATATAGTGAGTTAACTTTTGACTGTGTGTCTTGTATATCAATCAATAAGTTATACTCCTAAGGCTAGGGTTTGTCTATGTTTGGGTGTGCAATTTTAAGCAATATAAATGTCTTTTATGAGTGCTTCAGATAATAAACCAAAATAGCATAATAAATCATGAATTATGGAATTCAGATATAACGGGTGATTGACTCCTTGTCACATACTATCTGACTGACATTAGGCAAATGACTTAACTTCTCTGATTTTCAGCTTTCTTGTCTAAAAAATGGAGAAACTGGTAATACATGACTGTAACTTTAGACATCATAGTTATTCAGATTCCTTGAAGAAGGTGATAGGAGGATAAAGTCTTTAGGTGGGACAGCTTAGGAAAGTCCTGTGCTGTCTACCTAAAGACTTTTTGTCATTCACTTAACAGGTACATTTTGCTCATTCACTTAACAGACACGAATGGGTTGACATGTGGTAATCATATCTGTGACACAAAGACAGATAAGACATAGCCCCTTACATTCAAGGAGCTTATGGTCTCATAGACGCAGATAAGTTTTCACAGCTGTATTCTCTGGAAATCAAGAAGACAGATTGCTGAGTCCTTCATGGATGAATAAAATGGCTTACTTTCTCCACATTTTAATATCATATGCAGAGGTAGGGGTGATATTGCCTTCCTTGTGGACTGGGCACACAGTGAAAGCCACAAGTAATTTCATATCTTGCAGCTGTTTTGCCTTTCTCTTTCCTTCCTCTGATTCACAGATCTTGTCTCCTGATTTCACCACAGGATTTGAGAAGTAATATGAAGAAAGACTGAACTTAGCAAAATGAAGACAGGTGGATCACATGTCTGGGAAGGGAGTAATACCAGAAACTTTTTGATCAGGTGATGAGCAAATGATGTAGGAGGAATTTATACTACCTAAGATGGGTAAAGTCTAGCTTTTCTAGAGGTGTACATGGCACTTATGGATGGGTGGAACAGGCTGCGTATTAATACTATTGAACTTATCCAGGTTACGCATTAAAGAAATAGAAAAGTAGAAACCATAGATTTTGAGCATGAGGAAAAATTAGAATTTTCATGTTAAATCAAAGAGATTGACCTGTGACTCATTGACAGAAATGACAGAAGTTCACTTCTGATAATTTTATGTTAGATTCTCATGAACAATTGTCCATTTAATCAAAGTTTTATTTCATGTCCTTTCTGTGTTAGGTACCAATCTGCGTCATGAATAAGAAGTAGAAAGAAATATATTAAAGTGTATTTGTTAACACATGGTTGTAAAGACATGACAAAAGGCAACATGATTCAATACTAATTACTAGAGTAGGGGTGTATGCAGGTATTGCAGGAAGTAGACGTAATGCATGAATTGAGGTGTTAAAGACTCAGTTTCTCAGAAGATGTAGCATTTGAATGAAGACATCTAAATGGATTATCAGTTATTCTCATCTCCTTATCTTAAAGGTAAGATAAGGTGTAATTTCCTTTAATCAAGTACAACTGATCAAATAATCCACATGTTCAAAAACTTGATCATATATATAGATGGATATTAATATAAAATAAGAGTCAAGCTTCAATCATTAGAAATTGATTTCTTTGTCTCTATGTGTATATGTCTATTTCTCCTCCCTCTCTCTCTTCCTTACTCCCTCTCTCTTTCTCACTCTCTTTCTTTCTCTGAGATTGGAGAGTCCTTTTCTAGAAATGTGTTTGCAGAATTCATATCACATACATTTCATCAAAATAGAATCTTTAGGGTAATCTCCTCCAATTCTATTTTTGCAGGGGATGAGAGGAGGATAATGTGCAGCTTTTAGAATGACTGTGAATGAATCATGGATTCTGACTTTTGCCTAGTTTTTTTTGTTGTTGTTGTTATGAACATTTTATGGTTATTAAGAAAACAAAAAAGAAACATTGTACTGTTGGAAACCATAATGAAAGAATATATAATTTAAGCAAAACCCAGACGAAAACATTGTAGGCATATATCTAAGTTTTCCATTACTAAGAAATGTAAACTCTTTAAAATTTTTCTTTCTAAATGGAAGATACCAGATGTTCATCTGTTACCATGAAAGTCTACTTTAATTAGCAGTTGTGGTCTCAGAGTAATTTTAAATTGCTACCGGGCTGTCACTTTTGCTTTTGCTGACTTGCAGGGAGGTTTAATGCTTCCCCCACTGGGCTAGACTTTATCTCTCTATTTGGAACTGTTAGATCACCTCAATTTATGACAAACTTATTTTAAATAGTCCACAGAAATGCAATGAAAATGCTTCTAGAGTGGAAGTAGGATGTTTAAAAAGTGCTCTGAGATCTAGAGATAAAACTCATTATGAGAAAGCATGTGCAGCAAATAGAGGCATCTAGGGTAAGGAAGAATAAGGCTCCGAGGTCAAATTGAATTACTGTGGCGTACTCATAACAACTATTGGTTAACAAGACATTGCTCCCTTCCATACCAAATCTATCAAATTTGGTCGTTAGAGTAGCTGATGTAACTAGAACACGATATTGACTTTCTGTCAGTTTTCTTACTTTGTTCATCTTGATAAATGCCTAGAGAACTTTTTATGACAATTTCGGGTGACTAGGTGTTTAATCAAGTGTGGATGTTGGGAGAAACTGGGATGGGAAGATTGTAGAGGAAAGGCAAATATTTACAGCTGGGAATTGCAAGATCTGGAATTTAGCCTAGCTCTTCTAGTTGGCCATGTGATGACTTGTTTGTTGACTTGTGAAGTGGGAGGATTAGGCAATATGATTGTAGAGATTTTGTCTAGTTAAAAGAATTTATTATAATTTATATTCTCACTTTATACACTGTGAATGTTTCTGGCTTTTCCTCTAACGACTTTGGGGCTTTTATCTTTTCTCCAGATATGTAGCCCCAATGTTTCATGTGTTTTCTGAGACATAATCTTGTGTATAGTACAGAAACTTTAGAGCATAATAGGCCTGAGCATGAATTTTAGATCTTGGACAGATTGTTTTACTTTTTTCTGAACTCCCTTTTATCCTCACTTACAACGTGGAGATTTATGCCTAGTAAAATGCTTTGTAGCGTAGGAGTGCCCAGTGATAGGGCCAGGGTATCTTAAATATTAGTCCATATTGCTCAGCTGTTTTCCAAAGCAATAGTGCCCAGTTCTGCACCCACCACCAACACTTTCTGAGAGTTTCCTTTCCTCCACATCCCTGCCAACACTCTGCACTGCCCATCTTTCTCATTTATGCCATTCTGTCACATTTCTATTTTAGTCATCCTCATGATAAAAGAAGTTGAGCATGTTTTCATATACTTGCTGGTTTACATGCATACCCTCTTATGTGAATTTATTTTTTTCTTTCTTTGTAGTGCAACAGATGCTGACAGCTTATAACAAATTTATAGATTTGTTCAACTGTAAAATGTCTGTTCACATACATAACAGCCATTGATTTTATCTTTTTAATTAAAAATATTTTTTATTTCAATAGCTTTGGGGCTACAAGTGGTTTTTAGGTACATGGATGAATTATATAGTGGTGAATTCTGATTTTAGTGCACCGATCACCTGAGTAGTGTACATTGTACGCAATATGTAGTTGTTTTTTAAATCTCACATTCCCCTCCCAGCCTCCCACTTCTGAGTCTCCAAAGTCCTTTATATCACCCTGTATACCTTTGCCTACTCATAGCTTAGCTCCTACTTACAAATGAGAACATATAATATTTGGTTTTCCATTCCTGAGTTACTTCACTTAGAATAGCTTCCAGCTCCACCCACGTTGCTGCAAAAAACATTATTTTGTTCCTTTTTATGGCTGTGTAGTGTTCCATTGTGTACATATACTACACTTTCTTTATCCATTCATTGGTTGATGGGCACTTAGGTTGGTTCCATATCTTTGCAATTACGAATGGGGCTGCAATAAACATACATATGCATGTGTATATTTTCATATAATGACTTCTTTCCCTTTGGGTAGATACCCAGTAGCGGCATTGCTGGATCAAATGGTAGATCTACTTTTAGTTCTTTACGGGATCTCCATACTGTTTTCCATAGAGGTCGTGCTAATTCACATTCCCATTAGCCGTGTATAAGTGTTCCCCTTTGACCACATCCACACCAACATCTATTGTTTTTTGACTTTTTAATAATGGCCATTCTTTGCCGGAGTAAGGTGGTATCTCATTGTGGTTTTAATTGCATTTCCCTGATGATTAGTGATGTTGAGTATTTTTTGAATTTCTTGTTTAAGTATTGTGTCCATTTTTCTACTGGTTGTCTATTTCACATTGATATATGTAAAAGAACATGTATTTTGAATGCAAGCCTTTGCTAGTTGAGTGTTACATTAATTTCCTAGTGCTATGGTAAAAACTTTATATAAACTTGTGGATTAAAACAACAGAAATTTATTTTCTCACAGTTGTGGAGGCTAGAAGTTTAACAAATGTCAGCAGGGCTACATTCTCTCTAGAGGTTCTAGGGAGAGTTTCCTTCCTTGTTTTCTCCAGTTTCTGGTGGGTGGAGGCATTCCATGACTTGTGGCTGCATGACTAGGATCTCGGTCTCCATCCTCATGAGGATCTTCATGTGGCCTTCTCCCTGTGTCTCTGTCGGAAACATCTCTCCCTTTTCTCCTATGTGGACACTGGCCATTGGATTCAGGGCTCACTCTAAATCCAGGATGATCTTATATTAAAACTCTTGCCTAGCTACATCTTCAAAAACTGTATTTCCAAATATGATCACATTTACACCTACCATGGGTTAGGACTTGGACTATATTTTGGGGAGACACTAGTCAACCTTTTACATAGGTATTACAAATATTCTTCAATTGGTGGCTTGCCTTTACATGCTGCTAATTGTATACTTTGATGAGTTGAACTTCTTAATTTTAATGTGGTGCAATTTATAATTGTTTCCCTTCATGGTTAGAAATTCTGAGGTTCTGTTTAAGAAAAATATGCCTGAGTATATACATACCCAAAGGAAAATAGATCATTCTACCAAAAAAGACACATGAACTCATATGTTCATTACAGCATTGTTCACAATAGCGAAGACATGGAGTCAACCTAGATGCCCATCAAATTATGGTGGATTGGACATGTAATCAACCTAGATGCCCATCAGATCAACTGGTGGCACATATACACTATGAAATACTATGAAGCCATAAAAAAGAACAAAATCATGTCCTTTGTAGCAACATAGATGCAGCTGAGGCTGTTATCCTAAGTGAAGTAACGCAGGAAAAAAACCCCAAAACTTGCATGGTCTCACTTATAAGTGGGAGCTAAACATTGAGTACACATGGATATAAAGATGGGAGCAATGGACACTGGGGGACTGCTGGAGTGGGGAGGAAGGGAAGGGTATGAAGGGTGAAGGACTACTTATTAGGTGCTGAACGCACTGCCTGGATGATGGGATCATCTGGACTCCAAACAGAGTGTTCCCATGTGACAGACCTACATGTACCTTCTGAATCTAAAATAAAAGTTAAAGTTACTAAAAATAAAAAGAGATATATGCCTATCCCAAATAAATATATGCCTATCTCAAGATTTCTCATATGTTTCCTACTCAATATTCATCTTTTTTCTTGTACACTTAGGTCTATAATCCATTTGGAATCAACTTTTGTGTATGATAGAAGCTAAATTGTTTCCTCCTGTTGGAAATCTAAGTGACCCACCACAAATGATTGAAAATACTATTCTTTTCTTAACATACTCCGTAAACATACACAGAAAGCAAATTACTCTGTGTGGGTGTTTTTTTGTTTTTTGTTTTTTTTTTTGAGATGGAGTCTTGCTCTGTTACCCAGGCTGGAGTGCAGTGGTGTGATCTTGGCTCATTTCAGCCTCTGCCTCCCAGGTTCAAGTGATTCTCCTGCCTCAGCCTCCTGAGTAGCTGGGATTATAGGTGCCTGCCACTGTGCTTGCCTAATTTTTGTATTTTTAGTAGAGATGGGGTTTACCATGTTTTTTGATATTGTAGTCCATTGGGCAGTTTGTCTAACTTTCACCAATACTACACTGTATTCATTATTGTAACTTTATTATTAGTTTTGCTATCTGGCAAAATAAACCCTCCACATTGTCCTTCTTTAAGATAGTCTTAGTTTTTTTTGACCTTTATGCATTTCTACATAAATTTTAGTAATAGCTTAAAAAGTCACAGACACACATATACATATGCACACTCCTGCTGGGATTTTGATTAGAATTGGATTTAACTTATAGATCCTTTTGGGGGAGAATTGACATCTTAATAATACTGAATTTTCTAGTCCAGGAAAATTGCCTCTTCACAATGTCTTTGTTTTCTTTAATTTCTCTCAGTAATGTTTTATTATTTTCAGTGTAGCAGTTTTATACATTTTTCATTGGATTTATCTTTAAGTATTTCATTTTTTGAAGCAATTATAAATGATGTTATTGTAGAAATTTAATTTTTGTGGCTGTATAATTTTTATGTATTGACCTTATATTGAGTCACCTTGTTACAGTCACTGATTTTTAATTGTTTGCCTATTGGTGCCAGTCCTGTCACCTAAGAAGAAATACAGTTTTGTTTCGTCATTTATAACCCTTATGCTTTTTGTTTTTCTTGCCTTATTTCATTAGCTAGACTCTCCAACATGGTTGAACTTTTGGTACTTTGATCACTTCTTTGAAATGTTATAGTCAATTTTTATGCAGTATTTTCATTTCACTACACGATGTCCTATTGGAACTTCCACCTCAACTACCTTTATTCTATTTTACCCTGCTTACTTCCCCAGTTGTTTTCCTTTGGAAGTATGTAACTGTATCACCTCCTTCCACTCACCCTAACAAAAACATGGAAAGCACGCTAGATTCTACCCTGTCTCTCACACCTCAGATCAGTTTTGTCCATTATGTTATGTCTCTCTTCTTTCTGCTTCCATCTCATCACTGCCTTTGATTAGTACCTTCTCTTGGCTTTCAATGATCTCCTGAAAGATTCTGATATCTTTAGACTCTCTACTCACCAATGCTTCTTCAACTTTGGCATGATTTATTTCAGTTTCCTCAAAGTAACATCAATAGCCTCTCATTGAAGAAAGAATAAAGTTGATATTTCTTAACATAACATTGTTGGCCATTGAGCTCTAAAGAGACCACAGAGCCTGTGACCAAACCCTGGCTTCAGGAGCACAATGCCTTGGTTTGAATTCTGACTACCACTTACCAATCAGATAATCTTGCGCATGCTATTTCACTTCTATCTACTTTCGTTTCCTCATCTGACGTAGTAATAATGTCTACCTTATAGGGTAGTATGTGGATTAGATGGATTAATATATGTAAAGCACACTGCATAGTCACCTAATAAGCTTTATAAACACTGAATTTACTAGTGCATTGTCAAAACCTTTCTCTCCAACAATAACATTGACAGCAAATTATAACCAACGTTTACTAAGCACTTCATATGTACCGAGGACTGTGTGAAGTACTTTACTTGCATTATCCAACTGAATCTATAACTGTGTGTTATAAGTATCAGCATGTTGTAGGAAAATACAGTGATCAGTGACATATTTTCTGACTCTTTCCACGTGTACTTTTCTAAAACTTATGTCTCATACTCCCATATCTATACCTTTGCTTGCAATTTCCCTAATTCCTTTGAGGCCATTGCATTTTATTATCCTGGGAGAATCCTACTCTTCCTTTTGTGCTCTGTATAAACTTCTGTTGTGCCAAGGGAAAATGCAATAGAATGGACAAAAAAAAATGATTCAGTGTTACTAAGTAGATTTACTGTGAAATAAAAGTATTAATTCCTTTCTCCTGTAGGATCAAAAGACAGCCTTACACCAGTGAGTTGGACTTTTCTGGCCCCTTCATTAGCCAGGTTGATTCTTTACAAACGGACTACACTGACCCTCTGGCTCTTTTTGCAGTTTCAAGACAGCCTCAACTTGGTTCTTCCAAGTGCCTCATCAGACTGAGCTGAGTTAGTGCTGAGCTTCCAACCAAGTAAGGCATCTCAGCACGAGGTGTCAAACATAAGACAGCTAATGCTGGGAGCCAGAGGAAGAAGGCTCTTCTTGACCCTGCTCTGAGACTAGTGCATTCACAGAGAAGTGTCTGGCAGCCTCCCTTTGATGCAGTGAACAATGAACAGCAGGGATTAAGTTTCCCCATATCCACATCATGCCTGTATGTGTGTGTGTATGTGTGTATACACTCATGCACACATTTTATTCCTAGCAAAAGACAGTGTGGAGAATTTGTGATGTGTTACTTGAAAATAACCCACCTGGGATCACAGCTGGGGGAAAAGACCACAGGCAGGATGATGGTAGTGGTAGAGCTAGGATTCCTTAGAGACCATTTTACATGTCAGGAAATTGAGTACAAATGAAGGGTAATCAGTTGTTTATGTGTTTGTGTTTGATCAATATTCTCATCATCCCCAATGTGGCTAGTTGGATACAAGGTTCACAAACCATAGTTGCATTTAGTCTCCATTGGGTCCTCCTTGAATGAAACAATAATGATGCCTATGCAAAACTATATGATGATAATGTGGACATAATTCTCCCCTTACAATTTCTATAACTCAGAGTTCTTGCTGGATGGAGTTTTTCATTCTAGTGATTTGTAGACTGAGAGTCACGTGTTTGGAGCTGTAGACTTGTTTGTAAGCACAGTGTTAAAGACAAATACGTAGAGTTTAAATTTTTAAGTAGGACTCACATTCTTTTTTTTTTTTTTCCTTTTTCAAAATTTGTATAAATTTAAGAGGTACAAGTGTGTTTTTGTTACCCTGATACATTTTGAGTAGTTGTGAAGTCTGGGTTTTGGTGCAATCATCACCCAAATAATGTACATTGTGCCCATTAAGTAATTTGTCATCCCTCACCTCCCTCCCACTCTCCTGCCTTTCCAAGTCTCCAATATCTATTATTTCATTCTCTATATCTACATGCACACATTATTTAGATTCCACTCCTAAGTGACAGCATGCAGGATTTTACTTTCTAAGTTGTTTTACTTAAGATAACGACCTCCATTTCCATCCATGTTGCTGTAAAAGACATAATTTCATTCTTTTTTATGTCTGAATATATTTCATTGTGTATATATATATTTACTACATTTTCTTTATCAGACCTGCCCTCTTAAGTTGCCACAAATTAACATTACCTATATGTCTCAAACCAGTTTTTTTCCAAACAAAATTATTGATCACATCTGGCTCCAGAAAGCATATGCACTTGTAATTTCTACTCTAGAGACACTACTACTTACATCAGCCTTCACAATCACTGAATTCTGACTCTAAAAATTAAGGTCATGTGGCTATCAAACTTGATTTTAAACATTTATTGTAAAAGTTGGAATATTTTCTTTAAAGATAACCTTGACTAGAAATCCAAGATATATAACTGACAGAAAAACAGCATTCTGTTTGAAGGTGTGTTGTCAGGTGGGTGGATGAGATGGGAGTCCTAGGAGCAGTGCTGCATCACTTGCTTTTCTCCTGGGCCTCTAGGGTACCTCTATAGAAAGCAGGGCTCTGAGGTACCCAGTTTGAAAACCACTGATGGAGCCTGCTTTTTCAGACTAGAAGACTGGGGCCTGGAGGTTGCTTGGATATAATTTCAAAGGAAGGGTCTCTTTCTTTTCGGTGCACCAAAAATCTTGCCTACCACATTAAATCTACTTTATTTTTTATCTTTTGAGAGAGAGTGTCTCGCTCTGTTGCCTGGGCTGGAGTGCAGAGGCGTGATCATAGCTCAATGCAACCTCAAACTTTTGGGCTCAAGCCATCCTCCTGCCTCAGCTTCTTGAGTAACTGTGACTATGGTCGGGCCACTATGCCTTGCTAAGTTTTTACTTTTTTGGTTGAGACAGGATCTCACTCTATTGCCCAGGCTGGTTTCAAACTCCTGGGCTCAAGTGATCCTCCTGCTTTGGCATCCTGAAGTGCTGGAATTACAGGTGTGAGACACTGCACCTGGCTAAATCTGCTTTAATGATTGCTTTATAAATCACCAAAGCCAAGAGATTTAATGACCTAAGGAGCAATTTAACATTTTCAACATCTTAATAATTTATAAATGTATAATGTATTTTAAATCTAAAACTAATTTAAAATTTATATTTCGTTTATTTTATAATCTATTTTGTTTATATATTTTGTTTAATTTAGTTAATTAAATTCAATGTATAAATTTTCCTTATGTTTTTCCTGTAGTACATTATGCCATAGTACTTGCATTGGAGGTTGCAGACCTGTGGTATCTGTATGTACCTTTTTGGAGTTCTCAAGTTGGAATATCTGTTATCATAGAAACAGCATAAGGATTGTGGGCAAAAAGATAAGCTTGAAATCAGAGTCTGTGGTCTTCCATCTATGTGACCTTTGGAAAGCTATTTAATTTTACCAAAACTCATTTATCTTATAAAAAATTTTTAAATTGATGAATAATAATGTGTATATTTATGGGGTACAATTTGATGTGTTGGTCTAGGTACACACTGTAGAAAGATTCAGTTGATATCACAAAAATGATCTTGATCAAATCTTTCTACAGTGTATATATAGACCTCACTAATATCATTTTTGTGATAAAAATGTTAAAAATATATTCTTTTTAATGCCTGGTTTTGGGGGGTATTCTGAATATTAAATTATGTAATGTCAGTACAGGGCTTACTCAGGGTTTTGAATGTAGTAGGCAGGCAGTAAAAGTCATTTCAAGTATATATAGTTTAATCATAAGAGACAAGTCATTGTTGTAGCTATGTTAGGCACCCAGAGAATGTTTGTGAGTAATGAATAAATATTATTGAAACATGAAAAATGTGTCTGCTTTTCACATTCAAGCAAGATATACAGTTAAAATTTTCCTGTGCTCAAAATAAAGGGTAGTGGTGGGGAGAGAATCTGAATTTCTGCCCGCCATAGTATAGGCATATTGCAGACCAAAGGAAGCTATTTCAGAGGAAGGAAACCTTCCTAAATAGAAAAAGAAGAAAAAAAAAGATGAAAGATTTTTCTTTTAACAAAGAACTGCTAGTACTTAACTTGTCAGGACAGGATTTTGAAAAACAGCATTCCCAAGTATACCTTTGTAAAAAGCCCTAAAAAGAAGCAATGCAAACCTGGTTCCTACTAGCCTTTTATTATCTCTCATTGATAATGGCTTGCAAGAGCCTCATTTTATAAAACTCAATACACTACTGTGAACATGAAAAGCAAACCCGCTTTTATAAAGCTGGTGTTCCATTGGGTAAGCGAGGGCTCAATGATAGCTGGGCCAATTATAGATTCCGGCAGTGTCCGCATGATACCCAAACAACGGAAGAAAACACAAAAAATTCACTCCAAACACAATTTTTTTTTTTTTTTAAAAAAAGAATAAACTCTTGCTTATGTTGAATGCAATCATAAAGCACACATAGCTGAAACACTTACTCCCATATATATGCCACTTTAATGAGAAAGAGAAACATGTGTGATCGGAATTCTAAAATCCTTGAATCGTACAGTAATTACTGACATTCCTAAAGATAATCTGGCAAGATTCTTAAGTAACTTGTAAATCACCAAAAGATGTTTACACAGTCTGAAAATCGATGGTTCATTAACTTATTTTTCAAATAATTCATCAAATATTTAATTTCCGGGTATTGCTCAATTTGCTGGTGTTACAGAAGTGAACAGAACAAAATCCTTCTCTCATGGGGTTTATGTTTTAATCAGAGTAATTGAAAACTAGTTGTTAGGTATATTGAAAACAGCACTAAATTGGGTAATAGAAGATCATTATAATCCTAGTCCTTGTCACATACTAGGTCGTTGTTGAAATTTGTTTACAGAATTAGTTTGGCCACTCCCTGGCTCTGTGACCTTGAGCAAATCAGTTCACATTAAGTTACCTACTGAAAATTGGACTAAGTCTATAAAGAAATGTTCAGTTTTTAAATCCCATAATAATGTAGATATGATGACTTTGTTTTCTAGAATCTTTAATTTTGCTCTAGAAATACCCATTAAACAAATCATGCATGACAGCTGTAAGTTTCATAGGAAGTACACAAATAAAGAAGCCATGATGTTTATTTTAAAAGACATTTGTAAGATTAATCTACAGAAGTTGTTAGGATGACTAGAGGAGAGTGAAGGGTGGAAGGAGAACAGGAAAGCCTTAGAATGCAACAAAATATTCTCTTTCCCCAAGTAAACTGTGTGTGCATATGTGTGTATGTATGTTTTAAATAGATATATATATATATATATAATTTATTATGTCACAAAGTCAACTAATAAAAATTATACAATATTGTAATCATTCTTGCATTATAAACAGAAAGGTATTTGGTAAAACTTTATTTTGAAGGCAGACAGATTTCTTCTCAACATTCTGTGCTTATTTAGGTAAGTTGCTGATTTTCTTTTAGCATCAACTTCTCCATCTTCAAAAGAGTAGTAATGATGATTTCCTTGTAGGTTTGTTTTACGGATTCAGTGGGATAATAGAAGCCAAGTCCTTGCATAGGTTCTAACACATAATCAGTGCTTCATCATCAGTCTGGAATATTAGGACCTTTGCCTTTCCATTGAAATCTTTATCAAAAAGCTTAAATTAATGTAATGTAAACATTGATTCTTTTCATAGAATCTTCTTTCCAAGTAGTAAAATGTCACATTTGTTGTACATCTCTGAAAAACTTTCTACAACTTGTCATTAACAACTTTCCTACTTGATTTCATTTAGGACTTCATTGATTATGAGATGCAGCTGTTCATAAGGGATACCCCATATAGTTATTGGTCAGAAACTGAGCGACTGGTATGATCCTGGGATGTATAGGCCCCCTACCAGGGCCTAGAAGCATGCTGGGATATTGTTTTCCCCTAAAAGGCATGTAATTACTTGCTTTAGATGGCATGATCCTGATCTAGAAAGTTAAGGGTCTTCATTGTAATTTTTTCACTTTGGGGCTTGTCATAAACACCATACAGCATTTTTTTTTTAAAAACCACAATACTTCCTAAAACTGTATGTTCTCCTGGCTAAAAAATCCCAAGGAGCAGAGCTGTTTGCACTGCATCCTGGGCTTTCTACAGTTTCCTTCTGTGCTCTAGTCCCCACTCAAAGATGCTAGTCTTTTGTGGCCCCTGGTGTATGGCATATGGCTAGGAGTAGAACTCACAAATAAAGAATATGTAGTGTCCAGAACCCAGAGAGGCCCACCAGGTGTTGCACTTCATTCTTTGTGGAGTAAGGTATAAGATGTAATAATTTATTCTTTACTTGGGCAAGCAAATCCCTGGATGCTCCTGAACACTGGATCCCTAAAATATAACTCATATAGCAACTCCTGAAACTTTGTAGAATTTATCTTCCTCCTCTAGAGCACACTAAACTTGCCTAGGCCTCCAACTTGATAGACACTTATCGTTCATGTCTTTTATATGTAATTGTTGCAGTGGAGCAAGACTCCAAAAGATGAGACTGTTTTCAACTAATTTAACTATGTCTCAGAACAAAGCTTCAGAATATATGTAGGAATATAAAAAATACCTAGCACCAATAAGGTAAAATCCACAATGCTTTGACATCCAATGAAAAATTATCAGACATACAAAACCCAGGAAATTTCTACCCATGATTGTTGTAGATGAGAACATAATTAGTAGACGAGGACATTAAAACAGTTTTTATAACTGTATTCTAAATGTTCAAGAAACTAGAGGAAAGATTGACCATGTTAGTAGACATGGATGATATTAAAATGCAAGTAAAATGTTTAAAAATGAGAACTAGAGTGTCTGAAATAAACTGGATGGTAGTAGTGGCAAATTGTGAAAGAAAATATACTAGTGAAATCAAAGACGCAGCAATGTGCAACTATGCAAAATGAAACACAGAAAAAATACTAAAGAAGAGTACATCATTGAGCTGTAGGGATATTTTAAGAAGTTTTATGTATTTTCTGTCTACCACTAGTTATGAGTAAAATTGTCCGATTTTGCATGCGTGGTAATTTTTAATTGGATGTCAAGCTTTGTGACTTTTACCTTTTTTGGTGTTGGATTTGTGTGTGTGTGTGTGTGTGTGTGCGCGCTTGTGTGTGTATGTAGATAGATAGATAGATAGATAGATAGATAGATAGATAAGATAGATAGGATAAGTAGATAATAGATAGATTATAGATATATATTTGAAATTCCAAAAAGTGAGGAGGGACAAAAAATATTTGAAGAAATAGTAACCACCATTTTTTTTTGCCACCATTTTTTAAATACATAATTTGACAGACATTCTAAAGCCATAGTAGCAAGAAGATAAAGACACCAATGACCGGAAACATGTAGAATACTAAGCTGAGTGCAGTGGCTCACACCTGCAATCCCAGCACTTTGGGAGGCCAAAACAGGAGGATCACTTGAGCCCAGGAGTCAAGTCCAGCCTGGGCAGCATGGCAGTAGCCTGTCTCTACAAAAATTAAAAAACTAAAAATTAGCCAGCTACTTGGGAGGCTGAGGTGGGAGGATTGCTTGAACTTGGAAAGTTGAGACTACAGTGGTGCTGTACTTGTGTCACTGCACTCTAGCCTGGGCAACAGAGCGATACACTGTTTTAAAAACAAAGAAAAAAAAAATACTACCCCAAGACATTGCTTAAAATTAGTAACAAAGAGAAACATGTTAAAAGAAGCCAGTCAAAAAATACCATAATATGCAGAGAAAAAAAATAGGGATGAAAATAGATTTCTTACTGGGAACAAGGCAAACTGCAAAACAAAAAAGTGTCTTTAAAGTACTGATGGAAAAACAAACATAAAAAGCCTTGCCAACCTAGCATCCTTACCTAGCGAAAGCCTCTTTCAGAAGCAAAGGTGAAATAAAGTCTTCTGAACACAAGAAACCTGGAAGATTTTGCCACCAGTGTGTCTGCTTTATAAGAAATATTACGGGAAGTCTTTCAAGTAAAAATGGTAACTAAGTGGGTAAATATAAAAATTATTATTATCACCTAAATTGACTTGGAAGATAATTCAATCAACTTTTCTCTAAAGCAAAATGATAATGTATTATGAAGTTTATGACATACATAGATGTATGACAATAAAAACACAAAAGCCTCGAGGGGATAAATGAAAGGATATTGTCAGGTTTTTATGTTATTCATGAAGTGGTATAAAATCACTTGAAGGTAAGCTGTGGTAAGTTAAAGATACTATAAACACTAAAGTAACCACTAAAATACACACAAAAAGTTATAGCTAACAAATCAAAGGAGGTAAAAGAGAATCATAAGGAAAACTTGATACAAAATAAGGCAGAAAAAGAGAAAAAAGGGAACAAAAATGAGAAAAATAGAAAACAAAAGGCCAGATGGTAGATGTAAAGCAGATGATGCTAATAATCACAGTAAACATAAATGATATGAACAGTATCCCCTCCAGCAGACTGGGCAACATACTGAGACCTTGCCTCTCAAAAAAAAAAAAAAAAGCCAGGCGTGATGATGCGTGCCTGTAGTCCCAACTACTTGGGAGGCTGAGGTGGGAGGTTAGCTTGAACCCAGGAGTTTGAGGATGCTGTGAGCTATGATTGCACTGCTGCATTCCAGCCTGGGTGTCAGAGTGAGACCCTCTTTTAAATCAACAAAAATTTCGAAGCATTAAACAATACTATCTACCTTTTTTTTTTTTTTTTTTTTTTTTTTTTTAAAAAAAAGAACAATTAAAAAAGAACAGTGTCCCCTCCCAGTAAAATGAAGTGATTATCAGATTGGTTAAAAAAAGACTAGTAGCTACTATATGTTGCCTGGAAGAAACCCACATTACATTTAAAAAGACAAATAGGTTTAAAGTAAAAGTATAGAAAGACATGTCATGTTAACACTAAGCAAAAGAAAACTGGAATGGTTTTATTAATATTAAAGAAGTATGTTTCAGAGCAAAGATAATTATCAAGAATAAAAAGGATCATTTCATAATGATAAGGTCAGTTTATCAAGAAGAAACAGCATATTTATGCACCTAATAAGAGAGCTTCAAAATACACAAAGCAAATCTAATAGAACTGCAAGGGGAAATAAGCATGCTCACAACTGTGGTTGGAGATTTAAATATGCTTGTCTCGAAAATTGATAAAATAAGTAGACAGAAAATCAGTAATCATTTAGAAGCATTAAACAACACTATCTACCAATATAACCTAATTAACAATTATAAGCCACTCTTCCCAAAGATATCAGAATATACATTCCTTTTTAAGTGTACATGGAACATTGACCAAGATTGATTGTATTTTACTCCATTGAACAAAGTTCAAAAAGATTAGATCCATTGAGTCATAGAAAATATGGTCTTTGATTGCAGTGAAAATAATTTGAAATCAATAACCGAATGTTATTTATACATTGATATAGTATAGGTAGTTAAGAAAAAATAAATTTAAAATGTTATAAAAATCTTCCAATATTTGGAAACTAAAAAACAGCCTTCTAAACACATGGGCCAAAGAAGAATAAAAGATGAAATCAGAAAGTATTTTGAACAGAAAGAATATGAAAATACAACGTCAATATTTGTAAGAAGAAGCTAAAGTATGTTGAGAGAATTTTATTTTTATTTGTTTATTTTTTTGAGGTGGTGTTTCTTGTTGCCCAGGCTGGAGTGCAATGGCATGATCTCAGCTCACTGCAACCTCCGCCTCCTGGATTCAAGCGATTCTCTTGCCTCAGCCTCCTGAGTAGCTGGGATTACAGGCATGCGCCACCACACCTGACTAATTTTGTATTTTTATGGGGTTTCTCCCTGTTGGTCAGGTTGGTCTTGAACTCCCGACCTCAGGTGATCTGCCCACCTCAGCCTCCCAAAGTGCTGGCATTACAGGCGTGAGCCACCATGCCCGGCCTGTTGAGGGAGTTTTTGTAGGACTAAATGCCCACAAAGGAAAATGAAAACAAGGACTGACCAAGTCACTCTAAGAAACTAGTAAAAGAAGAGCAAATAAAACCCAAGGTGGCCTGGCGTGGTGGCTCACTCGTGTAATCCCAGCACTTTGGGAGGCTGAGACAGGCGGATCATGAGGTCAGGAGATCAAGACTGTCTTGGCTAACATGGTGAAACCCTGTCTCTGCTAAAAATACAAAAAACAACAAAAACCAAAAAAATTAGCCGAGCTTGGTGGCGGGTGCCTGTAGTCCCAGCTACTCTGGAGGCTGAGGCAGGAGGGGCGTGAACCTGGGAGGTGGAGGTTGCAGTGAGCCAAGATCATGCCACTGCACTCCAGCCTGGGAGACAGGGCGAGACTCCGTCTCAAAAAAAAACAAAAAACAAAAAACAAAACAAAACAAAAACCACGTAAGCAGTAGAAAGGAAATGATAAAAATTAGACTAGACGTCAATAAAGTAAGACAGTAGAAGGAACGATAATGGAAATCAAGACTACTACTATAAGCTGGTATTTTAAGAAGATTAATGAAATAAACAAACTTGTAGCCAAACCGATCAGGAAAAAAAGAGGGAACACTCAAGATTATCAGTGTCAATAAATCAGAGAAGTTAAAGCATTACAGACATTACAGGTATTACTACAGATATTACAGGAATAACAAGGGAATATTATGAACACCTTTATGACTATAAACTTGACAACTTAGATGAAATGGGCGAATCCTTTGACAGACACAAATTGTAAGAGTTAATTCAAGAAGAAATAAATAACCTGAATAAGCTCACATCTATAAATAAAATTTAATTTGTAGGAAAAACCTTTTCAGAAAAAACACTCAAAGCCTGGATGAATTCACTGTAGAGTTCTATCAAGCACTTAAGGAAGAAACAGAACTCTTCACTCCAAATCAACAGAATATACATTCTTCTCAGCACCACTTCGCACTTATTCCAAAATTGACCACATAGTTGGAAGTAAAGCACTCCTCAGCAAACGTAAAAGAACAGAAATTACAACAAACTGTCTCTCAGACCACAGTGCAATCAAACTAGAACTCAGAATTAAGAAACTCATGCAAAACCGCTCAACTACGTGGAAACTAAACAACCTGCTCCTGAAATGACTACTGGATACGTAAGGAAATGAAGGCAGAAATAAAGATGTTCTTTGAAACCAATGAGAACAAAAACACAACATACCAGAATCTCTGGGACACATTTAAAGCAGTGTGTAGAGAGAAATTTATAGCACTAAATGCCCACAAAAGCAGGAAAGATCTAAAATTGACACGCTAACATCACAATTAAAAGAACTAGAGAAGCAAGAGCAAACACATTCACAAGCTAGCAGAAGGCAAGAAATAATTAAGATTAGAGCAGAACTGAAGGAGATAGAGACACAAAATACCCTTCAAAAAATCAATGAATCCAGGAGCTGGTTTTTTGAAAAGATCAACAAAATTGATAAACTGCTAGCAAGACTAATACAGAAGAAAAGGGAGAAGAATCAAGAAGACACAATAAAAAATGATAAAGGGGATATCACCACTGATCCCACAGAAGTACAACCTACCTATAAACACCTCTACGCAAATAAACTACAAAATCTGGAAGAAATGGATAAATTCCTGGACACATATACCCTCCCAAGAGTAAACCAGGAAGAAGTTGAATCCCTGAATAGATGAATAACAGGCTGTGAAATTGAGGCAATAATTAATAGCCTACCAACCAAAAAAACTCCAGGACTAGACAGATTCACAGCCAAATTCTACCAGAGGTACAAAGAGGAGCTGGTACCATTCCTTCTGAAATTATTCCAATCAATAGAAAGAGAGGGAATCCTCCCTAACTCATTTTATGAGGCCAGCATCATCCTGATACCAAAGCCTGGCAGAAACACAACAAAAAAAGAGAATTTTAGACCAATATCCCTGATGAACATAGATGTAAAAATCGTCAATAAAATACTGGCAAACCGAATCCAGCAGCACATCAAAAAACTTACCCACCATGATCAAGTGGCCTTCATCCCTGGGATGCAAGGCGGTTCAACAGACACAAATTAATAAATGTAACCCATCATATAAACAGAATCAAAGACAAAAACCACATGATTATCTCAATAGATGCAGAAAAGTCCTTTGACAAAATTCAACAGCCCTTCATGCTAAAAACCCTAATAAACTAGGTATTGATGAGATGTATCTCAAAATAATAAGAGCTATTTATGAGAGACCCACAGCCAATATCATACTGAATGTGCAAAAACTGGAAGCATTCCCTTTGAAAACTGGCACAAGAGAGGGATGCCCTCTCTCACCACTCGTATTCAACAGTGTTGGAAGTTCTGGCCAGGGCAATTAGGCAGGAGAAAGAAATAAAGGGTACTCAATTAGGAAAAGAGGAAGTTAAATTGTCCCCATTTGCAGATGACATGATTGTATATTTAGAAAACCCCATCATCTCAGCCCAAAATCTCCTTAAGCTGATAAGCAACTTCAGCAAAGTCTCAGGATACAAAATCAATGTGAAAAAATCACAAGCATTCTCATACACCAATAACAGAGAAACAGAGAGCCAAATCATGAGTGAAGTCCCAATCACAGTTGTTTCAACGAGAATAAAATACCTAGGAATCCAACTTACAAGGGATGTGAAGGACCTCTTCAAGGAGAACTACAAACCACTACTCAATGAAATAAAAGAGGACACAAACAAATGGAAGAACATTCCATACTCATGGATAGGAAGAATCAATATTGTGAAAATGGCCATACTGCCCAAGGTAATTTATAGATTCAATGCCATCCCCATTAAGCTACCAACGACTTTCTTCACAGAATTGGAAAAAACTACTTTAAAGTTCATATGGAACCAAAAAAGAGCTCACATTGCCAAGTCAATCCTAAGCCTAAAGAATAAAGCTGGAGGCATTAGACTACCTGACTTCAAACTATACTACAAGGCTACAGTAACCAAAACAGCATGGTACTGGTACCAAAACAGACATATAGACCCATGGAACAGAACAGAACCCTCAGAAATAATACCACACATCTACAACCATCTGATCTTTGACAAACCTGACAAAAACAAGAAATGGGGAAAGGATTCCCTAATTATTAAATGGTGCTGGGAAAACCGGCTAGCCATATGCAGAAAACTGAAACTGGATCCCTTCCTTACACCTTATACAAAGATTAATTCAAGACGGATTAACAACTTAAATGGTAGACCTAAAACCATAATAACCCTAGAAGAAAACCTAGGCAATACTATTCAGGACATAGGTGTGGGCAAGGACTTCATGACTAAAACACCAAAAACAATGGCAACAAAAGCCAAAATTGACAAATGAGATCTAATTAAACTAAAGAGCTTTTGCACAGCAAAAGAAACTACCATCAGAGTGAACAGGCAGCTTACAGAATGGGAGATTTTTACATTGTACCCTTCTAATATAGGACTAATATCCAGAACATACAAGAACTTAAACAAATTCGCAAGAAAAAATCAACCCCATCAAAAAGTGGGCAAAAGATATGAACAGACACTTCTCAAAAGAAGACATTTATGCAGCCAACAGACACATGAAAAAATGCTCATCATCACTAGCCATCAGAGAAATGCAAATCAAAACCACAATGAGATACCATCTCACACCAGTTAGAATGGCAATCATTAAAAAGTCAGGAAACAACAGGTGCTGGAGAGGATGTGGAGAAATAGGAACACTTTTACACTGTTGGTGGGACTGTAAACTAGTTCAACCATTGTGGAAGACATATGGCAATTCCTCAAGGATCTAGAACTAGAAATACCATTTGACCCAGCCATCCCATTACTGGGTATATACCCAAAGGATTATAAATCATGCTGCTATAAAGACACATGCACATGAATGTTTACTGCGGCACTATTCACAATAGCAAAGACTTGGAACCAACCCAAATGTCCATCAATGATAGACTGGATTAAGAAAATGTGGCACATATATACCATGTAATACTATGCAGCCATAAAAAAGGATGAGTTAATGTCCTTTGGAGAGACATGGATGCAGCTGGAAACCATTATTCTGAGCAAACTATCACGAGGACAGAAAACCAAAAATCACATGTTCTCACTCATACGTGGGAATTGAACAGTGAGAACTCTTGGACACAGTGTGGGGAGCATCACACACTAGGGCATGTTGTGGGGTTGTGCGTGGGGGGAGGGATAGCATTAGGAGATATACCTAGTGTAAATGATGAGTTAATAGGTGCAGCACACCAACATGGCACATGTATACATATGTAGCAAACCTGCACATTGTACACATGTACCCTAGAACTTAAAGTATAAGAAAAAAAAAAAAAAAGAACAACTGTATGTTGGGCATAAGACAATGCCCTATCATCAGAAACTTATAATTAAGCTAAATAAATATTAAACTATGACAAATAAAAAATTAAAATAGCCTTAGCTAATTTGTCATAGCTTATACTTCACATCCCGTACTGGAACTTGAAATATACAACTAATCAGTTCTTGTATTTTGAGAAAAAATAATTTTTAGAATTTCTTATAACTCCTGAGCCAGCCACAAGTGCCCTTATGTTGAGTACATTAAGACAAAGGCCTACTTGGGCAACTTTTAATTTGCTTCCATTCTGTAATATGATACTAAATGCAGATGTCTTTCCAGTATTAATTTCTATCTACATGGCAGAATTTCATTAAGTTCGGCCAGCCCCATTTTAATTAAGCATCCTTACATTTGTTGTGCACTGTCTGTGCTTTTGACCCACCAGAACAAGCACTTAGTCAATTAACTCTTTTATTAACCAATTGATTTTTGCTCTAGGTCCCTACCTTCTCTTACCAGTTAGAAATGAACATGAAAGGCAAAGAAATAGGTTCCTTTCATTTCTAAAAGGCAACAATAAATAATAAAACATTTCAAACAATAAATAATAAAACATTTCAAACATTTCAGTGAGGAACCTAAATACGAATAAAAAATACCTGCCATTTATTCTGGGATGTAAAAATGGACTGGTTGCAGTAGCATCGTATTTGAATAAATCATACTGTCACACTGACCTTTATTGATATACTGTTTCCCAAGTTAAAGCATCAATCCTGCTGCTTAAAAGATCTTTTGTTGTACAAGACCTGCAGATCCATCAGGTAACGAAATAATGATTTGCCATCTGTGGACTACCTAAATCAATAATTTAACAAGATCCTCAGTAGCTTCCTCCCAGCCCCTCACCCCACTCTGTTGCCTATGTTTGCAATTTCAGTTATGCAATTTACTGCTACCATTAGGGACAAAAAAATTCTACATAACTGAAGGAAAATACAATGTATAGCATTTGGCTTCTTTGGGTTTTGTGTATTTCTAGAACATACTGTATGGCTTAATTTGAGTGAAACGACTGTGGCTAGCAAAGAATGTAATTTTTGTTTGTTTGTTTGAGACAAGGTCTCATTCTGTCGCCCAGGCTCACTGCGACCTTCACCTCCTGGGCTCAAACGATCCTCCTACCTCTGCCTCCCAAGTAGCTGGGACTATGGACTATAGGTGCCTGTCACCTCATCCAGCTATTTTTTTTTTGTATGTTTTGGAGAGATGGGGTTTTGCCATGTTGCCCAGGCTGGTCTCAAACTCTTGGTCTCAAGTGATCCAACCGCCTCGGCCTCCCACAGTGCTGGAATATAAATCTGTTTTAATACAATTATTTTAGGCAAATAAAATTGTTCCCAGAGGAATCAAAGGGCTTAAACTCAACATACCCTTCCCCCAATTTTGTTTTGGGTTAGGATGATTTGTGCAAGTATAGAAAATGTATTTTTCTAAAGCCATCATTGGGATAGATATGTGTGTATGCTAATTCATGAAAATTGGACCTAATTTGGAATATGTAGTATGCTTGTTTACCCTAATTACTTACAAAATACATATTTAAAAAAGTAAAAGATGGATGAAAGCTTTCTAAGTCCTCATTCTCTTTTAATAACTATTCTTATTGTCAGTATTCTCCCAGTGGAAAAGGGTATTTAACATATTGGTTTTGTAAGAACTCAAGATAAGGACATGGAAATCTGATACTTTTACTAGCTGGCTGTGTTATCTTAAGCAAGTACTGTTAACTGATTGAACCCAGTTTCCTCCTATTTCTTCTTGAGTGTCTTATATATGCTCTGTTTAACTTTAGAGTTAACTTTGAGGTTCTGATGATATTAGTGTGTTGGGGCTCAGAAATTGATACTCCAAAATATGGCATTGTGACATGTTGAGTTGAAGAAACCTCAAGGTCTCTCTAATCTTCCCCCTGCCACCCGCTGTCTCTTTCAAAGAGATTGAAGTTCCTTCATCTGCCTAAGATCCAGCCTCACCAAGGAGAATAATTGTTTTTTCTTCCTCTCCCTGTTATTTCCTTATTTATTGCGGAAAAGAACACCAAGATGTGACCACACCTGAGCAGATTTTTTAATGAATATAATGACAGTCTCCGAAGATCATTTAAATTCCAAACAGAGCTGTTTCCAAGTTTCCTGCTCCAATCATTCTCCCCAGTAATTAATTATTACCCATCAATAGAATTTTTTTCTCCTACTCCCATAACCCATTTTACTGGGATCCAAGCTCCCCTTCTTTCTACAGCCTCAAGACGATATGTAAGTTTCTGTAACTCATTGGGAAGTTGGGTCTTCATTCTGAAGGCTCTGGTGTATACATGTTAAATAAGTTCACATGTCTTCTCCTATTAATCAATCTGCCTCATGTCAGTGATTTCTTAGAGAACCGAGTGTCTAAGGCCCCACAATAGTGATACCAATGGTCATTCGTTACTGAGCATCTACTATGTTACAGGTACCTTATAAACAGTACCTATAACCTTCACTACAACCCATTAAGATCCGTATTATTATCCTCATTTTCCAGCCAAGGAGCCAGAGACGTCAGGCAATCTGTTCAGGGTTAGCTGGGCTTAAGTGGCAGAAGTGAAATTAAAATCAAGGCCTGCCACACAGGGTCTTATGCTTCTGCCCCGCCATACTGCCTCTCCGTGATATAATGTCTGTGAAAGTGCCATGGAAAAGCTAAAGGATTAGATTAAACAGATGCACAGTGGTATTCTAGCCATTATAGTGATTAATAGGCTTCATGAAATGCGGGACCTGACACTCAGAGGTGATGTTGCCTTTTCCTTGGATGGGAGTTGCACTGTGCTATTAGACACATAATTATAGTGCAGTTTTTCAAAGGCAAATTTTTGCCACCATCTTCCTGCATGGCCTTGCTAGCTCTCCAGGAGAAGCAAAAAATAACAACGCTGATTGATTTCCCTTTGCCACTTGCTTTAAGTGGTTTCCATTTTAACGCCCGTCCCAATTGGGCTTTCATTGTCATTTGGAGCTGCTGATATTTCAGCCTCCACATAGGCTAAACAGTTGGGCTCCTCAGCAAGTTCAAAATGTCGGCACAGCAGGGAAAAAAACATGCTATCTTTTCTAAAAGCTGTTTTGGTGGTTCTATTAGAAGGCATAACTCTCTTTTATATAGTAGTAGGCAACAGTCTTGTCATTCCCTTCACCCCTTACTACCCCTCCAAAAAAGAAAAGCTTTTAATTGATGAAATTTTCAGAGATTTCTGTGACCAAACTCAAATGTCATAATAATACAAGGTCAACTGATTTGAATTGTTAAGTTCTTTATTAAATAGCACATCTGTGGATTCCAAAGCCTAGATGAGAAAAAAAGATCCATTTTATAAAGTGCAGTCATGCTATTTCATGACAAAGTAGAAAGGTTACACAGAAGTTTTACAAAATGGCTTATACAGTGCAATGTTGTTACCTAAGGCTGGGAAATAATACAATCCTGGTTTGCATCCCAACTCTGGACACAATTTCCTGTGTCCTTGACTGAGTGCAGCTTTGGATCCTAAGGATGGTGGGAATATTTGTTTCTTTAACAAGTAGGTTGCCTCTTTTGAATATCTTTCAGTTGACTCTGGGTACTTTAGACATTTTCTGTTTTTATCTTACTTCTTCCTCTAGTGATGTCAATCAGGTACACAAACTTTATTGAGTATATACTGTGATCTAGGCATTAGACATCAAAAGAAGATGACTAAGCGGCATGTAGATGTGGGCAGCTCTCTCTGTATCTGCATTACTTCCTGTGTCATGTACTGGATTAATATATGTTACACTGAGTTTGTAGGTTACATCTCACTTACTGAAACCTCCTTTGCAAAATTATGACAGCAAGAGAAATATGAGATAACTGACTCCATCTTGTTTCTGATCTCCAAGCTGCCCTTGGTCATTCTTGGGCATAAGCCAAGTAACTTTAGGTAGAATTTAGTTTATAATTTTACTTAAAAGCAAGGACAATAATAGTCCCTCCCTAAAACTAACCCCCCTCTTTGCTCAGGGACTGAAAACTGCCTTTATAGGACTAATGAAAGGCCACAAGAACAGGATTATGAGAGAGGCCTAAATTCTGCTAAGTATGAAGGCATAGTTTCTATATCCCATTACTGCCCAGGAATCATGTGGCCAGAGGTCACAAGATTTGAGACTTCCCTAATTTCTCCTGTGGATAACATCACTATTGTGGAAGCTAAGATTGCTTTTTTTGAGATATTTTTTAGACTGACCCCATCCAGACTTGTGACTCAACTGCCCCTATAGCCCCACCCAGAGGCAGGCTCAGTGCACGAGGACTGTTTCTCACACCCCTATGATTTCATCTCCAACCAATCAGCAGTACCCATTACC
This sequence comes from Papio anubis, assembly GCF_008728515.1. Lineage (NCBI taxonomy): Eukaryota > Metazoa > Chordata > Mammalia > Primates > Cercopithecidae > Papio > Papio anubis. The sequence goes on along the minus strand of NC_044993.1, from coordinate 30,569,833 downwards.
TAGCTCCCTGCCCATCAGATTGTCCATAAAAAGCCTAACTTTTAAGCCTCCAGGGAGACTGATTTGAGTAATAACTCCAGTTCTCCTGCATGGGCCAGTGTTGTGTCAATTAAACTCTTTCTGTACTGCAATGCTGAGATCTCAGTGGATTGATTTTGTTTGTGCAAAAGGCGGGAAGAATCCATTGGATGGTTACACTACCCAGGACAAAAGAGGAACCATGCACTAGACAAAGTTACATTTAGGTTACAAAAAGAAACCTGACTATTTGAGGGCTGGACGGGAGGCTTGTCTACTTCCCATCTGTCCTCCTCTAACAGGAAACACTACTGGCAGTCCAATTTATAATTTGTAAATGAATTGGGTTCTTAAAACTGTCTTTATAATAGGAAGAACAAAGACTTTATGCTTTATTAACTACCAGCAAATAAAGCAAAAAGGCAAAAAAATAAAAATAAAAATAAAAAATGTCCAAGCTGAGAAGGAAGAGAAAAAGTAAATTTTCTATTTTTTTCTACATCAATTCCAGGTAATACTTTGTAACAGAAGTTTAATTAGCTATCAGATTTCTCCAAGTTCTGTCCCCTTGCTCAATTTCTTCTGATCCTCTGTTCCAATGCTCAGAAATACAGGTTTATTATTAACTGTTGGATCATCACTAAAACACCCCACTGTGCTCTACCTAAACTTCAAAGTGCTTAATGGCACCAAATAATTATTTCCTAATTCCAATCATATTTATTATTCTATCATTATCAGATATTTAACAGATAGATTTTTATTAAGTTAATTTATACCAATATATAAATGATTAATATCCCTTTAATGTTTCTGTGATAGTTTCAGTTTTAAAGACGAATGCCTGTAATCACACAGGGTATCCTAGAGATGTGCAATTAATGAAGTCTGAGACAAAACTGCAGAAAGTATTATATAATGGGAATTTGATCAAAACATTTTTCAATAACTCATTTATTTCACTGCAACTTTCTATGTATAAGACTGTGTTCAAAACAATATACAAAACAAATTTCACCTATTTGTAACTTCAATTTAAAGAATTTCTCCTTCCAATAGAGGAAATAGATCATTAAAATAATGAGTGGTAAGTGCAATTGTAAAGATACAAGAAGTCATTTGGCACATATTTCAAACATTTTTCCTTCCAGACAACCTTTTCTGGATTTTCCGGTTCAGGCGAATCTCAAAGGATGTATATGAGCCAGCCATAGAAAGAAAAATGGGAATTAGAAAGTGGGAAACGTGTTTTGGTCAAAGGCATTATATAGGTCAGAGTCTCAGCAGGTAGCCCACACCATAGGGATGATCAAGGAGACTTTAACAAAGAGACCATTTATGAACCTAAATGCAGGGTCAAGGAAAATCAGCAAGGGAAAAGCTAGGAGCTGTTACCATCCTTAGGCTTGAAAGGGCAAGATGAAGGAACAGTTACCTACACTGAGCAAGACCTGTAGCCATGGCCCTGAAGAAGAACATGCCCTTCATCAGAGAAACAGTAGCCATTGCCAAATCATGGCCTGGTAGGAAAGAAGCCAGGGAACAAATATCCTGACTTATCCTCCTTCTAACCCTCTGATCTTCTAGAGTTTTCTATAAGCTGAAGCCAACACAAAGCCAAAGGGTGTGAGAATCCTGTTCTTCTGAAGCAAGAGAAAGAAGAAGAATGAAACTAGAGGGAAAAAATTAGGACAACCTGCTGGGCATTGTGGCTCACGCCTGTAATCCCAGCACTTTGGGAGGCTGACGTGAATGAATCGCTTGGGCTAGGAGTTCAGAACCAGCCTGGACAACATAGGGAGACCTTGTCTCTATAAAAAAATTGCCAGGCATGGTGGTGTGCACCTCTGGTCCTAGTTACTCGGGAGGCTGAGGCCGGATAATCACTTAAGTCTGGGAGGTCAAGGTTGCAGTGAGCCGAGATTGTGCCAATGCACTCCAGCCTGGGTGATGAAGTGAGACCCTGTCTCAAACAATAACAACAGCAACAACAACAACAACAACAACAACAACAAAAACCTGACACAGCCATACAGACTTTTAGTAAATCAAAATCATTTTGAATTTTCTTTTGCTCAAGCATAAGTTCTGAAGAGGAAAGTGGCAAGAATAAAAACAAGTGTGATCCTATGCCTTACGTGCCTGGAAACTTTCCATAGTATTTCATCACCATTTGAATAACATTTGAATAAAGCTTGTAACATGTCATAAAAACCCTTCAGGTTCTAGCCTGCTCTGTGATGCTCCAGACTTATAGGTGATTCTAGAAGCCCTGATGAGGAGGAAGTGGAGCTGGCCTGGAGGTGAACACAACAGTTTGTGATCTAGGAGAAAAATGATGACTACTTGAACTAAGGCAGTTGAACTAATGGAAATTAAGATGGTAAGGAAGATCAAGCTTTGAGAATTTGTTGAAAATAAAATCATCAAGACTTTAGTGATTGAGGTGTGGGAAAGTATAGCCAGGTGGCAAGGGGGACTATCAGATTTCTGGTTGTTCACCAGAGGAATGGAACTGCCAAAAATGAAATAAAACATAATAAAAAAGGTCGAATATTTGTTTGCACATATGCAGCAAATAACTGATACTCAAGTATGGTATGGTGTGTTCAGTAGAGATTTGGGTTGGGATATAGATTTCAGAGGACTTGCCTAGGAAATGTGCAACGTGCATATTCCTAGAACTGCCAGTAACTTGGAGATGGTATAGTAGAAGACCCTATGGAAAACAGAAAGGAAAAATAGTCTCCCAGTATAAGAAGAATGAGTAGAGTGGGAATGGTAAAAGCTCTGTTGGACATACCAATTAGAAAGCCATTGGTGACCTTTGGAAAATGTGGCTTTACTGGAATCGTCAAATACACGATCATGGAAGTTTTAGGAATAAAAGAGAGGTTTGGACATGAAGGCAATAGGTACAGATAATTCCTCTGAGAGGGGAGATACAGTATGGGTGATTAAGGAAGACTCAAGAGTCAAGGAAGAGGATTGATAGATGAGCAAGCGAGACCTGCTTAATTGTTGGTGAGAAAAAACAACAAGAGAAGAAGATTTGAAGATACATGGTAGAGAATGTCTAATAGATGAAGAGCTGAATTAAGAGTTGACAAAGTTCAGAGTATTTAAAATTTCAGTGGAAGTTGATATTTCCACACTAGGTATATGAAATGTTTTTAAATTGAATTTTGGGACTCCAATACAGTTACAACTGAATGATAAAATTGTTCCCATAGTCTGTCTCTAGGAGTAGAAATCCAAAAACATTGTAGGAAGCAATTAGAACATATTTATAGAACAAGTAATTTATTATTGCAATAAATTATAATAATACAATAAATAAGAATTTATTATTATTATTGCTAGTAAGCAGCCAGAAGATGGAAATGACTTGCCCAAAATTGTTAATGCCAAGTAGGGTCTAGAACTGAGCACCACCACCTGTAAATGTGCTCATAGTTCCCACTCTTCTTAACCTTTATTTTAAAATCAACTTAGATTTTACTGGTTAAATTACTTCTCTCTCTCTCTTTGTCTCTCTCTGTGTGTTCATGTGTGTTCTTTACTTTTCTTGTAAATAGACTTTCATTTCTTTTACTTTTCACAAGTTTGCTCATTAAAAATATGAAGCCATTCTACTCCATCCTACCCTGGCCACTAAATTCATGAACAGCATTAAACTGCATATTATTAAAATCAAGTAGTGGCTAACAGGATGGGTTCTGAATTTATGCTACATGTGTTTAAATCCTATCTCAGCCACTTAATGGCTATTTAACGTTAGACAGTACTTAACTGCTCCGTGTCTCAGTTTTACCATCTGCATAATAAAATCAACATATTAAATCATAGCCATGGGAGGATTAAAGAGCAAATGCATGTAATTAACATGTAATTAACACAGTTGACTTTTAAAAAAATCAACTGATATTTATTTATTTTTTTTTCTGTAGTAGTAGCATTGGTGGTGGTACCAGTAGTATACTGACTAGATCAAATAATTCAAGTAATAATTTGCTCAGGAAAATAATCCACTTTCATTAAATAAGCTCTGGTCATGTCATATGGTTCATATTCCAAGCAGACAATCCTTCCCAAATTGGGCAAACATCCAGCCAGCCATAGTTGTAAGATGAAATTAAAAAAAAAAAAAATGTGTAGATCTAGGCAAACAAAACTGAGTTTCTGTTAGCATCAGTATTAGAAGAGTCTTTCCCTGGAATTACATGATGACAGCTATCATCTTCTACAGTCTGCCTCAACCAGGGAGGAGAAATCCACTGGGCAGGGTTAGTGACCTGAGGCTCACCACAAAGTACATCCTCTCTAAATGTGAAGCTCTGTGTTCATAGAGGATACGTTTTGCTGATTCGTTGTGTGGTTCTTGTTCATGCTGGCTAAGACTGAAAACTTGGGCAGCTAAAATGTGATTATCCTCTTTTCAAATAGAAAGTCTGGCCTGCCTTGACCTCTAAATTCTATATTCATGCCTTCCTATGCCCTTATCATTCATATCAATGAAGACAGAATTAAGTAGCAGTGGGTATTAAATCATTTGAATGCGTTAAAAAATAAATACTCATATCTTTTCACTTGGCAAGATATATCTGGTAGCTTATCTGCTCTGACGAAGGACTTGCTTTGACTAATACTGAATCTTCCCATATCTTGTGGGTAGATGGGGGTAGGGTTTCTGCTGGAGAAACTGTCAACCAAAAATGGAAAATTTGACAGTAAACCTTCCTGGTTGGTATTGGAGTTTGAGCATTGTGTTGCCTGTTTGTCTGAAAAGAATAAACTATGTTTTATATCTGACTTTTCAAAGGTTCCAAAGATTATGGATAGGCCAAAAGTGATTCGTGGTCTATCATTTAAAATATTTGATGAAATGGAGTAAGTTTAGAAAAAAGCTGAAAAAATTAGGGGCAACGAGCTCTAGAGGACTTCATTCAGAGCAAATCATAAACTCTTTGGAAGAGAAAACACAATTCGATCTTTCCAAAAATGTGTTCCTTGAGGCACAAACTTTTTCAGAGTATGGGCAGAGGGAATTCATGGTCAAATAAGTTTGAGACACAAGGAACAGTAATTATTCCTCTTAAATGTACATTCAACAGAAAAAGAAGAACTATGTTTATCTTTGCTGTTTTCAACCCTTATACAAAAACACTCATTTAAGATTCTTTTTTTTAAAAAACACTGATTGATATCCCAGGGATCAATCTAGAGTTCTGTTGAATACACTGTCAATTGCTTAGATTGAAAAAGTATTCCGTTTGTAGTGAGTAGAAAGTAGGAAGCCATTACGTCAGATTTTCACAGCGTCCTTCAAAAGAGTGTTCTAGGAAACCTCTCAATGACAAAGTTTTCCTATATTGATTTCCATTTTGTTCAGTACTAAAGATGGATCTTTCATCAGCAAGAACTCTGGAAAAGATGATTAAGATGGGAGATTTACCCTCTCTGAACTAAAAATTATTAAAATTTAATTTAGGTTTAATTTACTTTATATGTTTGAAGGTTTTGATTTGCATTTCTCTAATAACCAATAATGATGAACTTTTTTTCCATATGTTTTTTGGCCGCATAAATGTCTTCTTTTGAGAAGAGTCTGTTCACATCCTTCACCCACTTTTTGTTGGGGTTGTTTTGTTCTTGTAAATTTGTTTGAAGGTGATATTGTTATAGTCATAGCTTTAATTTTTTTTAACATTTCAAGAAGTCTCAGATACCCACTCTCTTGACCAAGAGAGAAAGGGATAGAATTACAACAACGTTTTTTGGTGATTATGTGACTTTCTCTCGCTAAGTATGTCCTGGCAGGAATAAAAGGGTTTAGAATCATTGGGGTGGTGGGCAGCTGTAATGAGGTGGTTTAGAGTCAGACTCAGCCTTTTCTACTGGTTTTGAATGGTGAACCCATAGGAGGTGTATTATTGCATTTTTCTGAATAGGAGTTTCTCCGTCTGGATTGCAAGGATGTATTACTGCCTATCTTAGAATGCAGAATAGTAAAAATAGAAATTCTACCGGGAATAGTAGAATTAGAAAATGTAGGTAAAGTGCTTGGTACATACAGGTGCTCATCAAATATTGGTTAGTTTATATTTTTTTCCTGCACAGCAGTGATTCTCAACTGGGAGCAATTTTGTACCACCAGTCACACACCCAGAGGACACTTGGTGATAATATCTGGAGGCATCTTTGGTTGTCATAGCTGAGGGGAAGTGCTATTGGGACCTGGTGGGTAGAGGCCAGGGATACTGGTAAACATCCTGCATACACAGGAAAGCCCTCATAACAAATAATTATCCAGTCTCAAATGTTGACAGTGCCAAGACTGAGAAACTCTGCTCTATAGCAAGGTAATGACACACTGTCTGCTTCCACTACCAAAGCAGACGGTATTTAGCTATTCCAGCACAGATCAGAGCACGTAGAGGCATCTCTTAAGGGGAAAAGAAATAACACCTTTGGAGACCAGAAGCATTCAAAACCATGAAAGTTTAAATTCTGAATACTGTATTCATTTTAATCAGTTAGCAGTAATGAATGTACTGTGTTACTTATAAACCAAAGTCAGTGACAAAGAAAACTCCAAGAAAAAGAGACTAGAAAGTGTTCTGCAGACTCAGCAAGTTAAAAATGTTGAACTTCCTTTTCCCCTTTTTGGCCATGGAGCATGTTTATTTCCCTATGGAGTTAGAGAATCCACCAGTTGATTTCAAGAAAAAGATATACCATATTGTATGTCTAAGCTGTGCTCTTTTCTTTGAGAAAATCAGGCATTAAAATCCATGTCACGAAACTGGGAGACATTTCGGCTTTCAACACAGATATGTTAATAACACTAGACACTTTGAGATGCCATGCTTCCTACCAGAAAATAGTAATAAAGGGATTAAAAAAGAGTAAAGTGTGTGTGTGTGTTTTGTGTGCACATGTGTCATTTCCCTTGTATGCACACACACTGAGTAGTTGCTTGGAGATGTATATAGCATCATTTAAGTTGGCTGTAGCTCACATCACCAATAATTTGGAAAACCTTTAGGAAGGACAGAGGTTTATTATTTTTTAAATATGGTAAGTTACAAGCAAAAGTAGAGAGGCTTCTTATAGGAACAGTTTGATTTACCTGTAATGCAACTCCAGTGAGACAGCAAGATAGAGTATTGGTTTCTTCTTAGAGTTTTGAGCTCCACAAACCGTTTGAAAGAAACTAAGGAATCAAGGTGAAAGAAGAGAGAGTAAAATTTTTAATAGATAAGCACTTACTTATAAGGAAGCATTTCTTTTGAAAATTGGAAGATATATAGAGAAGCCCTAAGGCATTCTCACACATGGAATAAAAAACAAATGTAGGTGTTTTCAAGGAGAATAAGAAGGTAGCAGGATCCAGTGAACTCATCTTTTACTCAGTTTCTGATTAGATGAATACACACAGAAAGGCAATCTGCTAGCGTCCTCCCAACCTAGAATGCAGACATCTTCAATGTGGGCATTGATGGCATTCTTTACCCTCAGCAAGGAAGAGTTGTTCTGAGCTGTTCATTTGGATTTTAGTGCCTTTTTAGGCCAGATTCCCTTTTGATTTTTCCTTTGCTTGTTAGAGCTGCGATTCCAAAAAAAAAAAAAAAAAGTAAATGTATTCGCTTGAGCCCTGATATAGTGGTTTTTCAAATTGTTATATTAGGTCTTCATTATTGTAGCTCTGGGAGCTCAGGAATATCACTTCCTCTTTCAATGCCTCATTTTCTTCATCTGTAAAAAGGGATATTATTATTAACAGTGGCAATCCCAGGGAATAGTTTATGGGAATTAGATGTGAAGCTCTGAGCACAGTGTCTGACACACACAAACCCCAGCATTGCTTGTTGTGGTTGGTATTGTTAATTTTATTTTTAGTATCATTATTATTTAGGACCTCTAATTACCTCTATAGATGAGACACTCAGTGTCATCCAAACAGTCATCAAACATTTGTTATTACACTATGACATTCTACAGAATTTCCCAGGCATTGAAATTTTAGAGAAATTATAAAACAATCTGCCATCAAGGAGCTTGCAACAGGAATGGAGGCAGGCACGGAGGCATGATAGCATTATCACACACATGCGGTGTGGCTATCCTATCAGGCCAGCAGCAGAAAGGGATATCAAAAAAGGATTGTTGCAGGAGGTGCACTGGAACCAGGTCATGATATATAATGTAGTTTGGATGTTTGTCCTCTCCTAACCGATGTTGAAATGTAATCCCTGGCCAGGCACAGTGGCTCATGCCTGTATTCCCAGCACTTTGGGAGGCCAAGGCAGATGGATCACGAGGTCAAGAGTTCAAGGCCCTCCCGGCCAAGATGGTGAAACCCCGTCTCTACTAAGAAATAAAAAGTACAAAAATTAGCCGGGTGTGGTGGCAGGTACCTGGAATCCCAGCTACTTGGGAGGCTGAGGCAGGAGAATCGCTTGAGCCTGGGCGGCAGAGGTTGCAGTGAGCCAAGATCTCGCCACTGCACTCCTGTACTCCTGCCTGGGCGACAGAGTGAGACTCTGTCTAAAAAAAAAAAAAAATCCCACCAACAGTGTAAAAGTGTTCCTATTTCTCCACATCCTCTCCAGCACCTGTTGTTTCCTGACCTTTTAATTATTGCCATTCTAACTGGTGTGAGATGGTATCTCATTGTGGTTTTGATTTGCATTTCTCTGATGGCCAGTGATGCTGAACATTTATTTTTTTCATGTGTCTGTTGGCTGTATGAATGTCTTCTTTTGAGAAATGTCTGTTCATATCCTTTGCCCACTTTTTGATGGGGTTGTTTGTTTTTTTCTTGTAAATTTGTTTGAGTTCTTTATAGGTTCTGGATATTAGCCCTTTGTCAGATGAGTAGATTGCAAAAATGTTCTCCCATTCTGTAGGTTGCCTGTTCACTCTGACGGTAGTTTCTTTTGCTGTGCAGAAGCTCTTTAGTTTAATGAGATCCCATTTGTCAATTTTGGCTTTTGCTGCCGTTGCTTTTGGTGTTTTAGACATGAAGTCTTTGCCCATGCCTATGTCCTGAATGGTACTACCTAGGTTTTTTTCTTGGGTTTTTATGGTATTAGGTCTAACATTTAAATCTCTAATCCATCTTGAATTAATTTTCGTATAAGGAGTAAGGATCAGTGACAGACTGGATTAAGAAAATGTGGCACATATACACCATGGAATACTATGCAGCCATAAAAAAGGATGAGTTTGTGTCCTTTGTAGGGACATGGATGCAGCTGGAAACCATCATTCTTAGCAAACTATCACAAGAACAGAAAACCAAACACCGCATGTTCTCACTCATAGGTGGGAACTGAACAATGAGATCACTTGGACTCGGGAAGGGGGACATCACACACCGGGGCCTATTATGGGGAGGGGGGAGGGGGGAGGGATTGCATAGGATTTATACCTGATGTAAATGATGAGTTGATGGGTGCAGCACAGCAACATGACACAAGTATACATATGTAACAAACGTGCACGTTATGCACATGTACCCTAGAACTTAAAGTATAAAAAAAAAAAAAGAAAAGAAAAGAAATGTGATCCCTAATGGTGGAGGTGGGGCCTAGTGGGAGGTGTTTGGGTCATAAATGGCTTGGAGCCCTCTCCCTGCTGATGAGTGAGTTCTTTGTTAATTCACTTGAGAGCTCATTGTTTAAAGGAGCCGGCATTTCCTCCTCTCTCTCTTGCTCCCTCTCTCACTGTGTGACACACAGGCTTCCCTTTGCCCTACTCCATGACTGGAAGCTTCCTGAGGCCCTCACCAGAAGCAGATGCTGGCACCATGCTTCTTGTACAGCTTGGAGAACCATCAACCAAATTGACCTCTTTGTAAATTACCCAGGCTCATGAACTTTTTTATAGCAACACAAAATTGACTAACACACTGTACAAACAAATCAGCCAGGAGAAGTGGGTTCAGTAGGGTATGATATGGTGATGGAGGGAAACAGCATAAAGAAAAGCCTAGAGGTCATCTACAGGGCTTCTCAACTGCCACCGGTTGATGTATTTCAGCCTCAATTAATTGTGAAAAAACATAATAAGTGCTCTTCCCTTTTACAGGACAGGTAAAATATCCTAATATGACATGCATAACCATATTCAATCTTCTTCATTTCCTTAATTAATGAATTAATCTATTTAGAGACAGGGTCTCACTGTGCCACCCAGGCTGGAGTGCAGTGGCGTGATCATGGCTCGCTGCAGCTTCGACCTCCTGGGCTCAAGTGATTCTCCTGCCTCAGCTCCCCAAGTAGGTGGGAACTACAGGCATGCACCGCCACTCCCAGCTAATTTTTGCATTTTTTGCAGAGACGGGGTTTTGCCATGTTTCTCAGGCTGGTCTTGAATTCCTGCGTTCAAGTGATCCACCAACCTTGGCCTCCCAAAGTGTTGGGATTACAGGCGTGAACCATCCCGCCCAGCCTATTTGTTATTATTATTTTAATTTTACAGATGTGAAAACCAGGGCCACAGAGAATGTAAACTTCTTGCCCAAGATTTCAGGGGCACTAAGTTGCAGAGTCAGGGTTTGAAACCTACCCAGTCTCTGCTTGTAACCTACTTGAATAATACAAAATACTGTGACTAAATAAGTGTCCTTTAGTTTTCAGCCAAGGCCACAGAAATCAGACCCAGTTCTTTCTGGCATCAATGGCCTATTTGCAAGTGTGGTGCAGTGCCTAGGCCATCTGTTGTGAGGCTAACAGACCACGCTTTTCCCATACCTTGTAGGCAGGGTGAAGAGCCCATAGAGAGAGCTGAAGCTCTTTCCTGAAATCCCTCAAAGACTGTGAAAAATGTCAGAGGATCTGTCGGTCTTCATCAGCAATGACTTTATTATCACGCCTTCTGGTGCCTCTTATACCCTCGGTTACTGAAAGAGACCTGAACAATCGGATCAACACAGCACACATGCGGTGAAGCAGAGACATCCCAATTAGCCAGGGATGCATTCCTTCTGCATTTTCCCAAGCTAGCACTGTCAGACGTAGGAAATAAAAATACAATACATTTAGTTAAATTTCAATTTTAGATAAACAATGAACTGTTTGGGGGAGGGGGGTAGGTAAGTCCCATGCAATATTTGTGACATATTTATATTTAAAAAAAGTATTTGTTGATTTTCTGAAATTCAAATGGAATGGAGCCTCCTGTATTTGGCAGTCTCACCCTAAGCATTAAGAAGGGGAAGAAGAACAAATGTTATCTGGAAAGAATTCAAAGATGCATCAATAATCTGAGCCGAATGCACGGACATTCAGAAAATACCTATTTTGTGGAAATGGTCGTACTCAGGGTTTCATACATAGAATTTCCATTTCAAAGCAGCTTACAGTCTAGTTGAGCAGCTGAGAGAATGAGAGACAGTTGTGGGGAATGTGACGGGGGGTTCTGTTCCTGTCTGCTTCAGAGCTATTTCTTGCCCTGCCTCTGCTGTAATCTGCCAGCTATAAGGACCAAATTGTTGCAGGTGCTTTTCAGATCTGGGATCAGCTGGCTTCTGGCTGGGTTGTTTCACTGGGGACACTGGTCAGAGATCAGGCTGTGGGAGAGGTCTGTGTTCCTTATATTTCACTGTCTGGGGTCACATCTTCTCTGTGCCTCCAGCTGCCTCCAGAGGCTTATGATACTTCAGGTGCACAGGTCCCTACCTATGGGACAGCCCAGGAGTGGCCCAGCTTCCCTTTCTTACACAGCCCCACCCTGATTGCCCCCCAGCTCCTCCTTCACTCATGTAGCTCTCTGTATTAAATTCTCTCTGCTTTAAATATTCTGCTTCAGAGTGGTCTCTATTTTTTTTTTTGTAGTGGTCTCTATTTTTCTAGTTGGGTACTGAGCAGTAGAGCGCTATAACTGATATGGAAAGAAGAGCTGGGAGGAGCTATCTTCCTTGCCTAGGAGGGAGTGGAGAGTTAAGTCTTCCCAAAAGACATGAAGCCAGAATTTAGGGTCCTAATAATAGTTCTTATTTATTCATTTTAGGATGGTCTGGGGACTGTGCTAAGTGTTCTTGCTGGTTGATTTTATGTAACTTGACTCGGTCACAGGGTGCTCAGATATTTGGTCAAACATGATTCTGGGTGTGTCTGTGAGGGTGTTGCATTTGAATCCATGGACTCAGGGAAGCAGATTGCCCTCTCACATGTGGGTGGGCCTCACCCAATCAGTTGAGGACCGAATAGCATGAAAAAGCTGAGTGAGGGAGTATTCCTTCTGCCTAATTGTCTTTTGGCTGGAAATTATTTTTCTGCTGTCTTTGGACTAGAACTACACCATCAGGTCTTTTGGTTCTCGAGACTTTGGACTTGGACTAGAACTATATCTTTAGAATTAACTCTGCTAATTCTCTGTAGTGCTGACTGTAGATCTTAGACTTGTCAATCTCCATAATTGTATGAGCCAATTCCTTCAATTCCTTATACTAAATCAGTCTCTCTCATCCAGTCTCTCTCTCTTTCTATACACAATCTCTCTCTCTCTCTATATATATATATACACACACACACACACGTTATATATATAGATATAGTCTCTATATATACGTATGTGTGTATATATATATATGATAGTTCTGACTAATACAGTGTTCTTTATGCCTTAGCATGTTTAACCCTTAGACATTATCCTCCAAAGTGATATAAGTAATCCCAATTTACAGATGAGAAAAGTAAGGGCTCAAGAAAGATGAGACACTTGTCCAGAATCAGGCTGTAATGATGTGAATACAGATTTTCCTGGCTCCAAATGAGATGTTGTAACAACTATTATACAGGGAGGAGTCATGTTTGCTGGGGAAGACCCATGAGGTAGGGGACTGAGTCATCTGAACTTACAGCAAGATCAGCTCTCACATTAGTAAGAGTTCTCCCTCTTCCCCCCTCTCTCCTTCTCACATGCCCTCTTTCCCAGACTGGGTTTAGGGTGTGACTAGGATACTTGTAGTGTAAGAAGATGGGTTGAAGTTCAATCACCCAGGACGTCTGTAGTTCACTTTTATTGCCCTGCATTTGGCAATACAAGCATGACTACAGCCCAGAGACACTGAAGTTCCTGTGTGTATTGCAGAAAGAAGATTAACCTGGTTCCCAATGATGTTACTCAAGGGGGCTCAGAATCAAAACTGCTATTTGTGCTTTTACCACTAATATTCACTTTGTTGACACTCAATTTGGAGTGGCCTTTGGAAATCAGTCACATATATTCTTTTATGAACCCAATCATGCATTTAACTTGTTTTCCAAATGTTTATTGAACACCGACTATATATATATATATTTTTTTCGAGGTCCATTCTCCATTGATTATTGGTTCATTCATTTAACTGAGTACTCACAGTCTTCAAAATGTTATTCTATAAGGCAATCACTTATTAACATGAGTTAAGTATGTAATCGATAATAATGCAAACTATAAGGTACATATACAAAATATAATAATGGTGTTGTGAGTTATACCACTACCCAAATCCAGAAGACGTTGTTCCAAACATTAAAATCAATAACATATATGTAGCTAGTTCTATCCTTGGATCGCCCCCAAAATAGTTAAATAATTCACACAAAAACTCTAAACATTTTAAAAATAGATTTTCTATATCTGTATTGCAGTTATATTAATGTTTACCTTTTCCAGTAGTTTAAAATAAATACATATTTATTATGGAAAAACTAAAAATAAGTTTGAGATTGGTATCTAGATTTTATATAGTACACCACAGTTACATATCAGCAGTTCATCAGAGAAATTTTTTTTGAAGTTCTGATACCAATTTTTTATTATACTTTAAGTTCTGGGACATGTGCAGAACGTGCAGGTTTGTTACACAGATATACACGTTCCATGGTGGTTTGCTGCACCCATGAAGCCATCATGTATATTAGGTATTACTCCCAATGCCATGCCTCCCCTAGCCCCCCACCCCCCGAAGTCCCCGGTGTGTGATGTTCCGCTCCCTATGTCCATGTGTTCTCATTGTTCAACTCCTACTGATCAGTGAGAACATGTGGAAACAGTGACTATATTTAAAGTCATGCATATATTGTAGTTTTCCAATGAGTCAGGACATTTGAGACACGAAGATTCTGAATCTAGACCTCACCATGGTACATTCAAGCCCATGGCTTTGACATTCTCCCAATACCCTTTGGTCACCTGATGAAATAGGTGAGGTACTAAAGTTTGATCAGACATTAAAATATTAAAAGGCCTTTTTAAGGCCTTATCAAAGATTTAGTATATCTTTCTAAATGAATTAGGAAGCCACCCTTTGAAGCATCTGCTCAGAGATGGAGTATTACCTGTCAAGCAGTAGAAGGAAGTGGCAATGCAAAGATTTAAAAAAATGTAAGGTCCACTTTGGGAGCTTGAGATGGGAGGATCACTTGAGCCCATGAGTTAGAGAATAGCCTGGGCAACATAGGGAGACCTTGTCTCTCTACATAAAATTTAGAAAGTACCTAGGCATGGTGGCATATGCCCAAGTTCCATGCTACTTGGGAGGCTGAGGTTGGAGGATCACTTGAACCCAGGAGGTCAAGGCTGCAGTGAACCATGATCACGTCACTGCACCGCAGTCTGGGTGACAGAGCAAGACCCTGTCTCAAAAAACAAAAACAAAAACAAAAAGACCAAACAAACTAAGGTCCAAGGGAAATAAAAATGTAGCAATAGCAGAAAGATTTTGGATAGTCAAGAAGCATAGGCAGCCTTAGCCTCCCAAAGTGCTGCGATTACGGGCATGCGCCACTGCGCCTGGCCTGGGGAAGAACTTTAAAAAGACACAAGAGGGAGCAGGGAGACTGGTCAATTGGCTGCTGTACTGATTGGGGTAAGAGGTGATTAGGATCCAAATAACACAGGGGCAAAGACGCAGAGACCCACAGTAAGGCATCTCTTATTTGATAGTACATAAAATCCGCAGTTTAAGTCAGTGAGTTGCCAGTCCTTGAAAAATGGGGTTCCAGTCCTGCCAATGGTGCCGGTATTCCACTTTCCAAGCCCAGCCTGATGCTGACTTAATATTTCCCAGTTTTTGTGTAAACGCTTGCTACTCCAAGTGTGGTCTGCAAAACAGCAACATTGACATGATGTTTAACTTCGGAGCTGATCAACATCAGACCAACTTACCAGAAATGCATGCTCTTCGATCCCATTCCAGACCTACTGAATCAGAATCTGAATCCTCAGCTGAATCATATGCACATTAAAGCTTGAAAAGCCCTGGAAAAGCCACTCAGATTAACGCAGGCATCTTTACTTACTATTATTTGCAGCTTGTTGGCAATCAACAAATAAAAACAACCTCATCTCAGAAATACATAACTCTTTAGAAGAATCAGATCAATTGCAAAACAGTTAAAAGTGGTAAAAGCCCTCAAAATGTTGATTATGAAATATGGGTAATGTAAGTAGCAGAACAAACTGCATGGCTCTGTAATTATCAGTTTTACTGAGAAAAGAGCAGCTGTTTTTTTTTTTTTATGTCTCATTTTTATTTTTAAGTTGTCCAGTTTTATTTGTTTTCTGGTGTATACACCATCAACAATCAGCTGCAAGAACATTCCCCTGAAGAGTGCTTTCTGTCAGGCTAGGAGTGATGGCTCACACCTCTAATCCCAGCATTATGGGGGGCTAAGGCAGGCAGATCACATTAGGTTAGAAGTTCGAGACCAGCCTGGCCAACATGGTGAAATACCATCTCTACTAAAAGTACAAAAATTAGCCAGGCATGGTGGTGGGCTAGTCCCAGCTACTCTGGAGGCCAAGGCAGTAGAGTTGTTTGAACCGGGGAGGCAGAGGTTGCAGTGAGCCAAGACCACGCTACTGCACTGCAGCCTGGGTGACAGAGCGAGACTCCATCTCAAAAAAAAGCGTTTTCTTTCATCACCATGTTTCCTTAAGATCCATATTAGTATGGTGATGCTAGAGCTGGTAGTCACATATTGTGATTTCTAAGTGAAGAGCTGTCACACATAAATTTCTTGCCTTCCTAAAAGCTTTATTGTTGGGTTTAAGCATCTTGTTTGTCAATACATGGATAATGTGTTCGCTGCTGTTTAGTTCTTTAATTGTGAGTAATTTCCCACTGTGGAATAACTAATTGGACCAATGCTTAAATTAATCAAAGGGTACCATTTTTGATCAAAAGTTGCTGGCAATAGTAACCAAGACAGTGCAGCATTGATACAAGGTTAATAAGCTTTTTTTCTTTTTTTTAAATAGAGAAAATTAGAGTGCCTATTAAAAACTCATTTACATATGACCAGTTGATTTACCGAAAGGTCCTACTGTGATAAATGGTCCTGAATTAGTTAGATATATAGATCTGTTAGATCTTAGATATCAATCAATGAGATCAATTAGACAGAGATTAAATACATAGAATAAGAAAGAAAATAGTCCCTGAGTCCAAGAAAAATTTTAGAGATTCTGGAAGACAGGGTACTTATAATAATGTTTTTTTTACTTTAAAAAAGAAGTACTTTAATACTTTAGTGCTGAAGTTCTAAAGAAGAACTACCAAAGTACTAAACTGAACAGCATGTTGGAGTTTAGTCCTAAACTTGCCATTCTTCCTGTTTTCACTTTGTATTTTTCACTTACTGTTCTCAAATTGCTAAATCAATCTATGTAGATCTACCTCTGTCCTGTTTCAGCTCAGATTTTAAGTTTTGTTGTCCAATTATTCACTCTGGATCTTCCATATTGTGCTTACAAATAGCTCCTGAAGCACATATTTTCCTTCTTGTTTTAATGTTGCTACACATCACCCTATCTAGCCTGTATGGGACACCCAACATTCTGACTAATCTTTCACATATACGACCTTAATGTTAGGTCTCTTAGGATTGAGAGATACTCTGCACTGAAAGTTCAGCTGGAGCTTCAGAGTGTTAGAGTAGATGATTGTAGTGGAAATCTGTTGTAATTTTGTAGGAAATCTTGCGGAATGAAACTTTCTGACTCTTTAAGTATGTACGTGGCAGATTGTATTATCCTAAATTCTTTTTTCTAGGAACAAGACTTCTCACCCCTATCCATTGCCATGATGGTTTCTTTCAGTGGGAGAAGTGTTATTTAATATTTCCCTATTCCATTCTTAGGCTTTTCCCTATAACTTGCTTTGGTCAATATAATGTAAGCTGAAGTAGCATATACCGTACCAGGCCAAAGCTTCAAGTCATTTACAAGAAAAAAAAAAATCTCTTGCTCTTTATTCTCTATCTTGAATGTGGCATATTGCAAATAGAGATGTTCCTTCAGCCTAGATCCCAGAATGGAGAAGAGACATGGGCAGACACAGAGCCATAGTCTATCCACAACTGATATCACAAATTTCACAAATGAGAAACATTTGTTGTTGTGAGCTTTGATTTTAAGGTCTTTTTTATTGCCAGATAATCAAGCAATATCTGACTAATACACGGCACTTTGAGTGAGGCTCATCCCAACACCAGGTATGAGAGTCAACATACAACTCATCTAGGTTAGCCAAGCATTGCAACTCTCTGCACACAACTACTTGCTTGGGAAATGGAAAATGGAACTTAAATCAGGTTGGTGGGATTTAATATTGGAACTTCTGTTGGTGTTATTTAAAATAGCCACTTGTTTTTATTCACGAGTTACTGAACTGAAAAGATTAAACACAGAAATTACAGAGAACACCAAGAAGGGCAGCCTGTCTGAGTGAGACGTTTACACAATAGAATTTAGAATCAATAGGTGAGTAAGCATGTCAAATTCCTGATGACATGATTATTCAAAAGTCCATCTAAAGTCTCTCCCCGAGCTTTTCACAGCAACTAAGTATCCTGACCAATAACATAAGAAATGTGTGTGTAATAAAATTTGGTTATTTGAGGTACAAATTGTCAAATCATAACTATTAGATATGTGTGGATAATGTATTTTTTTTTTTTGTAAAAGAAACTAATTAGGACAAAGAGTTTGTATAGATAATACCAAATTCTGATTATCATGATAATCTGATTATTGAAGTTTATTTTTCCTTGATATTTAAAAATAGTATAATGCAGAAGGTGTATAATAAGAGACAGGAAAAATACATACATGTTATTCTTTGGATTAGACTTATGTTGAACCTTACTCAGCGGCATAAGAGAAATAATTTAAAGGTGGAATATGGCTGTGTTCAAAGTTGATCAAGGGAGTCCAACCCACATTTACACAAATACACTGAGAATAAGGTATTACCAATATTGAGGATTTCTTTTTACTAGTATATATTCAGCTGTAATAGTAACATGAATTATATAGTAAACTCTTTTTGAAAATTTCACAACCATTTAAAAAATATTTCAAAACAAATACCACACATTTTGTTGATGAACGGCCTTAAGCCAATTCTATGAATAATTAGGCAAAAGTATTTTTCTTTCAGTAACATATAGGTAATTTAAAGTATAGTGGATGAAGGCAGATGAAAGAAGTTAAAAATTTAAGTAACTTTCTATGTTGCCTTAATCTCCTCTTCTGATTCAATTAATTCTGGCCTAAATACTCTAGTTTTATTTTTTAAGCATGCACATTCCTGCAACCACAAATAGTTTGGTCTCAATTAATGTAATAGTCATGACCCACTTTGACTGGGATATCAAGATATCAGGGGGAAGGAAGGTTTCTAAACTTTAATAATCCAGATGATTGCTTCAGCTCTCTTACTTTGCTGATGAATCTAGCCATAATTAACCAATTAAATCACATCAGTATTTCACTTTTTCCCTAACCTTAGAATTTAGAGAGATGAAAGAGGGAGAAAGACTAGAGAATCTATCTAAACATGAATGTCATTCCATTATAGAACCTTATTAAATGCATTTAAATGTTTTAATTTCTAGCACTCTGTTGTTCATAATGAACTCTGCAGGGATTGAAAATGAATTTTTTATTCTGAGATTTTCGTCCCTTTTGCATTGCAGAGAGCATTCCTCTTGAATTTCCAGTAGATAAAATAAAACGTATTTTAATATCACATCAAGCCAGTCCCCTGGGGAGACAACTGTCAAAAATTCATAGTGTCTTTAAATCACTTTAATTACATTTTGCTGAAAGTAACATAATATGTAAGAAACTGGTTGTTTAACTTTGTTGATGCCATAGTGTTTTTCCTACAGTTAAGCTATATGCTGTCCAAGTAAGATTGAGTCGTTCAATTAGGCTGAGGTTCAGGGTGAATGGAGATACACAGTAAGAGATGGGTTTAAAAAGTAAGATTCAGACCAGAATATAAAGCTCTTTGAAGGCTATGTGAAAAATTTAAAATTCAGGGACAAATACCATATCTAAGAACAAAATAACTAAAATTAATGTAATTCTTACTAGTGCCTGATACATATTATGCACTTTACATATCTTACCTCCGTTAATGTTCACAATAGTTCTTTTAGATAGTTACTGCTACTATAATTGTCATAGCTATAGAAACTGAGGTTTAGAGAGTGTAAGGTCACACAAGTAATACATTTAATCCATAGAGTCAGATATCAGTTCTTTCTGTACTTTCTATACTTTGTAAATGATTAAACTTGAATTTGTACTAAGACGTTCTACAGTCCATACTTCCTGGGGAAAGGGAATGAGAAGAGCTTGTCTATTTGCATTCTAAGATTAGTGATGGCAGTCATACAGTTGGATACGGGGGAAAAAAGAATAATTAGTTGAGTGTCAGGATTCTGAAGAACCACTTGGCTGAGTCTCACCTGAGACCAATTGTGGGATGGGTTTGTGTCTAGGGAGATGTGAAGGCCTGTGAAAGGAGGAAGAACTACCATAACTAAACCTAATGGAACCCCACCCATCACCATGTCATCCAGGAATGGAAGCAACACAGCCAGTAAGTGTCCCATTGATGTAGGCCTCACCTCCTTTGCCTTTCAGAATTCCACATTGTCACCATATGAAAGGACATTTACCACTTCTACTCTTCTAAACCCAATGTATCAATCTGCCAGTCCATTCCCAATGTCATCCCAGAAACTCATAGGTAACACTCCTCCGAAAACTTTGATGCTTTTCCTGCATCTATTGAGATGATCACTTGATTTATGTTTGTTTAATATGGCATATTACATTATTGAGATTTGAATGTCAAATCAACCTTATATTTCTGGATACGCCCAACATGGCCTAGTGTATAATCATTTTTATGTGTTCTTCAGTTCAGTTTGTGACTGTTAAGTATTTTTCTGGTTATATTCATAAGGAATATAGATTTTCTTTTGATGTCATTATTTGGCTTTAGAGAAAGCTAATATTATTTTCAAAGAATGAATTGGAAATGTCCCCTTCCTCTCTATTTTCTGAAAGAATTTTTAAAGGATTGATATTTTCTTCCTTGAATAGTTGATAGACTTCACCAGTGAAACCTTCTGTGTAGGAAGATTTTAAATGACTAATTCAATTTATGTACATGTTACTGTCCTACTCGAATTGTCAGTTTCTTCTTTAGACAGTTTTGGTAATCTCAGTTTTTTAAGAAATGTGTTCATACCATCTAAGTTGTCTAAGTTGTTGTCATAAAGTTGTCGACAGTAGTCCCTCATAAATTTATAATTTCTGTAGGGTCAACAATGATATTCTTTCTTTCATTCCTAATTTGGCAATGCGAGTCTTCCCTCCTATTTGTTTGGTCAATTAAAGAACATGTCAGTTGATCTTTTAAAAAGCAATTTTTGTTTTCACTTTTGTCTGTTATTTTTCAGTATTTCATTTCATTAGTTTTCACTGATATTTATTATATTTACTATTTCTTTCTTTCTTTCTTTCTTTTTTTTTTTTTTTTGAGATGGAGTCTTGCTCTGTCACCCAGGCTGCCAGGCTGGAGTGCAGTGGTGCGATCTCGGCTCACTGCAAGCTCTGCCTCCCTGGTTCATGCCATTCTCCTGCCTCAGCCTCCCGAGTAGCTGGGACTACAGGCGCCCGCTACCATGCCCAGCTAATTTTTTGTATTTTTAGTAGAGACGGAGTTTCACCGGGTTAGCCAGGATGATCTTGATCTCCTGACCTCGTGAGAAGAAGTTTATTTACAGGAGTGAGCCACCGTGCCCGGCTGATACTTATTGTTTCTTTTATCTGCTTGCATTGGATTTAGTTGGCTTCTGTTCTTATTTCTTTTTTCTTACCTTTTTGAGATGGAGTCTCGCTCTGTTGCTCAGGCTGGAGTGCAGTGTCATGATCTTGGCTCACCGCAACCTCTGCCTCCCAGGTTCAAGTGATTCTCCGGTCTCATCCTTCCGAGTAGCTGGGATTACAGGCGCCCGCCACCATGCCTGGCTAATTTTTTTGTATTTTTAGTAGAGACGAGGTTTCACCATGTTGGTCAGGGTGGTTTCCAACTCCTGACCTCAAGTGATCCGCCTGCCTCGGCCTCCCAAAGTACTAAGATACAGGCGTGAGTCACCGCGCCCAGTCACTTCTATTTTTAAACTTCTCTTCCCAGGTTAGCCTCTATGTGTGCAGAGTGACTAGTCAAAACATTGGTTGGAGGTTGTGTTCAAATGCTTTGAACCTGCCAGGCTTCCACTTTCTGAGGATGGATTTCCAGACTCAGGAATACATTAAAAACTTCAGGCCATGTTAAAATCTGGTGAGACTTTTACTTTCTGCTGAGATTTTCTGCATCTCTTTGCATGTCCACAGAGCATCCACTAACCAGCAACGTACCTGTGGGTTAAACCCTCTCCAATCTCTGCTGCCCATGTGCCCATCCTTGAATCAATCTGGGTTGTGTGACGAACTTCTCAAGCTTATCTCAGATGATTTCCCTAAGTCCATTGATTACTCCAAACAGGACCACAATCTCAGGCTAGCGGGAGCACTATCTCCGTATTTGCTTGCCTCTAAGATCTTCTCTGTAAACTGAAGTTTTTAAACTCCAAATCAAGTGAACCCCTTCTAGCAGCAGAAGCAAAGCTGTGGTTTTTGTGGTTCTGCCTTGCCTAGTTGAACTAGTGCTGTCACAGAGCTGGAGGAGTGTGTGTTGCAGGGTGGGGCACAGGGCTGGGGGGTAGGGGGGTGAGGTGGGGAGGGGGCTGCGCATGGAGCTAATAGAAACAGTCCAGAGCATGAATTCTGACTTGCTTCTTGCCTTTGGTCAAATTACAGATTTCTGAAATGGTTATTTTTGACTGTTTTGTCCAGCTTCAGAGTTGCTTTATGTGCAGAGAATTTCTAAACATCCCTGCTCTGTCATACTGGAAGTCTCATCTTATGCATAAGCCACAGAGTTGTCTCACCTTGAGGAAAGAGGGTGGTCTATTTGTGTCCCTGTGTTGTCATCATTTAGGGACCAGCCTCGTTTCCACACACCATAACTTCCATCAGCAGGAGGCACTTCCCGGAAGAGGGTGACAGACAACGCTCAAAACAGCTGGTGCCTAGGGGCAAGACAAGCAGAGAAAAGGATCTGGGTAGATGCGAGAGTTAATTTTAGTTGTCAGCTTGACTGGATTACAGATTACCTGAAAGAATTGGTGAAGAATTAATTCTGGGTGTGTCTGTGAGAGTGTGTCCTGAGGAGATTGGCCCATGTGTCAGTGGACTGAGTGGGGAAGATCTGTCCTCAGTGTGGCAGACATCATCCGATCAGCCAAATAGAACAGAAAAGGCCTGAACAGAACAAAGACCATTTCCTGTCTCTCGGAGCTGGGATACACTCTTCTCCTGTCCTCAGTCATCAGAACTCCAGGCTCTCTGGCTTTTGGACTCCAGAATTGTACCAGTGGCCCACTGGGTTCTCAGGCCTTCCCCCTCAGACTGAGAGTTACACTACCAGCTTCCCTTGTCCTGAGACCTTTGGACTTGGATTGACCTATGCTACAAGCATCCCTGGGTCTCCAGCTAACAGGCAGCCTGTCATGGAACTTCTCAGCCTCTATGACCTTGTGAGCCAATTCCCCCTAATAATTCCCTTCTCAAATATCTATATCTATATCATCCATATCTGTATCTTATCTGTAGCTATAGTCTTTTGGCTTATCTGTAAACCAAAAGACTGTATCTGTCTATAGTCTATCTCTGAAGAACCCTGACAAATACAGTGGGCTATCATTTATGCTTACTGTATTAGTCTGTTCTCATGCTGCTAATAAAGACATACCTGAGACTGAGTAATTTGTAAAGGAAAGAGGTTTAATTAACTCACAGTTATACATAGCTGAGGAAGCCTCACAATCATGGTGGAAGAGTAAGGGACGTCTTACATGGCAGCAGGCAAGAGAGCATGTGCAGGGGAACTCCCCTGTATGAAACCATCAGATCTCATGAGACTTATTCACTGTCACAATAACAGCATGGGAAAGACCACCCATGTGGTTCAATTACCTCCCACCAGATTCTTCCCACAACACATGAGAATTATGGGAGCTACAATTCAAGATGAGATTTGGGTGGGGACACAGCCAAACCGTATCACCTACTATATCACTTGAATACTATTCCTTGCCCCAGTTCTCACACTTGAAAAATGGATACGATGCCACTTTATTTGGTTTTCTCCTGTACATATTGAGAGTAAGAATTGTTTGAAGAATCATATGAAGAAAGTAATTGTCACGCCTTTTTTTTTTTTTTTGTTACCATGACATTTATTTTAGAGATTTCATGGGCACTGAGTGGGCAAAGCATCCTAGTGTCAGAAAGTAGTACAATAATTATTACAGAAAGATAGCTCAAAAGACCAGGGATGTAAGGCAGCAGAATAATGTGTTTTTCTTTCCTCTCGCTAGTCCTCTCTTTTTCTTTCTTCCTCTCATTCTTCATCCTTTTTTTCCTTTTATAAAATGACTCCAAACCAAGATTCTCTTCTTTCTTGAGCTAAATCTTGGATAAATATTAACAAGGTAAGAAGATATACTGTGATGAGCACCTGATTTGAATGATCAGAATTAGAATATGGTCTTTTTCAGGTCATTTCTTAGTTATATGACCTAGGCCACTTCCCTTAATTTTTGATGAAATGCGAGTCAATTTTATGTTGTGAAAAAGAAAAATGAAAAACAAAGGTAAGGATGTATCCCTTACATTATTTAGGACTCTACAAATGTTTCTGTTTAGTATCAGGCCTATGTTAGAGCCAAGACTTAAACAGTTTTCTTTCATGTCAGTCATCCTCTCATTATTCTAGCCTTCATTATAAAAGTGGGCCCTTTGGCTGGGTGCATTGGCTCACCCCTGTAATCCCAGCACTTTGGGAGACCGAGGCGGGCAGATCACGAGGTCAGGAGATCGAGACCATCCTGACTAACACGGTGAAGCCCTGTCTCTACTAAAAATACAAAAAATTAGCCGGGTGTGGTGGCGGGTGCCTATAGTCCCAGTTGCTCGGGAGTTTGAGGCAGGAGAATGGTGTGAACCTGGGAGGCAGAGCTTGCAGTGAGCTGAGATCACGTCACTGCGCTCCAGCCTAGGTGACAGAGCGAGACTCCATCTCAAAAAAGTAAATAAATAAAATAAAATAAAAATGAATAAATAAAAGTGGGCCCTTTGCTTAGTGGTTTTTTTTTTTTTTTTTTTTTTTTTTTTTAATTAGTTGGTACAGTTTACGTCGTTTATTTATTTATTTATTTTGAAGTGGAGTTTTTGCTCTGTTGCCCAGGCTGGAGTGCAGTGGCATGATCTCAGCTCACTGCAATCTCTACTTCCTGAGTTCAAGTGATTCTCCTGCCCCAGCCTCCCAAGTAGCTGGGGTTACAGGTGCCCACCACCACATGTGGCTAATTTTTACATTTTTAGTAGAGACGAGGTTTCACCATGTTGGCCAAGATGGTCTCGAACTCTTGACCTCAGGTGATCCACCTGTCTCCGCCTCCCAAAATCCTAGGATTACAGGTGTAAGACCCTGTACCCAGCCAGAGTTTAGGTAGTTTAGATATGCCTGGTAGTCTCACAGCTTCCCTCAAGAAGGAAGGAAAAAGTGAAGGACAGGGTGTCACTTTTTCACCTAGGCATGATCATGGCTCACTGCAACCTTGAACTCCTGAGCTCAAGTCATCCTCCTGTCTCAGCTTCTCTAGTAGCTAGGACTACTGGTGTACACTACTACGCCTGGCTAATTACAAACAATTATTTTGTAGAGATGAGGTCTTGCTATGTTGCCCAGGTGGCCTTGAACTCCTGGCCTCAAGTAATCCTCCCTTCTCAGCCTCCTGACGTACTGAGATTACAGGTGTGAGTCACTGCACCCGGCCAATTCATTGGTATCTTTACCTCAGCAACAACTGGATTGATGTCTTCGGTTTATATGTTTTATGCATTCAATTTACATTTAAGATTATGTTTAATCAAATGGTGATACAACAAATAAAATGTGAACACTACTGTCTTAGTTGAAAGCTGGCTTTTCAGGGCTCTTGATAGCCTGGAGACACTACTAGGTTATCTTGTAGAGATTGGGAGTCAGCCCCTTTCTGCTCATGACTGGGCACAAACCATAATAAGTGAGCCAGGGAATGGTGGACACCATTGTTTTTAGGAACAACCTGAAAAGAAGCAGATTGCTGATTGACTAACCTGGTGCCATCTTTCTCATTGGCCTTAACTTCAATTCATTCTTCTGTTCAATGTGGTCAGACAGTCTCAAGAAAGGCAAAACTGACTATATTTTCATGTAAGTAAATCCTACCTGGGAAGCCTAAATGGTACCAAGGTACAAATACCTACTATAATAACTCTCCAGGATATTGGACATTCCTACCTTTTGATGCTGTCTGGCACACATCATTTTATTGTATCTCTACAATAGCATTTATTGTTCTACCTTTGGCTTGGAAACAGTTCTACCTATCCAAAGGAAAATAAAAGCCATCCTTCTTCATAATGCATTCAGCAAGCATCATTGCTCTATTAGCAGAGCACTTACCCATCAGGGGAAGAGAAGTAAGAATAATTGCAAGTGTTTTCTAGGGCTAGAGATATGTATCTGTAGATTTTCAGCATTACAGACCTAAGAACTGCAGGCTGTCCCCTAACATGTGTTTATTCTTCATATACTGTTTAAATTTCACACCTTTTCTGTCTGTTTCTTGCTTGGACCAGGCAAACAGGATAGTAGTATATTTAGCCAAACCATGTCAGTTCAAATAAAGAATTCAGAGTTATGTGGGAAATACATATACACGAGTAATTCTTTGAAAGCTCTTACTCTCCCGCTAAAATGTCTTTCCCAAATATCCATTCAATTTATTCTTCAATTTCCACAGCTCCCTCTCCAATGTGATACGAAAGCCATTGGTACTGACAGAATACTAAAATCAAGCAAATAACAGCCACCCACTGTTTTCTCCATCACTTAGCTGGTTAAATGGCTATATATTTTCATCTCTTACATCCTAGGATGTAACTAAATAAACATTTTAAACTGGCAGTTTTAAATTTTATAGGATAAAAGCCTGACGTAAGTTCAGGTTTGTAGAGGGGAAAAACAAATGTGCAAGAATAATGTTTACAAATTTCTGAAACAAGGCTTGTCAGCAGGATGAAGTTGCTAATACAAGCCATTTTGGTCTGAATGGTTTATATCTGTTTGTAATAACTTGGATTTGTCTCCTGTTAAAATGTCACATGGATAAAGGCATAAATTCTAACAGCTGTGACCGGATTGTCATTGCTAAGAAACTCCGATATGGTGGATTTCTGTGTCAGAGACATCTACTTCACTGTCTTTCACTCAGAAGAATCCAAATATTCCCTTCCATCCTCAGGAAGACTAACAATAAGACACAGATAAAGGCCCATGATTCTGACATCTCATCCCCTAAGTTTGTTGTTAACTGAGACGATTGGCACCAAATGTCTAACATTTTCCTGAGGAAGTTAACGGGGAAACTCACAATGAGGTCCCTTATTATTTTCTCAATGCAGCTATTCCATAAGCTAGGTGGAATTAATGACAAACTTCAGCAGGAATACACCAACAATCGTGATTTATTTTTAGTGTAACATAGAAAAATAGACAAAGAGAAGTGTTGGGTAGTCAATAGAAATAAACATGTGGAGAATAAGTGAGAAAAATGACCCAAGACATCCTAACAAAATAATACGAGATGATACTGAGTTGGAAACCTATTTATTGCTGGTAAATGTCATGAGAAATTGTATCCAGCTGAGACTTATACTTCATTCATATGCTCATCCATTCGTTTGTTCATTTTATCAATATATGCAAGGCACTGGAATTAACATTGGTAATGAAAAAATAAATAAGCCACGCGCTCTACCTTCCACACATCATATTTTATTGAACAATATATGCACAACTAACACTATGAGAAGTGTCATAGTGGAGATGAGTTTAAGAAGATCATGTGGTTAAAAGAGGGAGAATGGGCCAGACCTGGTGGCTCACGCTTGTAATTCCAGTACTTTGGGACGATGAGGTGGGAGGATCACTTGAGCCCAGGAGTTCAAGACCAGCTTGGATAACATAGTAAGACCCCATCTATACAAAAAATACTAAAATTAGCAGGGTGTGGTGGCACATGCCTGTAGTCCCAGCTGCTTGGGAGGCTGAGCTGGAATCACTTGAGCCTAGGAGTCCGAGGCTGCAGTGAGCCAAGATTGTGCCATTGCACTCTAACCTGGGCTATAGAGTCAGACACTGTTTAAAAACATATAAATAAAAGAGGGAGAGTACCTATGAGGGTCTAAGAATAAATCAAAGGGGAGATAACTGAGCCACATTTTGCAAAATGGGCAGGAATTTACTGGTTGGATGAAGCAGAGACAGTCTTCTAAGGAGATGAAATATCCTGAAGAAATGCTTAGAGGCTTTTGAATTCCACAGCGATCCCGGGGATGAAATCTGATTAGTCCAGTTGAGTTCATGTGCCCTTCCCTGAGCCAATCACTGTCTCTGCTTGAATGTTTTCTCTGATTAGACTGGCCTATAACATGTCATATAAAATCACATTGATGCCCTTTATTTTTTTTCATAGAGATGCAGCTGTGAGGGTTAAATCAGGTAATCCGTTGAAAGTAATTGACACAGGGACTGGCAAATAGTAAGCACTCCAAATGAAGTTTTTTTAAATAGTTGTTATAATGATTTTTTTTTTTTTTTTTTGACGGAGTTTTGCTCTTGTTGTCCAGGCTGGAGTGCAATGGCGTGATCTCGGCTTACTGCAACCTCTGCCTCCCAGGTTCAAGCGATTCTCCTGCCTCAGGTTCCTGAGTAGCTGGAATTACAGGTGCCTGCCACCTCGCCAGGCTAATTTTTTGTATTTTTAGTAGAGACGGGGTTTCACCATGTTGGCCAGGCTGGTCTTGAACTCCTGATCTCAAGTGATCCACCTGCCTTGGCTTCCCAAAGTGCTGAGATTACAGGCATGAGCCACCACGCCTGGCCTGTTATGATGATTTTTCATATCATGAATGTTTTAATTAAAAAGAGTGACACACGCAACTAGCCACACTGCAGACCCTCACTGAGTGTCTCTTAGAGACGTGAACAGGAACATACTGGAAGAACAGCACTTGAACAGCCGTCACCACATCCCACAGGAAGCCTCCCTTGCTACCCTTAGTTCGGACTTAGTGACTCCTTTGTACTCTATACCTAGCTCCATCTGACCCTGTCATGTTGTAATTGAAAAATTTATCCCATTAAACAGTGAGTTCCTCAAAGGAAGAAGTGCATCTCATTCATTATTTTATCCCAAACACTTGGGATATTGTTAGATACTAAATATGTCTGTTCAAAGAACTTATGAATAAGCACGTCAGAGAACACTTCATGGTGGAGATTCTACCTGAGCTGGGCCCCAAAGGATGAGAAGGGCTTTTGAAATGCAGAAATGGGAAAAACCACATTAAGGAGATGGAAATGCTCAAAATAAGCTCGGAGATGGAGCAGTGTCCAGCGTGTTTGAAAATGTCAGTTAATGAGATGCAACTGAAGGGAACAGTGAGTGAAGAAGATTGTAGGGCAGATCCCAAAAGACCTTGAATGCTAATGAGATTAGACTTTGTATTCTATGAAATACACAGACCTTGAGAGGTTTTCATGTGGGGATTGATATGGCCAAAATTCTTCATACATACACATGCACACAAATGCTCATACACATACACACATCACCAGACCCACTCACACACATAATACAAGGCATTTACTTAGGACCTACTAAGTAGATGAAAGATGGGTTACACATATTAAAGAAGCAAAAGTCCCTGCTCCTAGGAGTTTGTGATTTACTAAGAGGTGGATTTATGAAGAACCTAATGATGTGTAACTTTCAAGTTATTTGTACAGACTCCTTCTAAAAAAAATTTACATTGGTATCTAATTTTGTTTTTTTGAGAGAAGAGAAGCTTCCCTTTGATTTGATGGAACAAGAGCTTTAAAAATACCACTAGGGTTGAGAAACAGAAAGGAGCAGATTGTCCTGATGAGAATGTACCAATTATGAATAAAGAAATGGGCTTTGGAATTCTCCAATCCATAGGATTTTGAGTCCTAGGTTCGAGACCTCCTCAGGGACAATCTACCTTAGCCTTTCTGTTCTTTGGCTATATGAGCAAATAAGTGTTCCTTTAGTTTAACCTAGTTTGAGCTAATTATTCTGCCACTAGCAATTTAGGGTCTTTGTAGTTATTATTATTTAAATGATCATTTTATAAATGTGAAAACGAGGGCGCAGGGAGATTAAGGAACTTGCCTAAGGTCACACAACTAGTAAAAAAGGTGAACCAGGATTGAAATTGAGATCAGTTTAATTTCCAGAGTGTAAGCCTTTATATGGTGTGCAAATGGAGTCTCAATATTTTCATTGTAAAGGAAAATCGTTGAAGTAATGATTATATCTTAATTATGTTTTTATCTCCACAACCACTGCTATAACACATAATAGGTACTGATGTAATGCATGCACAATCCTTGAACAAAGCTTAAATCTATAAATATTCCAGATCTACTGTCTTTTTGTTACCTTGAAATAAATAAGGATATCTGCATCAATCATGTTGCAAATATTTCTTATTTATGAAACCAAAATATTGTTTGTGTACACAGATATGCGAAATTGGTTACTGCAGAGAAAAATGTTTTGTTGTCAATTCTTATTGTACTTTTCTGCATTTTTGTCTCTCTACCATTTTTCTTTTATCAGCAAAATCTTTTCCAAGTGAGGGAAACAGTGAGCATTTTATAAACCTGCCTAGGGCTGTAAAATATGCATATACTTTTAATAGTGACAGAGGTATCTTTGGAACTTCCTCCAGAGTGAAATCTACTTCAGAAATTTGCATTTAACAGGCAAACATAATATTGTTGAAGAACACAGAATTATGAATTCATGGACATTTGAGTACTGGGGATACTTTATAATCCACACATCCATACTTCTAACTGTAATTTTTATGGCTATATTGTTGAAATTGCCCGAGATGGATGAAGCTAGCACTTTTACTATTAACTGTATTTGAGGGGTTTGTAGCAACTGCTCCATGAAAGCTCTTTGTAACTTGAAACTCACACAGGAAGTTTCAGGCCAAATAATGTGCTTTCTGCTTTAGGGTATGAATATGTCACCTCTTGATGTAAATCTCCTAAAGTTGATTGGTCTTAGAAGTATTCATTTAATACAACATTCAAAAAGTCTGTTGCTTTAAAAATGAAAAATTGCAAGTGATTACTTTAAAGCCCATTTAATTGCATTTGGAGATTTTCTGCCCCTAAAAATTCTCCTGGATAACCATATTAATGCTTTCCCCAAACACACTTTTGAGCAGAGTTTTATTATGGGTAGCACCTGACCTTTCAGCATAATTGCATGTGGTCCCAATTAATTGTTCTGTTCTGCTGTGCATGGAATAATAGGTATTCTAAAATGAGACTAATTATGCAGATATCTGATAGAAAGGAGAATCTTAAGAGTGAGCTCTTTTGGGTGCCTGGAATTTAGAAAATAAGGTATAAAATGACACTTAATTAACTAATAAACCAACTGACATGACTGACTCCACAGGAGACTTCTAGTCAACACAATTCAGACAATTAGAAGACTTTTCCCTAATTGAAACACAGTAAGATGGAGCTTACAAACCAAACCGAATATTGCCACAAATCAACATGTTCATGCACATTTAATACAGGTCTGTTTAGAAAAATATATTTTAAAATTTTGGTTAACTATTTCCATTGCTTTAAAAATACACACTCCACTCATTTATATTTAACTCTCTTGATGCCTTTTAAAAATATTTTTATGAAGATTGTTATGGTATTGTAAAGAAAACACCAAGGTGCATGTCTTTAACCTAAATGTGATGCCAACTTGCTGTGTCATTAACTGATTTAAGGATTTCAGTAATTGTGTGACTAATTTAGGTTTCTCATATTATTTTCTCCTCCTCTGAAATGAATTGTTAGATTTTCTCTCTACTTGATTGTTGGAACAAACTGTTGAGGTAATGAGTAGAAAAGTTGGCACGTAGTGTGGAGTGCTCTGAGGTGCTGGATATGAGGAGAAGGTGGAACTCGTGCCTATCACCCATCCTCCCTCATTGGTGTTAAACTGACCAAGACCTCCTGAACATTCCCCTCGGTTCGACTAAACTCTGGACAAGGTTCTTCCTAACTCTAGACCCAGATTTCCCTTTTCTTAGACCATTTTTTTTTAGAACATTCTCCTGTAATTGTATATTCTTTCTCTGCTTCTTGGAGATGTATGTAAATCTTTTTTAAAAGCCTCTATTGAAAATACAAAAATTAGCTGGATGTGGTGGCATGCACCTGTAGTCCCAGGTACTCAGGAGGCTGAGGCAGGAGAATCACTTGAATCCAGGAGGTGGAGGTTGCAAGGAGCCAAGATCGTACCACTGCAGTCCAGCCTGGGCGACAGAGTGAGACTTAATCTGAAAACAAAAAAACAAAAAAACAAAAAAAAAAACCTCTTGCAGTTTAGACAATGCAGGGATGTCTTTCTCAAGGATGTGGGACACATCTCTTTAAAATGTAAACATCAGTGGAGATAACACCCCTATCTCCCAGTTTCTGTGAAAGAGTAGGAACCTAAGTTTAGTGGGTGCCTTGCTCCAAGTTACAGAACTACCGCCTGTCACAAAGATAAAAGAAAGTTTACTTTTTAGGGGATTAAAGCTAATTAGCAAATGCAGATGACCTGTGTTCTCACTCCAGCACTCAAAATACTGCTCTTTGTTTCCGTGGAATGGAGTTCAGACTTCTCCCTGCCCCTTGCAATAGCCTTGAATAAAGTCTTCTTGCCCGTTTAACTTTGTATGGTGCAATTTTTGCTTTGACAGTCAGTCCCTACTGTCAACATCATGCTCTGCTACATACGACTATTTCCTGGAGTTGTTCCTTGCAGTTGCCCAATAGCTGTGTTGAACATATAGCCTAGTGTAGCGAAGATGTTGTTGATTTATATTATTTTGTTGTATTTCCATCATATATAATGCACATGATTTTTATGCCACACATCTCAGTAGTTTTCCTAACTGAAGTCATAATGCTAATAGCTTATATCTTTGTGTAAGGAAATTAACATTTGTGATGCTCCAAGGATGTGCCACATGAATTGTTTTGTGATCCACATATTTTATGGCAGTTGATCTTGTCTATATCCTTGTAAAGTGAGTAACATTATCTCTATTGTGCAGATGTGGAAACTGGCAGGTTATTTAGTTGTACAAAGTCAATCAGCAGCAAGTGTTAAAATGCAAGGTAAGCTTGACTTCAAGCTTGAGGAAGAACCTGCAGACCTAAATTTGAGTCTTATCTTTCTCATTTAGTTCTACCTAATCAACCTACTTACTAATTAGCTCCCATTTTACCTATGGGAAAACCAAGGTATGTAAAATGTAATGAACTTTCCCCAAAGAGTATACAACTAATAATGATCTTATATGGTTTTTGTGAGGCTGGAATGAAATGATGTAGGCAAACTGCTTAACAAAGATCCAAATGTGATAAGTAGCCAATAAATGTTAAATGTCATACTTAGTGGCAGTAAAAGTATACATTTTACTGTCTCTTCCTCTGGGAATGAAGAAACTACCAGGGCACCTCAATTCAGGGTGACTTAGAATCCATGGTACTGTCAGTATGACTTGTTGATTGTTTGAAAGATGGTGGATAAAAAACATTCCTTATACAAGGATATTCCATGACGAGGAGCAAACACTTACACTGAGTGTGTAGAAAAACTTGTGTAAGGTCCAATGATGCAAGTAAGTGTTTGTGAGAGAGGCGAGACGCCTTCTTCAAATGAAGGAAATCATCACCCTTTTTGGCTTGTTGAATTGGGAGTATTCAGTTTGGTTTTGAATCCAGTTCTGTTGAGCCAAATTCAAGGGCCATGACATTTAGCAAGATTTTAAATACTTTCAAATGCAAAGGCAATACTGTTTTTCACTTTTGGGGCATCAGAAATAAAATTCCTTTTAATTTATAGTTAATAAAAATAGTTCCCATGTTAATCCATTTCAGTATGTAAATAACTTTTAATGATTAACCTTTTGAATACATTTTGGGATTTACAGCCTAAAATTAGCTTAATTTCAACAATTAACTAATGACTACATGGCAATTTAAAAGGCATTCAAAGAATCCAGAATATGTCAGTGTATGACATATTAATTTTTCCCTCTATAACATTTTCCTATGAGTTAATTAATTCTTTTCACATAATAAACAAATTATACATACGTTATAGTATTTTAAGAAATTGACTCAATTCACTTCATTGTTCATAATTATCTCAGTTTTTCTGGACTTGGAACTATGTAGTTTCTTCATGTAAGGGTAAAGAATAAAATATTAAGAAAAACTGGAAATTTTAATGATCAATTGAAGTTATCTGAGAATTTTGCTATGATAGTGTTAAATATTTTTTAGTTGATTAAGCTTGCTCAGTAATTGCCTGTTTGAAGGTAATCATGCAACACCCTAAGAGAACAAGAGTAGAAATTGCTTCCTTCTCCTAGCCAAGAATACCTTTTATAATTCACAAAGGCAGAAAAGTCCACATTAACTCTCATTGTACTGAAAAACAATAATGTTATGAGAGCTTCAACACAGAGATTGAACTTTTTGGCTTTGGAGAGGTACTAAAATGTACATTTTAAAACTTTAATTCTGTTGTTGCATTGTGTGAATATGTCTTCCTGGGAAATTTGATTGAGCTGAATTGCTATGAAATACATGCATTTATGCAAAGGTCAATTATGATATAGGCAATCTATTTTAGTGTAAGCTTCCTTGCACCTTTGGAAATGATTCCTTTTTTTTTGGTTAAGTGAGAATCTCTCAAGGAATACAAAAATTAAAGAAAAAATCAAACAGTACAGTCTTAATAGTTTTTTTCTAAGTCTCCCCAGTAGGGGCCTTCATATGCGTTTATTCAGCAAAGGCAGCAGATTGCTGCATCTAAAGTGCATTTAGTGACCTCAAATATCTGGGTATATCCTTTTGGAAACAGAGATCAGCAGAAATCTAAAGCTGAAATACAATGATAAGGAGAATGTTGCTACAGCGTTAATGAAAAAAATATTAAAAGCAAGCTAGAAAGTAAAATTTTACTTTTATTTTTAAAAATGCTTATATGCCTATTTACTCATTGCGGTAAAAAACACTGGGAAGAAATGCATCCAATTTTTAATGATCTTTATCTCACCATACAAATGGTGGTGTTTATAGTTCTTGAATTTTTCCGTACTTTTACCAAAAATATATCTTTATCATTAGAAAATGAAACAATGTTATAGATTTTTAAAGAATATGAAGTAATGGAAGCATAATTTCTCTAAGAAAGCCTCTAGTTGTCATTTTAAGGACCATGATTAAATAAAGATGACCTGGGAAAAACAATAGATTCCTATTCTTTCCTTTATTTTAATCATACTTCTTAGCTCCTCTTATGTGACAGGCAAATATGATACAAACTGAACATTGATTCTACAGACATCATTCATGTGGAAGATTTTTGATATTTTTTATGTGTATATACATATATACATATGTATGCACACATACACAGTCTTCATTACTTGCAAGTTTCAAATAATGCAAAATTTCAAATTCATCTGCTCATTAAAATTTATTTGTAACCCCAATATCAATAGTCAAGGTGCTTTGGAGGTCATTTGTCGACATGCACATGTGCAAAGTGGTGAAAATTTGGAGTCATCCAGTATGCAAGTTTCCAGCTGAGCTTAAACAAGGTGACACTCTGCCGTCTTGTTTTGAGATCTCATACTGCAATGAACTGCCCTTTCCTGGCCTATTTAATGCCAAATTCGTTGCATTTCTGTGTATTTGGTTGGCGCCTTTGATGTTTAAAATAGTTCCTAAACATAATACTGAAGTGCTGTCTGGTGTTCCTAAATACAAGAAGGCTGTGATGTGCCTTACAGAGAAAATACAGGTGTTAGATAAGCTTCATTTAGGCATGAGTTATAATGCTGTTGGCTGCGAAATCAACTATATATTAAATAAGGTGTCTTTAAGTGGAAATGTACACAAAACCAGGCTATATATTGATTGTTTTATGAAAATGTTGTGACAAGAGGCTTGCAGGAACCTAATCTTGTATTTTCCCTAGGAGCAATCATTCAGTATTTGCTAATTCAGTGTTTGAGTCAATTCTGTAGAACATAACTACTGTGAATAACAAGAATCAATTCTGTGTGTGTGTTTCTATGTAATTTTTATCTAATTTAAATATCAAAACAATTTACATATGTAATTTAGAAATGTGTGCGCACACACACACACCCCTTTACATGTATTCATTTTTTCCTCTCCCATTCTTTTTGTCTCTCTAATTTTCCTGGTTCATATACAACACAATGACTTATATTTAGTTCCTCAATAACTGAATATTGAAATGTGAATATAAGTCCTTATAGTGGCTTTCTTTTTCTCCTGCAGAAACTGCAGAAGAATATCCTATCCAAAAATTTAAACTCCCTTAAGAAACAACAAAAACTATGATGATAATAACAATAGTAAATTGCAAGCTTTTGACAGTTTTTGGTGGATATTAACTAGGTGGTGGCCATGAAGGGATAGATGACTACAGAGGAAATTGCACGGAGAGGCCTCGGGGCTTAATTGGAAAGCATAATATTACAAAAAGAGAATAACACTCTACATAATAAATTTGAAATGTTATCTCAATTGATAACCATGAAAGTAGTACAGATTTTGTTGTAGCTAAGAGAACGTTTTTAATCCTGAATGTAAATGTTTTGACTCCTCTTTTTCAGAAGCCTAATGCTGATAAAGTAAAGATATCTGAATTTTTTGTGTATGTGTGTGTGTTTCATCCAATTGATATCCAAAGGATGACCACGAAGACGAGAAAGTGTATCTGTAAGCCACATAAAGGGGCAAATATCTATTTCCATTCTGAATCCAAAGTACTTTAATAAGTTTTGAAAAATAAGGATGGATATTCCAGGCAGAAGAACAGTATGTACAAAGCTATGGATAAGTAGGAGAAAATGAGATGTTCTTGGAATTGCAAATATTCCACCCAGTGCATCTGCCATAATAGTCCTGAGTCCATGGAGAAGATGTGAAGGAAGACTAGAGACTTATGGAGCCTGACAAAGAAGTTGATGTTTCTGACACAAGTCATTCTTTATTCAGAAAGCCTCGTGGAGCCATTGTTGGGCCCCGAGCAAGCCAATTTGGTAAGATTTCTGTTTCAAATATCTGGCAACCACGAAGAGGAAGCTGAGACAAAGAGACCACTTGGAAGTCTATTTCAGGATCAGGCAGGAGCTAAAATTAGCTTTGATAATCCCAGTGCCTATGGACTTTGAACTTCCCTTTGTGTCCACCCTACCTACTGGGGACTCCCTCTTATCTCCACAGGGGCCTCCTCTGTCTGTCCTTTTAAGCTCTGTCTATACTACTCATCTGAGTCCCTGAGCTCCCTGCAAATCTCTCAAAGAAGTCCACATGGGCTAAGCAAAAATACACAAAGTTTGCAATTTATTAATTCAGGATCAAATTGTTGGATCTTTCTACAGATAAAGCATCAAGTGAGAGCAGAATACAAAGACATTGTGTCATTTGTTAATTTAATAAACAAATATTTGTTAAATGCTCGTACCTACCAAATACTGACTTAGGCATCTAATGAATAAACAGTGACACAATATAGAGAAATTCCACTCCTAATTCAATTTTTGTTCTAGCAGGGGAGATAGAAAAAAATTAATTACATGTTGTTATTTGTATTATGAAGAAAATAAACAAGATGATGGTTTGATTGCAAATTTTAAAAGGAAGGGTTTTCTACATAGGGGAGGGAAGTCAGGGATGCTCTCTCTGAGAAGATGATATTCAAGCAAGACTTCTAGAATGAGAAAAAAACAGACCCATAAAGAATTGGGAGAAAAGTGGTTCTTGGAGCAGGTACACAAAGCACCTATATATATATATTTTGATTTTTAGTTAGAAAATGCTTGCAATTTTATTTTTTCTTTGTAATATCATTTGTACATTTCAGAATTTTTCTCTATCATAATAGTCTACACAGAGTTAATTTATTCTTTTAAATTCTAGTTTGAAAAATATAAAAATAGCCTGTCTTTTAAGTTACGTGAATTATTCAAGGTGAAAATGGAATTTTCTCATTTCATATGTGCATGTATGTGTTTATATATTAGTATAAAAATGGTTTCTCTTAATCTTTGAATTTGCAATATACTGAAGACTTCTTTGGAAATAATAATAGGAATAGATGACATTAATTGAGTCCCTGTTAGTTCCAGGCATGATTGTACACATAAACCTACTAACTCTTTTAATCCTCTTTAGGTTAGTATTTTAATTATTCTCATTTCGTGACTGAAGTCCAGAGACATTATCTAATATGTCAAGGTCACACAACTTTTCAATGTCAGTGTTCTGATTCAAATTCCAGGCAGTTTTCTTCTAGGACCCACCTTTTAAATCAAACAGAAAATATTTCCTATGCTGGTGACCACGTGAAAATATAGCAGCAACACCATCCTGCCCTTAAGTGAAAGAAAACTTTTTAAAGTTTCAGGAGAACAATTAAAGTAGTGAGTAGAATTTCCTCACTTGTATTGTCTTCTTCCTTTACGTTTTAAGTATTGGCAAGTACAGTGTCTTGTCTATATTAGTAAAGGCTCAATAGACATCCACGGCCAGGCATGGTGCTATACACTTTCCATGACTTATTAAGTCTCACAACCACTCTTTGACAGAATTGCCATTAATATCGCCTGGATTTAAATTTTTACTTTGCCACTTTATAATCATATGACCTTGGGCAAGAAGCTTAATTTATCTATGTCTCAGTTCCAGTATTTGTAAAATACAGTCTGATTTCAGAGCTTATACCTTAGCCACTTGCATATTACCTACTAATATAAGATGCCATTGATTGCATAAGAATAATAGATTTAATTATTGTTAACATCTTAGAATTTATGGTGTTTTTTCAGAGCATCATAATTTCCAATTGCTCTATCAACAGAAAGATTTTAGAATCACTGATCTAGTGTCTTTTGTGAAAATGGCTTCCGCAAATCCAGGACTTGGGTCCTTGAGAAGCAGTGATCCTTTAACTTGAGTTATTACTACATTTAAAGCCTTGTAATTATCACCCTGAATTTACTGAGCATAAGCTAGATGACACAAAATAACATATTTTCATTTTTCAGCATTTTAAATTGAATAACAAATATGTTCATTTGTCGGTAATATCAATCTCAAACCTATACCAAAATAATCAAAATGTAAAATGTAAAATCCAATGATGTAATCCAGATTGAAATTTTATTTCACTTTTTAAAGTTGAGCTATGTCTGTGAAATTTAAATCACCAGACTATGATATTTTAATGGTTGATTTGGCTTACCCAATGGCCAAGTCAATAAACTGCAGAAATTGACTCTTTATTATGGCACATGAAACCAAGTCAACCCTGAATATAAACAGGCAATTTCTCTTTTGGAGCTATAGTTAGAAGTAAATATTCTTCACATATGGAGAAACTGATTAAACAACTTAGATTAGGTCTAATTTCAAAATTTATATTTATATACATGTATAAAACAACTAGATAAAAGCTTTTGTATCTATATACTATATAATATATATGTCAAATGCATATATATCTATAAAATTTACACATAGATTCAAAAATTTTATCTTTATATATTTATTTTTATACACAGTATATGTGTTTTACTAATTCATTTGCCCTATCTGGATAGACTAATGAACAGAATGGTAACTACTCCAAAGTAACTAACTAACATAGTAGTTAGGCTAATTCCTGTTATATACCAGGTACTGTTTTAAGTGATTCCAGCTCAGCCAATGGGAGCAGCATTTAATTGTCACAGCCATTCTCTGAGTTACGATTTGTGTCTTTTATAAAGGAGAAACCTGAGGTTCAGAAAATATATTTAAATTCTATGAGTTGTCAGATGCATTAAATCAAGGAATCAAATTAGACCCCAACATTCTGCTTTTTTTTTTTTTTTTTTCTGAGATGGAGTCTCCCTTTTGTTGCCCAGGCTGGAGTGCAATGGCGCAATGTCAGCTCACTGTAACCTCCACCTCCTGGGTTCAAGCGATTCTCCTGCCTCAGCCTCCCAAGTAGCTGGGATTACAGGTGCCCGTGACTATGCCCAGCTAATTTTTGTATTTTTAGTAGAGACGGGGTTTCACCATGTTGGCCAGGCTTATCTTCAACTCCTGACCCCAAGTCATCCGACAGCCTCTTCCTCCCAAAATGCTGGGATTATAGGTGTGAGCCACCACACCCAGCCTCTGCATTATTTTTAACTCCACAAAAAAGATATTTTTCAAGACTTAGTATCACTAATTAGACCAATGCAGAAATTAAACTAAAATATTTATTTTCAGTTTTGTTCTCTAAAGAATGTCTTCTGTAAGGAACATCAATTTTTTTCTTTAGAGGATGTGATTTTTCCAGGTAACTGAAACTGGTTGCCTCATGCATTGTTCTTCAAGGATCTGTGCTTAGCTATTTTCTCTATCCAGTATGCAGATTCTCTTTGGATGTTCTTGACTATTATCTTTGCTTCTAATTACTATTTATAGGCTGGTAATTAAAAAATCTTTATTTCTGCCTACATCTCTGTTATAAGTTCCATGTACTTGCAGTTGATCAGTGGATATGCAGACACCTTAATGCACAAAGGACCTCAAATAAAATAGGTCAATTACTGAGCATATCAGCTGCCCCCAGAAAGTAGCTCTTCCTCCAGCTATGCCTATCTCAGTGGATGATCCAGTTATCTTCCATTTGGATAGTGAAGAAACCTGAGCTTCATCTTTAACAACTTACCAATCACATCATAGAGTTCTGTCCATTCCATTTCCCACATATTTTCAAAAATTTTTTTGTATATCCATATATCCATGGTGACTCAATTCTTGCAGACCACCATCAATCTCTTACCTGTACATCTCTATCAGCCTTTAAACTCATCTTCGTGAGGGGGCTTCAAGATGGCCGGCTAGAAACATCTGGTACTTACCTCCTCCACGAAGAAGAGCCAAAACGGCAAGTAGATTACCACATTTGAAATGGAGCATCTAAGAGAGAACACTGGAATTCAACACATAAGTGACAGGAAACACCTGATGCATAAAAAGATAGGGATGTGAGGTAGCCAGCTTGGCTGGAACTGGCTGGGAGCCTGGAGAGACTCCCCAGTGCAGTGAAAGGGCAAGTGAGAGATCCCCAGGAGTCCACATTTCCACCATACACTTCTGCAATTCTGGCCACAGTAGAGCCTCTCCTGTGGGCCCCCAGACTAGCATAGGGAGCTGCTTGGAGAATGGGTGATGACATTGCTCCAGAGAAGGAACTCATGCTGGGTCCTACACACCCTCCAAGTCCTAAGCAGCTGCAGCGTGGTGCCATTTTGAGATCCTAGCACCCATGAGACTGCATCTTGCTCTACGGCTGGAGAGCACCTGCATCTCCACATCTGTGGAGCTCCACTGATTTCCCCCCACATCTACCCAGAGGACTGCAGTGGTGTAACACGGGCTGGACCCAGCAATGCTGCAAGGTCCCAAGCTCTCTAGCCTACACAATGTCTTACATCTCAAGAAATTGGCAGTGCAGTGCAATAGGAAAGTGACCCTTGGGACAAAAGGTGCCAAAGTTTATGCTCCCCAGAGCCTGAGAGCTGTCTGCCCAGGCCACTGCCACTGACAGCATTCCTGCTCTTCCACTAGCAGAGCCAGAGTCTACTTGCAAATACCCTGAGGACAGTCTCTCTTTTCCCACTGCCAGTGCTGCTGGGCACCAAAGCATACTCTCCCAGGGCCTGAGAGCCAACTGCCAGGGGACACTACTGCTGATTGCAAACTCGTACCCCTCCTGCAGGCAGCAGGGCCACAGCACACTTACGCCCTAAAGAAAGGCTCTCCTCATGTGCCATTATTGCTGGGGGCTGAAGTGAGTGCTCCCAGAGCCTGAAAGCCATCTGCCAGGGGCCAGCCATTGTTGCTGATGGCAAACCTGTCCCTCTCCTGCAGCAGCAAGGACATAGCACACTTACACATGTCCTAAGGAAAGGCTCTCTCCATGTGCTGCCACTGCTGAGGGCCAAAGTGTGTGTTCCCCAGAACCTGAGAGCCACTTGTCAGGGGCTTCTGCTATAGACAGCAACAGCAGCAGGGCCACCATACACCACAAGTGCCTGGAGGACAGCTTCTTCCTATCCACTTCCACTACTCCACTGCCACCCAAGTACAAGGCCCAGGAGCCTGGGGATGGCTCCAGTGGCCCATGTGCCTGTGCACACCACCAGAGAGTCTGAGGAAAGCATTGCTTAGCCTGGCACTGCCCCTTCCGTGCTCAAGCATCTGTCCAGAGGCCTGGGGGATCACCTTGGCCTGTCCATCACTGCTGTCATCTGTGCACTTCCCTTGGAGGTCTGAGGACACACCCACTCAGCTTTCTGCCATGACCACATTCAGCACCCAACTGCATGCACACCCTGAAAGCCTGGGGATTGGCCTACCCAGCCTGTCACAGCCATTGCTAATAACAGCGTGTTCCATGTGGGATCTAAAATATTTTCCCACTCCACTATACTATTGCCCATGTAACACATGCTGCCCAGGGGCCTGGCCACTAACTCAACCCATTGCTGCCAGTACTGGAACCTAAGAAAGTCACCTAGCTGGGCGCAGTGGTGCATGCCTGTAATGCCAGCACTTTGGGAGGCCAAGGCAAGTGGATCACCTGAGGTCGGGAGTTCAAGATCAGTCTGATCAACATGGAGAAACTCCTTCTCTACTAAAAATACAAAAAATTAGCCAGGTGTGGTGGTGCATGCCTGTAATCCCAGCTGCTCAAGAGGCTGAGGCAGGAGAATCTCTTGAACCTGGGAGGCAGAGGTTGCGGTGAGCCAAGATTGTGCCATTACACTCCAGCCTGGGCCACAAGAGCAAAACTCCATCTAAACACACACACACACACACACACACAC
The DNA here is from genome assembly GCF_008728515.1 of Papio anubis. Classification (NCBI taxonomy): domain Eukaryota; kingdom Metazoa; phylum Chordata; class Mammalia; order Primates; family Cercopithecidae; genus Papio; species Papio anubis. Next base: position 30,527,275 of record NC_044993.1, on the reverse strand, counting down.
ACACACACACACACACACACAAAGGAAAGCCACCCAGAGGCCAAGAATCAGCCCACCCAGATCTGATAACACTGGTGACGATGTGTGCTGCACAGAGTTCCAAGAACAAGCCCTGTTGGCCCACTGCTGTCACCACTGGGACCTGAATACTGGCACATTTTGCGTCCCCATCTCCAGCGACGCCTCACCACATCCTGAACTAACAACTATAATAAACCACTGGAGAAATTATAGACACTGCTGATGCTGTTTATAGCCAAAGAAATGTTTAGAGCACACACCCAGAATCAAAGCTAAATTATCCTGTCCAACCAATGCCATAGATGTAGCTTCAAGAAAAAGTGCTCCCTTACGAAAACCAATCCAAAAAAAGTTAGAAGAAGAGCCTTTTACTCTAGATGCACATATATCAATGTAAGAACACAGGAAACATGAGCAGGGAAGTATGACATTTCTCAAAGAACATGATTCTCCAGCAAGAGATTCCAATCAAAAAGAAATTTATAAAATCCTAGAAGAAGAATTCAAAATAATGATGTTAAAGAAGTTCACTAAGATACAAGACAACACACATAAATGATATAAATAAATCAGAGAAATAATTTAGGATATGAATGAGACATTCGTCAAAGAGAGATAAAAAAACAACCAAACAGAAGTCCTGAAAGTAAAGGAATTAATGAATGAAATAAAAAAAGCATTTGAGAGCTTCGACAATGGACTAGATCAAATAGAAGAAAGCATTTTAGAACTTGGTAACAGGTCTTTTGAAATAACACAGTCAGACACAAAAAGAAAAAGAAAAAAAGAATTTTAAAATGAACAAATCCTGTATGACACGGGGGACTCCATAAAGTGACCAAATATCCAAACTTTGAGTGTGGATATTTGAAGAGACAGAAAGTGAAGAGAAGGCCAAAGTCACAGAAAGACAAACAGAAAGTGAAGAGCAGGCCAAAGTCATAGAAAACCTATTCAACAAAATAATAGCTGAAAACTCCCCAAGTCTAGCAAGATTTAGACATCCAGACATAGGAAGCTCAGATATCCCCAAATAGATACAACCCAAAAAACTATTCTCTATGGTACATTATTATCAAACTGTCAAAAGTCAAAGAAAAAGAGAGAATTCTAAAAACAGCAAGAGAAAAGCACCTAGTCACACATAAGAGAACCCCCATCTGACTAATAGTTGACTTCTCTTCAGAAACCCAAAGTGCTGAAAGAAAAAACTGTCAGCCAATATTATTATGCTCAGCAGTTATCCTTTATAAATAGAGGAGAAATAAAGTCTTACCTAGAAAAGGAATTCATCACCACTCTACTGGCCCCACAAGAAATGCTTAAGGGAGAGCTTCACCCAGAAGTGAAAGCACAATGTCAACATTATAAAAGCACATGAAAGTATAAAATTAACTGGTAGAGCAAACACACAAATGAGGAAGAGAAAGGAGTCAAATGTTACCATTACGGAAAACCACTAAACTGTAATAATAAACAATAAGAGAGAAATAAAGGAACAAAAGGTAGACAAAACAACTAGAAACCAGTTAGCAAAATGACAGGGGTAAGTCTTCACATATAAATAATAACTTTGAATGTAAACAGATTAAATTTTCCACTTAAAAATACAGACTGGCAGAATGGATATAAAAAGTGACCCAACTATATGCTGCCCACAAGAAACTCACTTCACCTGTAAAGACACTAATAGATCAAAAGTAAAGCAATAAAAGATACTACTTGCAAACAGAAACCAAAAGTGAGCAGAAGTAGACATACTTATACTAGTTAAAACAAACTTTAATCAAAAACAGTAAAAAGAGACAAAGAAGGTCATTTTATAAAGGGATCATTTCAGCAAGAAGATATCATAATTATAAATAGATATACACCCAACATCAGAACATCCACATGTGTACAGCAAATATCAAATGTAAAGGGAGAGATAGACTCTAATACAGTAATAGTTGGAGACTTCAACACCCCATTCTCAGCACTAGGCAGATGATCTAGTCAGAAAATCTATAAAGAAACATTGGATTTAAACTGGACTTTAGATCAAATGGACCTAACATTTACAGAACATTTACTCCAACAGCTTCAAAATTCACATTCTTCCCATCAGCACATGAAACATTCTCTAAGGATAGACCAGATGTTGGGCCACAAAACAAGTCTCAACAAATTAAAAAATACCAAAATTATATGAAGTATCTTCTCAGACTGCAATAGAATAAAACTAGAAATCAACAACAAAAGGAACTCTGGAAACTACAAATATATGGATATTTAACCACATGTTCCTGAACAACCACTGGGTCAATGATTTAGGACAATTTGTTGAAACAAATGCAAATGGAAACATAACATACAAAAAGCTTTGGGATCCAGCAAAAGCAGAGATAAAAGAAAAGTTTGTAGCAATAAATGCCTACATCAAAAAGTAACAATAAACAATAAAATGGCTTCAAATAAACAATCTTACACTTCACCTCAAGAAACTAGAAAAGCAAGAACAGATCAAAATCAAAATTATTAGAAGGAAAGGAATAATAAAGATAAAAGCAGAGGTAAATGAAATAGAGACTTAAAAATACAAACGAACAATGAAATGGAAAACTGTTTTTTTTAAAGATAAACAAAATCAATAAACTGCCAACTAGATTAACCAAGAAAAGAAGATAAAGACTCAAATACATAAAATCAGAAACAAAAAAGGAGATATGGTAACTGATACCACAGAAATAAAATAGATAATCAGAGATTATTATGAACAACTGTACACAAACTGGAAAATCTAGAGAAAATGGATAAATTTCTGAACACGTACAACCTACCAATACTGAAGCGGGAAGAAACAGAAAACTTGAATAGACCAATAACAAGTAGTGAGGTTGAACCATTAAAAATTTCTTCCAATAAAGAAAAGAAGCCAAGGACTAAATGGCATTACTGTCAAATTCTACCAAACTTATAAAGAAGAAAACAATTCTTCTTAAACGATTCCAAGAAATTGAAGATGAGGAAATTCTCATTAATTCATTTCATGAGACTAGCGTTACCCTGCTACCAAAACCAGACAAGGACACGATAAAACTACAGGGCAATATCCATGATGACTACAGACACAACAATCCTCAGCAAAATACTAGCAAATGGAATCTAACAGCACATCAAAAAGATAATACACCACGATCAAGTGAAATTTATTCCAGGGGTTCAGGGTGGTTCAACATACACAAATCAATAAATGTGATACATCACATCAACAGAATGAAAGTCAAAAACCATATGATCATCTCAGTAGTTAGAGAAAAAGCATTTGATAAACTTCAACATCACTTTATGATTAAAAATTCTTAATAAGCTAGGCACAGAAGGAACATACATCTACATAATAAAGGTCATGTGTGATGAACCTATAGTTAACATCATACTGAGTAGGGAAAAGCCAAAAGCCTTTCTTCTAAGAGTGCCAAGAAGACAAGAATACCGACTTTCACTTCTGAAAGCTGTAGCCAAAGCAATCAGGCAAGAAAAAGAAATAATAAGCATTCAAATTGGAAAAGTGGAAGTCAAACTGTCCATCTTTACAGATGATGTGCATTTATATTTAGAAAACCCTAAAGACTCCACCAAACAACTCTGAGATCTGATAAACAAATTCAGTAAAGTTGCAGGATACAAAATCAACATACAAAAATCAGTAGCATTTCTATACACCAATAATGAACCAGCTGAAAAAGAAATCAAGAAGGCAATCCTATTTACAACAACCACAAAAAATCTCAAGGGATATATTTAAGGAGGTTAAAGACCTCTGTAAGAAAACACCCCCCACAAACACTGATGAAAGAAATTGAAGAGGACACAAACACCTGGAAAGACATCCTATGCTCACATATCAGAAGAATTAATATTGTGAAAATGACCATACTAACCAAAGGAACCTACGGATTCAGTGCAATTGCTACAAAATGCTGATGACTTTTTTCTTTGCAGAAATAAAAAAAATCCTAAAATTAATATAGAACCAAAAAAAGAGCCTGAAGAGCTAAAGAAATTCTGAGCAAAAAGAACAAAGCTGGTGGCATCACATTACCTGACTTCAAAATACAAGACTATACTAATCCAAACAGAATGATATTGGTTTAAAACAGATATGTTTTAAAACAGACAAGAATAGAAAGTCCAGAAATAAATCCATGTATTTATAGACAACTGATTTTCAACTAAGGCATCAAGAACATATGTTGGGAAAAGGACACATTCTTCAAAAAATGTGCTGGAAAACTGGATATCTACATGCAGCAGTATGCAACTGAACTCATACCACATAAGAGTGGTATATGAAATGAAAGATTTATTACAGACTTAAAAGTAAGACCTGAAACTATAAAAAGACTAGAAGAAAACAATGGGAAAACACTCCAGGACATTGCTCTATGCAACGATTTTATGGCTCATATCTTAAAAACACAGTCAACAAAAATAGACAAATGGGACTTAATTAAAATAAAAACTTTCTGTGCAGCACAAGAAACAATCAATAGAGTGAGCAAACTGTTGAATAGGAGAAAATATTAGAAAACTATTCATCTGACAAGAGACTAATATCCCAAATACAGAAGAAACTGAAACAACTCACTAGCCAAAAACCCAACCAGTCCCATTATTGACAAGGAAAATGGGTAAACATTTCTCAAAAGAAGACATATAAATGGCCAAAAATAGATTAAAAATGCTCAACATCAATAATCATCAGGGAAATGCAAATCAAAACCATAATGAAATATTAGCTCGCACCACTTAGAAAATGCGTGTGGAAAAAGGAGAGATTTCTCAAAAAACTAAAAATGGAACTATCATATGATCCAGCAATTTTACTACTGAGTATTTATCTAAAGGAAAAATAAATATATCAAAGGGATACCTGCATCCCCATGTTTATTGCAGTGCTATTCACAATAGCAAATATATGGACTTGAGCTAAGTGTCCAGCAACAGATGAATTGATAAAGAAATCTAGTGTATAGACACAATGGAATACTATTTGGCCATAAAAGAGGATAAAATGCTGTCATGTTCAGCAACATGGGTTGAATTGGAGGCCATTATGTTAACTGAAATAGGCTAGGCACAGACAGATAAATATCACATCGTTTTCACTCGTATGTGGGAGCCAAAAGAGTTGATCTCATGGAGGTATAGTAGAATGATAGTTATCAGAGGCTAGGAAAGGAGCATGTGTGTAGTGGAGGGAGGGCATGAAGACAGATTGGTACAACAGGTACAAACATACAGTTAGGGGAAGGAATAGGTTCTAATGTTCAGTAGCTATGTAGGGTGACTATAGTTAACAGCAATGCATTATATATTTGAAAATAGTTAGAAGAGTTGACTTGAAATACTTCTAACCCAAATGTTGAGGTGATGAGATTCTAAATGCCTTGACTTGATCATTACACATTCTATGCATGTAACGAAGTATAATATATACCCCATCAATATGTACAAATATTATGTATCAGTGAATGCATTTTTATTTTTAAATTAAATTAAGTTAATTTTTTTTTAGAGACAGGGTCTTGCCATCTTGTCTAGGCTGCTCTCTAACTCCTGGGCTCAAGTGTTCCTGCCGTCTTGGCCTCTTAGAGTGCTGGGATTACAGGTGTGAGCCACCACACCCAGTCTACAAATATTTTTTTTAAACTCTCACCTTTGTGCCTTTTAAGACTTGCCTTTCACCTCTAGCCCCCCTACAATTCACTCTTTACAGCCCAATAAGAAAGTTCTTTTGAAAATCGAATATGATTATACCTTGCTCTTTTCTAACCTTGGAATGAACTCATTATTACTTTCCGAATACTGTCCAAGCTATCGATCATGGTTTGCTTGTCCCTTCATAATGTTTTCTTTTCCCTCTGATCTCATCTCTTGCCATTCTTGCCGTCATTGTCAGATCTATCTGTAATACCATGGATTGTCAAAGATGCTTTATTTTTGTTTTCCCCAGACTTTTGCCTCTTGTGAAACACTTGCTCTTCTTTTTTTCCTTTCTGGTTAACTCCAACTCATCCTTTAAATGTTAGCTTAAATATCCACTCCTCTTTAGAACCCTTCATAAACACCCTGTCTGGATAATGTATTAGCCCATGTGCTCTTGTATCATCCTTAAATTTCTCAATACTCTCCATTGAGCATGGTTGGGGCACTTAGGAGACTGCATTATAATTGCATATATTCTTGTTTTATCTCCAAATAGATTGTAAACCTCTACAAAGCCAGAAACTCACTTCCTGTCACAAAGCAGGTTTTCTCTCTCTCTCTGTATCTATTGAATCACTAATACATATTAATATATCCTACTAATGTGCCCAACTAATTTACTTTCCCTATTCGACTGTTTTTCCCTGTGATAACTCTCAATCTGCATTAACAAAAAAAGCATGGGATTTTAGGTTTGAGAAGGACCATCAAATTAAATGTTGTTTATCTGAGCTCCAGGCCAGTTCAGTGACTTATTTTTTACATAAACTTAAGACACATCATGTGCTCTCCCTGGGATTTAGGGGCCATCTGTTTAAATCCCTCCAGATTAAGTTCTGTCCCTGTCTCTGATTCTAAGTTACTTTAGAAGTGGCCTCAAATCACTTATATGTGTTTAGCATATGTCAAGCAAAAAAACAAAAAAAAAAACAAAAAACAAAAAACCAGTTTGCCACCTAAGAGTGAAATAGTCATGTCGGCATTGTTTGTGTTTGTCTTGTTTCTTGCGATAGTGTTGCTGAGACATGATGGTTTCCAGCCTGCAATCCATGTCCCTAATTTCAAAGGACTAAAGTCTAAACTCTATCCTTTTTTATGGCTGCATAGTATTCCATGGTGTGTATGTGCCACATTTTCTTAATCCAGTCTGTCACCGGATAAGCACATTTGGGTTGATTCCAAGTCTTAATAAGCTATTGTGAATAGTGCCGCAAGTAAACATACGTGTGCATGTGTCTTTATAGCAGCTATGATATACGTATAATCCTTTGGGTATATACCCAGCTAATGGGATGGCTGGGTCATATGGTACTCTCTAGTTCTAGATCCTTGAGGAATCAGCCATACTGTCTTTCCATAATGGTTGAACTAGTTTACAATCCCACCAACAGTGTAAAAGTGTTCCTATTTCTCCACATCCTCTCCAGCACCTGTTGTTTCCTGACTTTTTAATGATCGCCGTTCTAACTGGTGTGAGATGGTATCTCATTGTGGTTTTGATTTGCATTTCTCTGATGGCCAGTGATGATGAGCATTTTTTCATGTGTCTGTTGGCTGTATGAATGTCTTCTTTTGAGAAATGTCTGTTCATATCCTTTGCCCACTTTTTGATGGGGTTGTTTGTTTTTTTCTTGTAAATTTGTTTGAGTTCTTTGTAGGTTCTGGATATTAGCCCCTTGTCAGATGAGTAGATTGCAAAAATGTTCTCCCATTCTGTAGGTTGCCTGTTCACTCTGATGGTAGTTTCTTTTGCTATGCAGAAGCTCTTTAGTTTAATTAGATCTCATTTGTCAATTTTGGCTTTTGTTGCTGCAGGCTGGAGTGCAGTGGCGTGATCTTGGATCACTGCAACCTCAGCCTCCAGGCTTCAAGCGATTCTCCTGTCTCAGCCTCTGGAGTAGCTGGAATTACAGGCATCTGCCACCATGCCTGGCTAATTTTTGTAGTTTTAGTAGAGATGGGGTTTCACCAGGTTGGCCAGGCTGGTCTCAAACTCCCGACCTCAGGTGATCCACCTATCTTGGCCTCCCAAAGTGCTGGGATTACAGGCGTGAGCAACTGTGCCCAGCCTACAGCATTTCTATTCAACATTAACTTTTAATATATCAAGAATAATCACAACGATGCTTTTTCCAATTTACACTGGTGTGATGAATGAGAATTACTATTTGGTCAGTACTTTATACTAAATAGAGTCCAGGGATAATTGACCAGTGAAATTTTCATCTAAATCAAACAAACCAATCTTTCAAATACAAAATTAATCATTTC